>NC_134236.1:138335872-138638903 GCF_965152275.1 Natator depressus
GAACTGCACACAGTGTTTTATATGAGATCTTAGCACTACTATGGGCAACCATGGGCAACCTGTCTTTGTTGGGAAGGCAGGGAAAAATGCAGCCTAGAAATATCCTAGTCAGAAGGGATCAAGGCGCTGGTCTCCACCCAAGAAAGGCAATGGTGGGGAAGCTGGAATCCTGAGAGCAGGTGCGCTTGCTGTACCACTGAGGAGAAATTCAGGAGCACTTGCTCTAAACTATGACAGGTACATCCTAGGATCACATTTGCCTTAAAAAAAACTGCCCCTTTCCCCCGCACAAAAAAAGCTGCATCATGCTGGTTGCTTATAGTCATCCTGTGATCAACTAGTACATCCAGGTCTTTCTCCACCTCTGTCATTTTCAACTGATGAACTCCCATTTTATAGCAGAAATTCTTATCGTTAGTCACTGAATGCATGACTTAGCACTTTGTACTATTAAGTTTCGTCCCATGTCTATTACTCCAGTCCTCTAAGTCATCCAGTTCTTCCTGTATTATATGTTGATCCTCCTCTGCGTTGACAGTGCCTTTTTTTTTTTTTTTGCAAACAGGAAATTTGTAAAATAATGAAATTTCAGAACCACTGAAACAACTTGCTAATTCAGATCTAATTCAGCAAATAGTTGCAGTTAAATAAACAATGAGGGAAAACACTGCAAAAAAGTCAACCATTTTTGTTTCAAAATTGTTGAGTCATTCAACATGATTTTTTTTTTTTGCATACCCCCACTAGAAACCTCTTCCCCCCTCACCCTCCCAAACATATTCAGTTTTGGTTCAGAACAAACCAATTTTTTTTGGAGTCAGCCACAAAACTGAAAAAATCAATTACTCTCATAGCTCTACTCCCAATTTTGTCTCATGAGCAAATTTCATTTCAGCACACTCTTTTTGTGCCACAGTCATTAATAATAATATTTAAATAAGATTGGTCCAAAGACCAATGCCCTCCAATGGGCTAGAAATTAACTTACAATAAAATCGACCTTGTGTGGAGAAGGTAACAAATAGAGACTGGCCCTGATTTTTCATTACAGTTGTGCACAGCTTGGACATAATGAGCACTGACGGCCATAGGGAGCTCGTTGCAGCAATCTGATCCTCGGCTGCCTGGCCCCGGCAGAAGTTAGAGCAGCAGGAGATCTACTTTAACTACTCTGACAACAGTGGTATAAGCTTCAAATGTATACCAGTGGAACATCAGGTGTAGCAGAGCTGAGTTCCACCCTCCTTTCCCTTATGCTGAGAGTATGGGGAGCAGCTGGTGTAAGAGGCAGCTATGCTGCCTCTGCCAGCTTTACACCAGCAGAGACCCCTCCACACACACATACACACAGAAGTAAGTCTCCTGTGGGAATGTCCAGCTAGTCTAAATCCATTATGGACCATGTAATTTAGGAGACTGGAAAACCTGGACCATTACCTATATGTTTTAGAATTGGGGATATGGAAAACCAGATGTTCAATCAATCCTTTCATCCACTATGAGGGGGCCAATAAAAAAAGGTTTTCATATTTGCTTAAAGCAAAATTAAGCATGTAAAGAGGGAGATTCAAATAATACTCATGTTTGCAATGGGCATTATAAAAACCACAAAAAGTTTTTAAATGGGCATATGCATATAAATACACATACACACATGACCAAAATTATCAAACATTGGGGGAGTTAGGCTCCTAAATTCAAATTTAGGTATCTACATAAAAGTGATCTGATGTGCAAAGGTGCTGAACATCTTCAGTTCCTGTTGCCTTCTGTGTAATTTGTGCATGTTCAGCACTCTTGAAGAAGTCCAGTTTTACTTTAAGTGCCTTAAGCTAGCTTTACTGTAGGAAGCAAAACATTAACCTCCCAAGTTGGAAAATGTTGGTCTTATGTCACATGTTGAAATACGTGTGAATAAAACCATATTTATGTTGATACAGTGGAGGCCCCAAAGTCCTATTCCATCTCACCCTCTTCTAAAGCTGCCTCAAAATTTTTTCCTCCCAGAAATCCACATAGGATTCCACTTCCATAGGGACAATGAGAATCCATCATATGGCAACTAAATTTAGACATATACAGTAGCAGGATATAACAAATCGTACTCTACATTCAGTTCTGTAGTACTTCTCTTTCCTACTTTGGATTGCTGCTAAATAATCTGCATAAAAAGAAATGTGAAGCTTGTTCATTGTGACCTTTGCACTGTCGTCAAGATTTTGCTTTCAGGATGTGCACCTTACCCAAATACAACAGAACATTTAAAATCCAGTGGTCCAAAAACTTCCGACACCCAATCCAAATATGCTGTCTCTAGGTGATTCCCATTTATCTTGCCTTTCCAAACTGGTTATCCTAGCACTGCAAGTCAACAGGTATTTCTCCAACTTCTCCATTAGGTGTTTATATACACAGTGGCCAAAATTCAAGTGGAAGTATTATCTCTTATAGATACTTATATGGGCCCCATCATGGTAATATCTGAGTGCCTCACAGTCTCTAACGCATTTATCCTCGCAACACCCTTGCAAGAAGCACACTCACAAATGTCATCTGACTGTGGCATTTGTGCACAAAAGGGGAAGTAGCAGCTAAGTAGCATGCCTCTCCGTTCCCATGGGCTTGTGAAGCTCCTCTTCATAAAACACACAGGGGGATCTAAAGTAGTGGGAAGAGATAGCGCCAATATATAGAGAGAAACCAGAGAATATCCAGTCTATGCCTCAGCTCCTCTCCAGGCCAGTCAATCTTTTGCCTGTAAATTCCCAGTGGTATTACTGCCCACTACATGATCTCTATTGGTGGAAGATCATAAAGAGACCAGTTTGCCAGGAGAAAAAGTGGGAGCACAGCTCCTGCGTAAGCCATGCTCTCAAAGGAGAGGGACATTCAGGAAACAGTGCACTGGTGCTACCTTTCACCATAGATACCTCGTACCTATGGAGATTAAATTTGCTATTGTCAGAATACCTAGGTCACCCCCTCACCCCCTCTGCACAACCAAAAACCTCACCAAGAAAAGAGAATGCAGCAGCAACACCATGAAATTCATTTTGTAGGGAAGGACTCTTTGCCCTTATTTGGGTTTTTCCACAAGAGAGAGCATTTAGCCATAAATGAGAAGGGCATTTGCAGCTGTCTGACGATACAATATTATTATTGTTTGTACTGAAGTAGAAACTCCACTCAGGGATTGGGCACTGTATAACTATGTTATAAAAAAGGCCCTGCCTTCAGTGGAGTGTATGACAAGAATCAACAGATGGAGAGACAGCAAAAAAATGAGGTGTGGGAGGGAAGTGAAATGGAAGGTGGGGAGGACAAGGCAACAATGAAATGATCATATTGCATATACTAGGCAGCACTCAAGGCACCACCTGCTTAGTCTTTATTGACAGATTTGTAGGCATGGCACAGGTCAATCTAAGAGGAAAATGCAGTGAATTCCCAAATACTTCCTAGTAGCTCCCATTCGCCAACATTCCAATGCTTGTGATGTAACTGAAGATATAAGCTAACACAAAAAAGGGAAAAAGTTTCAGGCTAGAGATTTCATTTACTGACTTTTCTAATGAATCTGCCACAACCGTAACTTTTGTTCACTAGGTACCACATGCATTGAGAATTACACATTTTCCACAAGCATACAACCCCCTTTAAACAGTATATTCTGCTTTGCCACATAGCATCAGGGCTGGGTGCCTGAATGAGATATTAGTTTGGCAGCTAGTAACATGACGCAGCACAGCCACCTTTCTGAAGAAATCATTGTCTGAATGAATGCCTGCGGTAGCTGGGGTAGTACACCAAAAGCAAATTGGGGATTTCCCCAGATACTGATCAAGTAAATTAAAATTGCTCAGTCCAGAACATTTATAATTTTTGCCAAGATACATGATGAGAAACTTGTCCAGAAATATCCCACAAAATATTATGTAACAAATTAGATCATGAGGCTGGCTCAGGTATAAGCATTCTCAAATTTGAATGTAAAGAGTGGGAAGCCAAGGTTTCAAAAGTGACTTATGATTACAACTGAATAACTAATGAATTTTTTTTATTTGCTGGCAATTTCACAAAATCAGACAAAATTTCATTTCAGGTCAAACCAAAAATGATTTTTTTTTTTCAAAATGTTCTGAGAGTTGAAAAGTCACAAAACTTTTAGAGTTGGTTTAAACAAAAGGTTTCATTTTATGTGACTCAAAATATTTTGTTTTGATTTCAGATATTTTAACAAATGCAAAGGATGATTAGATTCTCAAAACAGCTGGAGGAGGAGATGGAACTGCTGTCCTTATAACTTTTAGCTCAGTGGTTAGGGCACACTCCTAGAATATGGGATACTCAAGTTCAATTCCTTCCCATCTCCCACAACATGCAGAAGGGGTTTTAACTTGGGATTCCCACATTACAGGAGTATGCCCAGCCACTGGGCTATGGAATATTCAGGGGGAGGGGCCTTTCTCCTTTTCTCATTTTGAAGCTGTCCCATCTTTTATAAACAATTAAATAATCACTGGAGTAGGACTTGAGTTTTCCACAGCCTACAGGAGAGCCCGAACCACCAGGCTACAGAATTATTCTTACTCTATTTCTGTGACCCAGTGACTCTTCATTTTCATTCATAATAGCACTTCATATTCATGATGACAGTAAACAGTCATTGGGCCTTCCCACACCCCAACTGAGTGCCCTAACTAATGGGATAAAAGAAAAGTTATAAGGATCAGCATCGGGTGGGGGTGGAGGGCACAAATTGGGTGGTTATTTTTCCTTGGCTATCCGGAGGGGACACCACAAATGTTTTCCATTCTGGGCAACAAAAACACCTCTGGCTGGCCCTGTTGACTGAAACTACATTTTTCAGTGAATAAACTACTCAAAAAAAAAATTCCCTAGCTCTACTTGTGATTTTGGATGTTTGGATGTTTTGTGTGCACCACTTCAGAAACCTTAAAGGAGCCTGATTTTCAGAAAGAACTAAGCACCAATCCTCTGGAAAAAAAAATCTGTCTCCTTTTAGGATCTCAAATTGGACACCCAAAAATTGAGGCAGTCAGAATCACTTGTCACTTCTGATAATCTAGTCCAGAGTGTTGGTATCACCAGAAATACTGGTCATGAAGCTAACTATGACCAACACCATCTAAACCAGGGGTGGGCAAACTGCGGCCCATGGGCCGCATCCGGCCAATCAGGGCTTTGTATCTAGCCCATGGGATTGCCACCCCAGTGGCACCGCGGGCTCCGCGCCACTCCTGGAAGCAGCAAGCACCACGTCCCTATGTTCCCTGGGGAATGGGGGGGGCAGAGGGCTCCATGTGCTGCCTTCACCTGCAGGCACCACCCCTCGCAGCTCCCGTTGGCCAGAAACAGGGAACCGCGGCCAATGGGAGCTTCGGGGGAGGTACCTGCAGGCGAGGGCAGAGCGCAGAGCCCTCTGCCCCCACCCAGGCGCCACAGGGATGTGCCCTGGCCCCGGTGTGCACCACTGCCACCCCGGAGCTGCTCCAGGTAAGTGGTGCCAGGCCAAAGCCTGCACCCTGAACCCCTCCTGCACCCCAACCCCTGCCCTGAGCCCCCTGCTGCACCCCAAACCCCTCCTGTACCCCAAACCTCTGCCCTGAGCCTCTGAGCCCCCGCCTCACCCCACACCCCAACCCCCTGCCCTGAGCCCCCTGCTACACCCCAAACCACTCCTGCCCTAAGCCCCCAACCCCGTGCCCTGAGCCCCCAATCCCCTGCCCTTAGCTCCCTGCCTCACCCTGCACTCCTCCTGCTCTCCAGCCCCCTGCCCTGATCCCCCTGCCTTGCGCCCCCTCCCTCACTCTACACCCAGTCCTGCACTCCAACCCCCTGCCCTGAGCCCCATCCTGCGCACCACACCCCCTGCCACACCCTGCAATCCCTCCCGCACTTCAACCCCCTGCCCCAGCCCCACATTCAATTTTCCTACCCAGATGTGGCCGTCAGGCCAAAAAGTTTTCCCACCCCTGATCTAAACAAAGCTGTTCTCTTCAAATGCAAGTTTCTGGCTATAGCTGGATATTCATGTACTCAAAGTTTTCTAAACTCTGTTAGTTTCAACTGGATAATAATCCTGCTACAGACTCAGTGCCTTCAACTCACATTTAAGTCTACATATATCTAAGAACAAAAGCAAAAGGTGCACCTTAAGAGATCAGAGCAAACAGGTACAGTTCAGTGGCAAGACAGGTAGTAATGCTTGTACAATGTCAGTACAACACAAATGCAAGTCAATAGATTGAGCACTTCACAAATTAAAAATGGCAACAAGTTAATGATGGCAACAAGGAATTAAAATACAACAGCTAATTAATAAAAAGTGCCAGCATTAATTAATGAAAAATGGTAACAATAAAACAAATTTTATTCTCAATAAACAGAAGCACAATTTAAATGAACGCAAACACCATTAATAAGTAAATACACTAACTCAATGGTAAATGCATAGCCCATAACAAAAAATACTGTCAAGAAATAGCTGTAAAGCAAAAGGAAGAGAAGTGATAACAGCATCAGTCAGTTGTATTGTGGACCCTCCAGGATAAGGAGAGAATTTCTGTTTATGGACATTTCAGAGAAAATAGCAGCTTTGAATCTTCTTGGGTGAAAAAAAAATTCTGCTACCACACAACTCAATTTCACTGCCTTCTCACAGCACTGCAAGCATTTCAGGAGACTGATGAGTTGTGTATCAACCCACACTGCTAACTGCTGTAGTTATTAGTTTAATGTCCGCATTTTTCTGCCTGAAAACCTTGCTAGATCTTGTTGCTGCTAAGCAGAGCATTCTTTAGTGTAGTAAAAGATTTAAACAAAAACCTTCCCAGTAATATTGTCTTCTAACTGCTATGCCCCTAAGTGGGATTATGCCAAGTATGCCACATGTCCCCTTGCACAGCGCACCACTGTGTTTAATGCCATTCAGCTCAGGTCTTATAACCTGCACTTCTGAGGATTTTCTATAACCTCTATTAATACAGTCTAAGTACTGCACAGGGATATTACAGGGGGAGCTGGTAGTGAACCCTATATTTAAGGTACCTCACTTTCCATTATAAAGGATTCTTGTGACAATTTTTTGGAGAAGCATTCACTCCTCCTTTGTTGGCAGCAGATCTTTGATATTTGACAAAGGGAACACCATCAGACTAGACACACAGCTGCCCTGGCAAGGTTCTTAAAAAAAACCACACACACACACACACACACACACACACTGAGCTCCACTAGAGGACTTACAAACTCTTGAAAAGGATACAACCCAGTTCCTGTACACTGTAATAGCTGAGCCCCATAAACTGAGAACAACCCTTGTTTACCCTGGTTTGTAAGTACATCTTCGGAGAATAGCAGCTTTCCTGGCAGGTTATGGATGGAGATGAGGTCACTGGGCCCTGAACCAATGATGGATTTGGAGATCAGGAGCAAGGTCTTGAACTGACAATAGAAGCAAACTAGGAGCCAATGGAGAGATTGGAGCATGGGGTGATGTGCTCATGACAGCCCATCTCACTGAAAAGGCAGGTTGTCTCTGCATTAATTTCATGCTAAGTCCTATGCATGGAAAATTACAGTAATCTAGTCTGCAAACAACAAGCATATAGATCACTGCAGCCAGATCCTCTTCTGAGAGGAAAGGGGTCAGGTCTCTGGTTAGCTAAAATGGACAAAGGCATTCCACTACCCGGTCATCCAAGGTCTAACAGAACTTCAAGACTTTGTACCACATGGACTAATGAGATGGTGGAGTCCCCACTCACACAGACTCCAAACCAAAGCTATCTTGGGCACTTTAACACCTGCTAATAGGATGGGGAAGCAAGATAGTCTTGTCACTTTGTCTTTGTTACAGGAGGGCACACATCTTCAGTGGGAAAGGAAATCAGTGTCCTGGCTGGTTCTTCAAGAACATCTCCACTTCCAACTAGCATCACTTTTGTCTTGCCTAGGGGCAGGCTGAGCAGCTGATCTTCTTCCAGGGACTGATCTCTTGGAGGCTTTGGGATAACTTAGTGATGTCATTGGTTTAATTTGTAGAAAGTGCGATATTCATCTGTCATTTATATATGTGACAGAGCTGTGATGTATCATGACCTTTCCAAGAAGTGAGACAAAAAATGTCATCATCAACAGAGTCCTGCAAAGATATAAGAGGAACCATTGCTCATCACCACCCTTTGGGTTCTGTTGGAAAGGAATGATTTGCACCATGGTAATGTTACTTGAATGATCCAACTACATTATGTAGGCTGGTCAGTAATACTATGTGGCTGGACTTTGTCAAAAAGCTGTGAAGACTTTAGGAAAGAGTAGGATAAGCATTGAAATATGCACTCTATCCATTGCCACAAGGCAATGGTCAGCTGTTATTGAAATTGGCGTTGTCTGTGCCAAGTCTAATCTGAAGCCAGATTGCAAAGCATCCAAGGTATTAGCAGATTTCATAATGTTGTTGGAACTTGACTGCCACTACTTTCTCAACAATTTTGCTTAGGAATGGGAGTTTGGAGACAGGCTTATAGCTGACAAAAACTTTTGCATCACATATAAGTATTGAGGACCAGGTGGTCTATTGTGCCTTTCAAGATGATTGGTAGGTCCACTTCTCTGAAGGACTCATTGATTATTTTTGTTAGACATGAACAGAGTTCTTTGCTGGCATTCACTATCTGGGAAAGGCACAGATCTGTTTTGAAAGTGCTGTCTCAAATATTTCACAAGTCTTTTTGAGCTTCAACAAATATAATGGAGCCAAAGTCAGTTTTTGCTGGCCCACGAAGACTGAAAAATGGATTCCTGCAAAGGTTCATTCCAGCTCCAGCACTTTTCAACCTTTATATCAGTGATATTCCACCAACATCCTCCTGCAAGTTCACGTATGTGGATGACATTGTGTTGGCTACTAGGGTTTCCTCATTTGAAGCCTCAGAAAAGGTTCTAGGACAGGACCTAAAAATCACTGGAAACCTATTTCAAGGCATAACAGTTAAAGCCAAATGTCTTGAAAACAGTGGATGGACTCCGCTTTCCATTTGAATAATACCCAGACCAAGAAGACATTAAACATCCATTTCTATGGGTCACCATTGATGCACAATCATAATCTATGATACCTGGGGATATCCCTGGACCACACACTCAGTTTCCATCAGCACCTTGAACAAGCCAAAAGGAAAGCAAAGGCCAGGGTCAACATCATACAGAAGCTTGTAGGAACACCTTGTGGAAGCAACGCTGGCACACTCCAAATATCTATCCTAGCCCTGGTCCATTACAGAGTGAAATTCTGTTCCCCAGTTTGGAGCAGGAGCCCACACACCATTTTAGTGGACACCTAAATTAACACTTCTCTTTGCATAATCAGCGGCACCCTAACATCAATGCCACTTCTGTGACTAACAGATTGGCTAACATTGTGCCATCAAATGTCCGATGAGACACTGACAGGGAGTACATAAACATCATGGCAAATACCACACTACCACTCCACCATGACCTAGAAAAAACCCCTTGCCAGCAACTAAAAATCAAGAAAACCCTTCTGGTCTCATGCCGCCGTCCTCCTTGTGAAAGATAAAGATGTTTGCAGAAGATTGTCTGAAGCCTGGGCAGCTGCCAACATACCTAAACAAAAATCTAATCGATGACCCAACTGTACAAGTGCTGGGCTTCTCCACCCCATAACGCATATGGACAGCTCTAAACTGTACCTGCAGTGTGGAAGATGCACATACTTACTCCATAGTAGGAAAGTGAGGGAATCACCATGGTGCAAACTGTCAGATGTATCACAAGAATTGCCCAATATATGCTCATTCTGGAGGTGTTGCAGCCATTCAAGTGACTATCTCCTCTGCTCTGGGCTGGACAAGAGATCTTAAAATCCAACAGTAGTCATGTTGTTGCTTTTACTGTTCTACTATCACCATACGAAAGAAGAAGAAATGGGGCCAAACATCAGCAGACCAAGGTCAAACACCAATCTGTTCTGTCAGAGTTTTTGGTCCTAACAAATATATGTTATATTCATGTATTCTCTGCAAAGCATGTGAGTGCTTTCACAAGTCATACCTTTTTCTGATCTTTGGATTATGCATTCTGGGCTGATTAGCTAGTTCACTTTGGAAATTCTCTGCTAGCCAAGATAGCAGAAGGAGAAGAAAGTTCTCTTTTGTTTCCTTTATTGCAATGGCATATACCTCCAAAAGGGAATTGGTGCCACCGATATTGTCTTCTTCCTACAAGCTTCATCTAGTGTAGTTTGTCAGTGAACCATCACTGAGGATTCAGGTAAGTTGGAAGTTACCATACAAACTGTGAGAGGCTAATTAGTTAAGATGAGCTATTATCAGCAGGATAAAAAAACTTTTGTAGTGATAATCAAAATGGCCCATTTAGACAGTTGACAAGAAAGTGTGCGGATACTTAACTTAAGGAAATAGATTCAATATGTGTAATGACCCAGTCACTCCTAGTCTCTATTATAACCCAAGTTAATGGTATCTAGTTTGCATATTAATTCAAGCTCAGCAGTTTCTCCTTGGAGTCTGTTTCTGGAGCTTTTCTGTTGCAAAATTGCCACCCTTAAATCTTTTACTGAGTGGCCAGAGAGGTTGAAGTGTTCTCCTACCGGTTTTTGAATGTTATGATTCCTGATGTCAGGTTTGTGTCCATTTATTCTTTTGCGTAGAGACTGTCCGGTTTGGCCAATGTACATGGCAGAGGGGCATTGCTGTATGGTAACTTCCAACTTATCTGTATATATATGTTCCATTCTATGTATCCGATGAAGTGGGCTGTAGCCCATGAAAGCTTATACTCTAATAAATTTGTTATTCTTTAAGGTGCCATAAGTACTCCTGTTATTTTTACAGGTACAGACTAACACAGCTGCTACTCTGAAACCTGAAATTATGATTTGTAAGCAAAGTCTAAATGAGCTCTCCCTGACAGCTAGTCATGAGCTAGGGGGGAAGGCTTCAGGACCAGACTGTATTTACATTCACACCTAATCTACCTAGGTATCCTGCAAATAGAGCTGTGTTGCCCAAGTGATAGCTTTTGGCTGGGACTGGGTTACAAATCACTTGAATGCGGGGGGGGGGGGGGGAATAAAGAAATGTTGTTGTTCTTATTGTGTGAGTAAAGGGCAGTAGAACTGTACTTCGCCTCTGCTGATTGAGGGCATCAAGAGAGAGGGTGGGGACAGGTGTTTTGCTTGACGGTTTGCTTGAGTTACAAGTACTATTTGACCTGCCCCTCTCCACTGTTTAAAGACAGAGCTGATTAGGCTCCATAGATAGCCTTTTGTTGTGTTAAGTGACCACTACAGCTGAAATCACTGATAATCAGGTCTAAGTGCTTAGACCTGCTGTGAGACAGTGTTTCTGTGGAAGAGATGGCCCAGTCTACTCTAGCAGTGAGGTTCCCCCACTGAGAGCTCAGCTGAAATCACTGAGAGCTGGCTGGAACCTCAAGAGACCAACTCGCAGAGGTCACAGTGGCAGGTGGCAGCAGAAGGTGACGGGTGCAGGGCCATTGGCAACAGAGCGATGGAGTGAACGGTGGCACAATGAACAACAGTGGCCAGAGCGAACAGTGAGCAGCTGGAGGAATGAGCGAGGCACCTTCTTGCCCCCAACCTGGGAGGTGAACTCATGTGAAAGCACCTCTGAACTCTGAGTCTCCACTGACCAAGGACAACACCGGTGAGTGTTAATGAGGCTGTTACACAACACAGTTCATGTGAACAAGCATGGCAGTGGCATCATACTTTCTATATAGACAAGAGATACCACACACTACAAACTGGAGGCCAATGTTAAGTGCATTGTCATCACTTGTTCATCTTGAAGTTGAACACTGGTTCCGAACAAGACCAGCTCACTATCTTTCTGCAAGAAACTCAACTGACTGGATAGACGCATGTGGTACAATAGTGAAAGACTCAACAGTTGAAAAAGTGAAGAACTCTCTCACCACATTCAAAACAGTTGCATACATGGCTGATGAATGCACCAATGCAAATGGTCATCAAGTATTAAGTCATTGTGTATGTTATCTTGATGTCAGTGGTAGGCCAGTACATGCATTTCTAGATGTTCAAGTTATAGAAGACAGATTGGTTGCATCTGTGACAACCCACATCTTAGAAGAGTTAAATGCTTGTCAATTGGATCTCAAACAGATGGCTGCTTGTGCATTTGATGGAACTGCAAACTTCTCTGGAAGACATGGTGGAGCACAAGCTCTGCTCAGAGAAAAGTGTAACCCTAGTCTCTCCTGTACACACTGCAGAGGCCATCTACTCCAACTAGCGCTAGTACGAGCTGCAGACTCTTCAAAAGACATTGTAAAAGCTATAAATTTCATGTCTTCCTTATATTCTTTTTTCAGCAAGAGTGCAAAAAGTCTGAATATCTTGGAAAATATAGAAGATACACTGGGACTGAAGTTCAGATTAGTCCAACCTGGGAAAACCCTCTGGCTTTCTCATGAGCGATCCTTGGTTGTTGTCTTAAAATTACACCAGCCATTATTACTGGCTTTGGAAAGTATCTACCAAGATGGGATGGATCTAAGTAGTGAGGCTGGTGGATTACTTTTGCTACTACGTTCAGAGAAGACTCTTGCCATTCTCTCTCTTGTAAGTCTACTGTTGAAACCACTTGGGTCATTAAACAATGCCATCCAGGCATCTGCTACAACAGTAGTAGATCTTTGTCCAGCAATAGAAGCTACATTTGGATCAATCAGAGAGCTATCCATTGAAAAAGTACTGGAAGAAGCATTTTTCAGTTTTTACTATGGTGCCATACAGCCCACCTTCACCCTCACGGTCTCACCCCCATCGGTCCTGACCCCCACCCCCCACCATGTAAATTTGAACACACACCCCTAATTTCAATTCCTGGGGAAAATACTGTTCTACATACAGAACTACTTGCTTCTGACAGAGTTTCAGTCATACAATGATGGCAGGATTAGGCATTAAATTAGATCTCTGGTATTGGTTCAGTCCATTAACTCACCTAATTATTGTGCTTTGTAAAGATGGTGTCTAGATGCTAAAGGTAATAATTGTTAGCCTCATACAGATACTGCATTTCCTGAGGTTTGAACCTAGACTCTTCAACACCAAATCTATATGCTTGTACTATATGAGCTAAAGGAAAACTCCTTCAGGTGTGAGAAAGTTGCAGGATATATAGTCACAGTGATCAGTTTGTAGTGAAACACTATTTCAGATCAGATATCAGACAATTTGAATATTCTTAATATATACCCATGGCAATACTCATATGTATCTATACTTAAGAAATCATCAATATCGCAATAAACTTCCTACTTTAATTTTAGTTATTTTATCCATTTTCTTCACTTGGGACAAGAATTTTATGCATCACTGATGTTAGGCTATATTGGTTTAATCCCTTCAAAAAAATGAGAGGTATGAACAAGACCACTATTGATTGCATGCCACTTGTTTTTGATTCATTTGCGTGGTCACCTGCCATTGGTTAGTAAAATGAATCATTCTCCTTGTAGCTTTACTGAACTTCAAGCAGTTTTTAGAAATTCATAACATTTATTCAGGCTGATCAATGTTGCTGCCTTACTGGTATGAACTGGCAGATGGTCCGCAATCCCCAGCAGGCTCGATTGTTTCCTGTTAAGTCTTAACAAGGCTGGTTATCCAAAAGATTACAGGCAAGTCATTTTTGCCATTGCCATGCAATTCAGACTTAGAGCTTCATGCAACTAAAAAGGGAAAAGGCTGCATGTACAGGAACTAGCAGATGAGAAGCCAGTGCTGAAAATCCACCTCTCTGTTATTTCTAGCAGCCAGAGAGGTCCTGTGAGTCTCACGTGTTGAGGAATTTCTAGAGCTATCTGGCACAAGTTCTGTCAGCTCATAGTCACAGATTCCTAATATGGAAGTCATTTGTACTTAAATATTGGAGAACAAAATGTAAAAGTTATATCTGTTTAGTGCAATTAGATGCTCTTAAATTGAGGTTATATATCATACAGGCAAACAGCAATCTATGAATGGATGGATGGATGATTAGTTATCCACAGTAACCCATTACTATAGCAATATTTTTTATATATTTAAAACATTACCCTTGAAAAGGAAAGTAATGATCATGGCTTGGTTAATACTTATGAGACTAAGCTATTTTCTTAGTTACTAGTGACATTTGTCACAAAGTTTCTTGGAAGATTTGACCTGTGCATAAAGATCCACAACTCTACTCATCCTTGACCATTTTTGCAAGGTACTAACCTAATCATCTGAATATGTTTTATGGCTAAATAAATAGGTGTACAAGTCAGTTTTCAGATTTCCTCACAACTGCTTTAAAAAAAGAGTTGTGTGAAAGATGTGTACTGCTTCAAATATGTAAAATAATTCATATTCCATGTTTTCTAGCTAGGGCTGTCAAGTGATTAAAAGCATTAATCGCAATTAATTGCATGATTAATTGCATTGTTAAACAATAATAGAATACCATTTATTTAACTATTTTTGGATGTTTTCTACATTTTAAAATATATTGATTTCAATTACAACACAGAATACAAAGTATACAGTGCTCACTTTATTTTTGATTACAAGTATCTGCACTGTAAATAACCAAAATAAATAGTATTTTTCAATTCACCTAATACAAGTACTGTAGTGCAATCTCTTTATCATGAAAGTTGAACTTACAAATGTAGAATTATGTAAAAAAAATCTGCATTAAAAAACAAAACAATGTAAAATTTTAGGGCCTGCAAATCCACTCAGTCCTACTTCTTGTTCAGCCAATTGCTCAGACAAACAAGTTTGTTTAAATTTTCAGGAGATAATGCTGCCCACGTCTTATTTACAATGTCACCTGAAAGTGAGAACAGGCATTCTCATGGCACTGTTGTAGCCGGTGTTGCAAAATATTTAGGGGCCAGATTTGCTAAAAATTCATGTGTCCCTTCTTGCTTCAACCACCATTCCAAGGGACATGCGTCCAGGCTGACGACGGGTTCTGCTCAATAACAATCCAAAGCAGTGCAGACTGATGTAGGTTCATTTTCATTATCTGAGTCAGATGCCACCAGCAAAAGGTTGATTTTCTTTTTTGGTGGTTTGGGTTCTGTAGTTTCCACCTCAGACTGTTGCTCTTTTAAGACTTCTGAAAGCATGCTCCACAGCTCATCCCTCTCAGATTTTGGAAGGCACTTCAGATTCTTAAACCTTGGGTCGAGTGCTGTAGCTATCTTTAGAAATCTCACACTGGTACCTTCTTTGCGTTTTGTCAAATCAGCAGTGAAAGTGCTGGGTCATCATCCGAGACGGCTATAACATGAAATATATGGCAGAATGCAGGTAAAATAGAGCCAGAGACATACAATTCTCCCCCAAGGAGTCACAAATTTAATTAACGCATTATTTTTTTAATGAACGTCATCAGCATGAAAGCATCTCCTCTGGAATGGTGGCTGAAGCCTGAAGGAGAATACCAACGGTTAGCATATCTGGCACGTAAATACCTTTCAATGCCGGCTACAAAAGTGCCATGCAAATGCCTGTTCTCACTTTCTGGTGACATTGTAAATAAGAAGTGGGCAGCATTATCTCCCGTAAATATAAACAAACTTGTTTGTCTTAGCAATTGGCTGAAAGAGAAGTAGGACTGAGTGGACTTGTAGGCTCTAAAGTTTTGCATTGTTTTGTTTTTGTGTAGTTATGTAACAACAAAAATCTATATTTGTAAGTTGAACTTTCACGATAAAGAGATTGCACTACAGTACTTGTATGAGGTGAATTAAAAAACACTGTTTCTTTTGTTTACCATTTTCACAGTGCAAATATTTGTAATAAAAATAATATAAAGTGAGCAGTGTACACTTTGTATTTTGTGTTATATAGATTTCAATTAATCTGAAAATGTAGAAAAACATCCAAAAATATTTAATTAATTTCAATTGGTATTCTATTGTTTAACAATGTGATTAAAACTGCGATTAATCACGATTAATTTTTTTAGTTAATCCTGTGAGTTAACCGCGATTAATCGACATCCCTAGTTCTAGCTTTAAAAAAAACAGAAACCACAGAACTCACAGTACTTCAACAAATGAAAGAAAAGTGGCATGTAAGCAACTAACATAGACCCCACTTTTGGGGAAAAAGCTACGTGAGGGTGAAGTCAATGAAATAATGCATCTGACTCTCCCACCACCTTGCATCTCAAAACTTCTGGTCTTCAAAGACAGTGTTTAGACAGCAAAATAGATATTGCATTTCAATATCAATTCCATTTCAGGAACAGCAAACAGAAATAGATCTGGGACATTAACAGGACATCAAAGCTTATTCTGGTGTTTCTTTTAAGCATGGAGATCCAATAGTACTCTGTAGAGGAAATCAATTTGTCAGACCATGTGATGAAAAGCATTTTCACTTTCCTTCTCGCTGAAACACAGTCAATAGACAGTGGTGTACAACTGAGCTAAAGGCTTTAACAGTAGAGAAAACAAATTGGGGTTACCAAGAGCCAAAGAGGCTGGGGGAATTCTATTATTTATAATTAAAATGTTCTGAGTGACATTAATTTTCTTTGCTTAATATTGTGTTTATTTCCCAGAAATAGCAACTGCAAGCACTTTGTTACACTCTTTGAAAGGATATCTAGTTTCACAAAAACATCTGTAAATATCAGTGCAACTTTAGCTGAAATGCTGTGTTGTAACTGAGTCATACTACTCAGTTTTCAGAGTAGCAGCCGTGTTAGTCTGTATCCGCAAAACAAAAAGGAGGACTTGTGGCACCTTAGAGGCTAATAAATTTATTTGAGCATAAGCTTTTGTGACCTACAGCTCACTTCATCGGATGCATGCAGTGGAAAATACAGTGGGGAGATTTTATATATACAGAGAACATGAAACAATGGGTGTTACCATACACACTGTAACAAGAGTGATCAGGTAAGGTGAGCTATTACCAGCAGGAGAGTGCGGGGAGGAGGGGAACCTTTTGTAGTGATAATCAAGGTGGGCCATTTCCTTATTATTTCCATATTCTGCTGGTAATAGCTCACCTTACCTGATCACTCTTGTTACAGTGTGTATGATAACACCCATAGTTTCATGTTCTCTGTGTATATAAAATCTCCCGACTGTATTTTCCACTGCATGCATCCGATGAAGTGAGCTGTAGCTCACAAAAGCTTATGCTCAAATAAATTTGTTCATCTCTAAGGTGCCACAAGTACTCCTTTTTTTTTGTGCGTACTACTCAGTAAGTCTGAAAAGGACAAATTTTTGCTTCTTCACAGTGAGAGGACACTTAGCCATTTTTAAACTACTTACAACGGGTCCTGTAAGTTGAAAAACAATAATTTGCGCTCTTCCTCATCACAATTATAATAGTACCTACAGCATGGATCTTAGTTGCTTCAACTATTCTATTCATGCTTGAACAACAGGTATATGAAGAAGCAGTGCTAGTCTTCTCAGGTGCTCTGCTGAATAATGTACATCCCATTCATTTTTGGAATGTTGTTCTCCATTCTATTTTCCATGCACTATTCAATATTAAGTTGATCCTGCACCCACTGAAATCAATGGAAAAACTCCCATTGACTTCAGTGGTGCAAGATCAGACATCACGAGACGGAGTGGTAGACCATGTCCTACTCACTAATTTGCTGAAGCTCATGATTTTCACTGGGTCTCCTAGACTGCACTTGCAAATAGCTTCGGTCGCATGAATACCCATTTTTGGATAATAATGATGTATACAATTTACACATTAGAAATTTGACATGATACATTTATCTCTGCGTTACAGGTAAATTGTGATCCATTAATTTCAGAATTTAAGATTTCATAAGAAAAATCTCAACCATCAGTTATCTGAGGAAACAGGAACCATAAACCTAGTAACAAAATGCAAGAACTGCTCTGTTTATCTGTCAGTCAAAACTTAAGCCTTCCAAAGAAAGCCAAAAATCTATGTTCTAATTTTGTATTAAATTGAAGCTGTGAAGAGCAAACTCCAAATGGAAGGAGACATATTCTGTAGCAATAATCAGAGGTTCTGATAGCTTAATGCAACCTAAATGAAGCTGTATGCTCCTGCCTTCTACTATAGCTCTCTCTCAAATCACATTTTTGCAAATGTGATCCTCGACAATAGCTGGAAACAGTATGACTAGACCTATGGCATGATCAGAAACAAATCATCTCACCTTCCAGGATAATGACTTAGCCTCATTAGCAAGAGTCTATCAACTAATGGCTAAAGTAGACATTTGAAGCAATATTGGTTCTAAAGTGTAACTCTTTTATAGTTATAATTACCAAAATCCAAGAATCTGTAATGAAAATGTGTACTTAGTAAAGATATTAGACTAGCATTCCAGATTTTGGAAACTGCATACTAAAAATGCTCGAGTGATATTTGCTGTAGGCTCGTCTTGTACAGAACAGAATGAAAGACAGGCTCTCTTTCCTTGAAAGCAAGGAAAGAAATTGTGCTACTCACAGTGTGACGCTTAGGCTAACAGCTTATGGCACCAGCTGAAATCTAAGTAAATGTAACAAGTGGTATAGAGGGCAGCAAGTGAAAATTATCATCAAGGCAAGTAGTTTTTATAGTAAGTGAATAACTGAAAAAGTGCTTCAACATGAGAATTTCTAAAGGAATTACAAGGCTAGTGATTTAGTTTAAAAGGGACACAACCAACCTGCTTAGCCCACACATTTTGGTATATAGTAGTTCTAACTTGTTTTTATCTAATTGGAGACTATCTTTTCCATAATCTACAATAAAATCCAACTCCATAACCAAGAAATTTAAAACAAGATATGTAGACTGACCATTAAATGCCCCAACAACATGTGAGCTCCCTACTAGCCCTGCAGCAGCAAGCAACTCACGTGCACTGTGTTTAGTTGCTTAGTCCTGCAGATTTTCTCCCCCAGAAGATTCTTTCCTTTTATTTTGGAGCACAAGACTTGATTTCTCTCTTCATCTATATGGTTTACATCTGTACAGATGAAAGAGACACATTCATATGGACACAAATAAGTACAACTGAATGGAAGCATAATTGTGTGTGTACTGAGAATGTGTGGTAGAGATTATAAAAAACACTGCCAACCAAGGCCAGATGGTGAGGTTAAACACCAACAACAATAGCCCTGTCGTCAGTCATACTATAGACACAATATTTATTTCCTTATCAGACCTGGCTTAAGTTATATTACATGGGACCTGCTCCTTTAACCTTTACTAACAACATAGTCACACTGAAATCATCAACAATGTTAATGCGAGCAAGGGCTACTCTCACGAAAAAGGACTGGAGGATCTAGGGCAGGATAGGATACCTGTATGATGATGATTACAATGGCTTTATGATGAAATTTAACAGCTTGGGACCAAAAATAGTTGTGAACTAATTTTCTCTACTTACCATGCCTGCCGGAACCTGAGTTCAGTGTTTGCGTTTCTCCTGAACCATTAATTACAGTACTAAAACCAAAGCAGTGTCAAGAATGCAGCCTGCGGACTTTGATTTAGCGTGAACATCATCTGCTCTTCGTAATAGCACCAAAGACCCCCAAGTTTGGATCCTGAGTTAGGAGACCAAATAACCAAATATAGCCAACCTACTGATAAAAACAAACAAACAAAAAAAAAACAATACAGTAAAGAGTGTAAGGCTTTGTCTACGCTGGCAAGTGAACGACAAAACTTTTGACATTCAAAAGCATTAAAAAAACCACACACAATCCTGAAAGACAAAAGTTTTGTCGAGGAAAAGCACGGGTGTGAACAGCACTTTGTCGGCAGGAGCACTGTTCTGTCGACAAAGCTACTGCAGCTCGTTGGGGGTGGAAGATTTTTGTCAGCAGCAGAGTGCTCTCCTGCCGACAAACAGCGGCTACACTGTGCGCCTTTCAGCGGCATGGCTGTAACGGCACAGCCACGCCTCGTAAAGCTGCGTAGTGTAGACAAAGCCTTAGTGCGATACCAATCCTTCCAGGAAGCAGTTTCTTGCAGCACTGTTCAGTTCTCCTTACACAGAAGGTGCAGTCCCCAAAATACGTCCCAAAAACTAGCTATATTTATAGTATACTAGTTTACAAGAGCATTCTGTAGATCACCCAAGATTATATTTCACCAATCAGATTTTTACCTGGTTTTTCTTGTACCATAGTGTACCCCTTATCTCTCAGTTTTGAACACAGCAGCCCAAAGCAGGTGGGTCATGAAGACACTCTGTACATTGTACCAGGGTAGAACACTTACGTATCTTGATTTTGACAGGGTTTATATTTGCTAGTGCCAAACTCTATGTTTAGCTTTGCAGACTGTTGTGGGTTATATATATCTTGACAAAAGAGAGCAACAATGAATATAATACAACTTAGCATAGCTTTGTGCTAACTTTCGCATATAATATAATGTATATAATGTAAATGTGATGTGCCATACATAATAACATACGTTGGCGAACAGGAGCGAGTGTTTTATCCATTTAAGGATGTTAGCTACGAAAGAGTAGCCCGTGCTGGTAAGAAAACACAAAATACCATTCTGTCAGTAAAGATCAGAACCTCCATTGTACTTGCTCATTTCAGCTTGCAAATTTTCCCTAGACAATTTAGAGGAAATGGAAGGGAAAATAACCAAATAATTGGGAAAATGGTTACAGATGCCATCTGGTTTTCACAGATGGGCCTGTTCTGTAGGTCTTGTACATTACAGCTTCTCTCCCTGTCATCATTCACAGAGGAATTCAAAGTAGATAAAGATACAGAAGCAATAACACTAAAGAGTTCACATTCTGCACAGGGATTTAGCCACACAGTTCCCATTAACATTAATGGGCGTCATACAGCTAAATCCCCAGATGCTTTGATGAAGATCTACCCATGAGAGAGATCCCATTAATTCAATAGTAAAAGGTCAAGACTTAAAGTTTGCTATGAAACTGGAATGCCTTGGGAATATTACATGCTAGAAAAATTTTGCAGTGCTGACTATCTAGATATTTAAATATCCCCCCATCCCTGCATCATCATCATCATATCTGTGTGCCAACCATGTGAGGATGAAGTCATCCCTGCCCCCCCATGAGGTCAGGATGTATTATCCCCATTTTACAGGTGGTGAACTGAAGCACAGAGGTATGTAGTAAGTTGCCTCAATATCAATCAAGAAATCTGTGACAGAGATGAGAATTGAACCCAGATTGTCTAAGTCCAGTACTTTACTTGAAACAAGACCATTGTTCCTCAGACACAAAAACAGTACTCATAATATATATCGAAACACTTCCACAGCCACATAGGACTTCACAGTTGTCACTACACTGCACACAATGGCCATTCAAATGTCCGTGTTACTTTGATAAACCTCAACTCCTTCTACTTAGTAACAAACATACAACTTGAGGTAAGTGAAAGTCTCCTTCAACAGTTTATTTATATATTTATATATTATTTCATCTACAGATGAAAAACAGTGTCATATATATATATGACACTGTTTTTCATCTGTAGATCTCAAAGCACTTTACATTAGCCCCATTTTACAGATGAGGAAACCAAGACATGGATAAGTGATTTTCCAAGGTCATGCGACAGGCCAGTTACAGAGCCAGGGTTAGAATGCGAATGTCCCAAATCCCAGGCTAATGTTCTATGCACTATGACAGTGGTTCTCAATCAGGGGTACATGTTGTGCCCCTGGGGGTATGCAGAGGTCTTCCAGGAAGTACATCATCTAGATATTTGCCTGGTTTTACAACAGGCTACGTAAAAAGCACTAGTGAAGTCAGTACAGCTAAAGCAGCTAAAGCTTCATACAGACAATGACTTGTTTATACTGTTCTATATACTATACACTGAAATGTAAGTACAATCTTTCTATTCCAATTAATTTATTTTATAATTATATGGTAAAAATGAGGAACGAATCAATTTTTCAGTAATAGTGTGCTGTGACCCTTCTGTGTTTTTATGTCTGATTTTGTAATCAAGTAGTTTTTAAGTGAGATGAAACTTGGTGGCACACAAGACAAATTGGACTCCTGAAAGGGGTACAGTAGTCTGGAAAGGCTGAGAGTCACTGTACTAGGATGCACTGCTTCCCCATAGCATAGATTCAGTTGAGCTGTTCCAGTTCTCCCCAGTAAAGAGCAGGGATATGTTAACAATAGATAGTTCTTCACAATGTTGCAACAATTATGTTTTCTGTTACCAGTGATCGAGTTTACTACTGTGTTTTAGTACACTATTCTGTCTGCAAGTGCTTTTCTAGTATAGTCTAATGCAGAATATTATTGGCAGACATTTTTCCTCTTTCATCAAAAAAATGTATATTAACTTGCTGTATTTCATCTAACAAACATTTAATTTAGTCTTGCTTCCCAGAAGTCTTTCACAGTATTTCAGAGTTAAATGATATGTAAATAGTGATAAATGGCCATTCAGCTTTACTCTGGGAGTAAAGGTCAATTTATTAAAAATGAAAAAATACTACTAACGTAACTTAGGGAGGGAAACAGCAAATATAAAATTTAATAAAAGCAATCTTACCAATGAAGATTTTTCTACCACAAAACCCAACATTTCATTTTTCAGGGAGTGAGCCTATGCCTACAGTTAAAAGTGATGCTTACATCCATCCATATTCAGGAAGCAGTTCAACATGGGCCAGATATTTACAGGTATTTACGCACCTAACTTCCTTAAGCATTTTCTTAAGTCTCACTGAATTCCAAGTGCCATTCCTGAATAGGAATGCTTTCCTGAATCAGAGCCTGTGGCCCTGATCCCAATGAAGTTAATTATAAGAATCCCTTTGACATAAATGATGCATGATCAAGCCTTTACTCCACAATATCACCTCTAAATTCTACCCAAGAGCTAACTGTAGCCATCAGAAAATATATTGCAGAGTATTTTTTTCCTGTAACCTGAAGGAAGAGTGGGCTTGAGCCTCATCTCACAGAAGTCAGCTCAGATATTTCCATCAACTTCGATGGGAACAAGACAGGACCCAGCATCACCTAATTTTCATTAGGGAGTAGCTACACATTTACTTGTCCAAGGTATCTATTAAACTAAGCCTCTAAGAAATCAGAATCTTTGGGAATATGTGGAGTGAAAAAGAATAAGTTTTTTGTTTTTATTTACTGAAGCCTTTGAAATGCTTCTAATCCACATCCTAGCATCACCAGCTAATTTATTATTCATAGTTTGCTTCATCTTTTCATATACATGTTATGGAAAATTAATATAATAATATTCATGAAGATAGAAGAAATTAGAGTAGCATCACAAACCAGGCACAACACACTGGAAGCAGGTGCTGTGAAAGGCTTAGTACACATCTCTGGCAGATTATTTTTGTCCCTATCTATACTGCCCTTATTTTAGTTCTGTGCCTGTCCTGCACAGCTATTATAAATCAGTGCTTGATTATATCACAGTTTTGAAATATGGGGGTGGGGGAATTAAGAAATCACACACAGGATTACTTCATTTCATAATTTTAAATCAAGCACTCTGCAACTAAAAGGTTGATCAATTCACTCACTTGGCTGCCAATTCAGAGAAGTATCTCTATTCAGCACAACATTTAAGGAGGTGATAAAACTGCTTAAGGGATGGCCTGAATAGACATTGATTTAAGCGCTTTTGTAGACTCAGACTTTAAGGTCAGAAGGGACCATCATCAGCATCTAGTTGACCTCCTGCGCATTGCAGGCCACAGAACCTAACACCCCCACCCCACCCCGAAATAGACCCCTAACCTCTGGCTGAGTTACAGAAGTCCTCAAATCATGGTTTAAAAATGTGAAGTTACAGAGAATCCACCATTTACTCTAGTTTAAATCTGTTTATTTGAGCATAAGCTTTCGTGAGCTACAGCTCACTTCATCGGATGCATACTGTGGAAAGTGTAGAAGATCTTTTTATACACACAAAGCATGAAAAAATACCTCCCCCCACCCCACTCTCCTGCTGGTAATAGCTTATCTAAAGTGATCACTCTCCTTACAATGTGTATGATAATCAAGTTGGGCCATTTCCAGCACAAATCCAGGTTTGCGAATACAGACTAACACGGCTGTTACTCTGAAACCTCTTGTTTAAATCTGCCACTGACCTGTGCCCCATGCTGCAAAGGAAGGTGAACCCCCACTCCCCCAGGGTCTCTACCAATCTGACCTAAAGGAAAACTCCTTCCTGACCCCAAATATGGTGATCATTTAGACCCTGAGCATGTGGGCATGACCCACCAGTCAGACACCTGGGAAAGAATTCTCTGTAGTAACTCAGAGCCCTCCTCATTTAGCGTCCCATCACCAGGCAGCTTTCCAGAACTATGAAAACATTATCTAGATCCAGAATATTGTTCTTAGTTACCTGTAGAGCTGGTTCATCCTTTTTTAAAGAAACATTACTGAAGTTTTTCATTTACTAAAAACTGTCATTTTAGTCATTAAAAACTTAAATGAAAATGTTATTAAATGTTATAAAATGGTTAAAAAGCTTCATTTTTTAAAAAATAAAATGAATGGTCCATTTCAAACACTCTGAAACAAAATCAACTTCAAAAAATTTTTCCTCAGATTAGGTTTTAATTTCTTAACCAGCTATAGCGATGCAGACCATCTCCCAACACAAATCTGATACTTGATTTCACTAAGTGACTTAGACATACAACTAGTAAAAACTATACAACATTATTTGAAGTGTTTGAGACATTTCACTTGAACACTGTTGAGATTTTGGTTTGGACAATTTTGTACCGCTAATTCATTTTGACAAAGCAATTGGTGGAGCACCACAGAAACATGGAAAATTTTGAAACCAAGTTTCACTCAGACAGAACCTATTACCAATCGGGGGGAGGGGAAATAATTTTAAAATAAGTAAACATATTCACAAAATTTGGAATGTTTTAGAATAAACAGGTCTGGTTTTATTGTATAAGGAAATAATCCTCAAATATTAAATAGACTTCCATGGTGAACTGTACACCTCCAATCTTTGTCGTGCAGGAAGTCACACTTCATCCAAAAAAATGTTGCCTATTGTCCACCAGTGAGAATACTAATGAAGAACTTAAAAGCACACTGACTAGTTCACTACCCTGTTAATATATGAGTATAGTAGATCTTTTGCTTATTTTAAGACAGCAAAAGAGGAATGGCCAAATTCTCTCATACTGATGTGAGTCTGCCACAACTTCACTGATGTCAATAGTTACCCCAGTGTAAATCCAGGGTAAGTGAAAGCAAAGTTTGGCCAGTTCATTTACAGTATGAAATTACATTCATTCACGTTTGTACATAAAGTGTGTGTTTAATATTCTGATTTCATTGACCAGATATCTTTATAACTGTATCCCATAAGTCAGTGGTTCTCAAACTTTTTTTTTCGCGGACCACTTGAAAGTTGCTGAGGGTCTCGGCGGACCACTTAATGATCTTTCCAAAGGTTGTTCGTACTGTTAGCTAACGACTGTAAAGTGATTTGGATAAAAGCACTATATAAAAAAAACTTAATAATAAACATTTTTTGTTCTACAAATAAAAGCACACAACTCATATTTTAATATCAGTAGTCTTACCTTTCTAATACAATGGATGTGCCCTCTCTCTCCCGCCACCGTAGCCACGGAGCTGGGCTGGGAAAGAGGGGGCTCTCTCCGCTCTCCTGCACTGCAGCAGCCCCTAAGTTGGGGCTGGGAAGCAGGGGGGTTTTCTCCCTCTCTCCCGCACCGCAGCAGCCCCTGAGCTGGGGCTGGGAAGCAGGGGGGTCTCTCCCCGGCCACAGCAGCCACAGAGCTGAGGCTGGGAATGAAGGGGGTCTCTCCTCAGCAGCCATAGCCCTGGAGCTGGGGAAAGTTGCCTCTTTCTCTGGCCGCAGCAGCCCTACACATCCCAAATTGCCCCCCCCCCCATTCTCACCCCACCGCCCCTCCCACCTACCCCTATTCCCCCCCCCCCCCCCGGGGCACCACCTCACCCTACATTTGCATCTCCAGGGTCCAGGCACCTAATTATTGGAGCCACGCCAGCCTCTCTCATGTGCGGCCGCCCAGGTGTGCACCTTAGCGTGAACTATCAGCGGACCACCTGAATGGAGCTCGCGGACCACTCGTGGTCCACAGACCACAGTTTTAGAATCTCTGCCATAAATCAAACAATCTTCTGAAGAAGTAGGACATTTTAGCATACTACACCTTTAAATATATATGTACTTAATCGTTATTTGAAGTTTTTGGTGTCTAAAGGCCAATTTGGGGATTTCAATATGCCATATTTGACCAGTGCGGTACAGCAGGAAGGGAATGCACTCAGCTCAGGGTTTATTCCTCTGAAGTTAAAATAGAAACCCAGAACGGTTGAATGATTGCCATTGATTCATTTTGACTTTGAGAAAGAGTCAGAAACAATAAGGTCTCTAGACTCTCACTCACCTGCTCTTATTGCCTTCTAAGGAACTAAAATGATGTATTGGTGGTGACAGCTGGTATAGATGTAAACTCCAAAGAAATCCTGTACATCAAGAAATAGTCAAAGAAAAATATTTGGATATTGTGTTAATTCTCAATGACTAAAAACAAGAAATGATCTTTTGAAATACAAACAAGGCCATACAGTACCATGGTAAGAGGTAAGATTTAATAGGAGTCCCATTCACTTCTGTAGTGTCAGGCCAGAGAATTTGTGCATAAGAAAGATTGTAAACTATGCAAAAGAGATCTCTTTATTGTGCACATGTTACAGCCAAAAAGAAAGAACTGAGGAGGATTTTTTTCTTGGGAAGACCTGCAAAAAGAATATCAATGAAAAAAACCCCTCAAAGTTTGGACCAATTTGTGCTAAATAATTGCAATCTTGCATTTGTGTAGCACCTTTCATCCTGCATGTCCCAAAGTGTTTTAGAAACAAGGCAACACACTCAGGGATAACTTCACCTATGGAATGAAACATGGCACTTCATTGAGCAGATTGACACAATGTTATACAACACTTCAACCAAGCAATACAGGCTTCTCCACATTGGAAACTGCAAAGAGAATATAGGGAGACTGCAGATCAGGTAATTTTATGCTATTTGGCCAGGACACCAATGTTAACACCTTTCCTCTCGGGAAATTAATAACCAAAGGTAATCTGGACTTCAGTTTTATTGTCTTTAGCAGAGTCCCTCCTAACATCATGCTAAGATAAGTTGTTTCATACTCAGTGGAAGACCACCACCTAATGAGTCACCAGCAGTACTTCCAGCAGCACCTATGTGGTCCCTTGAGGTCACTTATTCAAGTACTGGCCCAGCCTAACCCTTCTTGCCTTGTGAGATTTGACAGAATAAAAAGGTGGTATAACTGGAGGCCACAAAAATTCTATACCCTGGGTCTGAAATGATCATAATATGATGAAACACAAACTCATCATGAATCACAAGTGGGGGAACATACTGTACATACTCAGTGCCCTTTAACTTACTGAGGGTCATGCATACTTATCAAGAATACCCTAAAAGATGCAGTGATCTGATTCAGAAAGCAGAAAATACTTCACAAAATGCCAAGGCAACTCACAACGTTCCTAGCTGAAAACAGAAGTGAAATTCATGAGTACATTCAACCAAACAAGTTGAAGGGGACAGGAGAAACACAGGAAAAGGGACAAGCAGCACACACTGTCAGTACACAACCAACTGACATAAACTACTCTGCCATCTTCTGCATTTATCTTCATTTGGATCAATCACCTTCCATAGCTGAGAGATTTTCAAAAGGCAAACCTTAAATTTTGGGACTGATTCTTTTATACCAGTCTGGCACTCCCATTGTAAAATCACTTTGTGGTGTAGTAACAGGGCCTTAGTGTAAATGAGAATCAAACCCTTTGTTTCTAAGCTACATCAAGTCATGCCTCCATGTCTTGGAGGAGGAAAAAAAGAACAATTGTTTAAGCTTTGGTGATCCTAGATGTTAAGATTTCAGGTATAGTACATCTGCCTAATGATTATGCAACATTGTCATGAACTGGAGGTATACAAGTGACTGACTGCATCTGCAGGAAAATTTAGGATGCATATAAACAAATATGACTATGTTCTGTTCATCAGAATAAATATCACAGTGAGGAATACGTGCAACATTAATACGAGACGCACACAATTATGATTGTTAACAGACAGTTGAGATACACTTTAGAACCTGTTTTGAAAGTCCTTAAGTGATGGAGTCAGCGACTCAGAGCAAAGACAGCGTACCAATTCCTTCATGGTAAATTAGTCTTGCAAATTTGGGTCAGAAGTGTCTGAGGAGCGGAAGAAGCTGCTTGAACTCTGAAAAGAATGTTGGCTTTATAATATGAAAAAATATTCCTGTGGTGCAGTTTTGTGAGGCACAGGGGATGTTGGTGTGACAGGTTCCCCCTGGGGTGACACCTGGGGTACCACTGAGCCCGCCTGACCCACAGCCTAGCGTCCCTTTACACGGTACTGCTGTGACAGGCTCTCAAGCCCCCTCCAGCACACATACAGGTAGGGACACACCCAACTACAGCGACACACAGATGCTGAGATCAGGTCTGCATGGGAAAGCTCAGCTAAGGAACTGCCCACTTACTCAAGTGCACACCCCCCCCCTTTGAAGGGTAAGCCCAAAATTATACCATCTTGCACTGCACAGGAAACTGTTCAACATAAGATCAGGAAATCCGCCCCCTCCCTCAGTGTGGAGAGGAATATACACAGCTTTCTACCCCAAGTAATCACTCCTGTGCACACAGGTTTTAGACAAAGCAATAATAAATTTATTAACCACAAAAGATAGATTTTAAGTGATTATAAGGGATAGGAAACAGATCAAAGCAGATTACTTAGCAAATAAGACAAAAATGCAATCTAAGTTTAATATACTAAAGAAATTGAATATGAGTAGCAAATTCTCACCCTAATTGTTGGTTTAGACAGCTTGCAGAGATTCTTGAGGGCAAGCTGCACTTGCTTGCATCTTAAAACCCCAGATATTCTTTTCACAGGCTAGAAATCCCTCTAGCCTGGGTTCAGCCCTTCTCCCCAGTTCAGTCTTTGTTTCTGAAGTGTTTCCAAGTATCTCCTTTGGGCAGGGAGTCAGTGAAGAACCATGATGATGTCAGTCTCCTGCCTGAAATAGCTTTTGCATGTGGCAGGAACCCTTTGTTTCCAACTTTAGCTCTCACACCTTTCAGTGGAAAAAACACTGGTATTCTATGATGGAGTACAGTACCAGGTGACTTGGTTACATGCCTCTCTAGGGCCATAGCAGCCATGAGTCAGAAACTGTTTGTAGTGTCCTCAAGAAGGCTCCCTGGTGGGAGATTAGCATCTTCTAAGACCTATTGTTCTCCCTAATTGCCCTTCCCAGCCAGCCATCTAGACTGATTGCATTCTGCCTAGTGGGCGTTCCCCAGGTGTAAACGTATTTGTAATACAGACATAGTCAATATTCCTAATTTCAGATGCGAATAGGATAATCATATTCAGTAAATCATAACCTTTTCTATTATATCTCACATGATCTATCTTGCATAAAATAGATCATAATTACACCATAATCATATCATAACAATATCTCTCTGAAGAATATGGGGCTTAGTGTCACAGCTGGCATTAGTGCAGATCAGTACTTAACTTGTGGCAGGGCACCTCTGGGCTTGCTGCATCAGTTATGAATGTAAAAAAATTGCTTGAGCCCCAGCACCTAATTACGTCAGCACCCAGCACCTCTTTCATTACAAATTAAGCAGTGGTACAGACAAAGCATTATGTTGCTTTTTCCTGCTGCACATGTGTGGGAGAAAGGCATCTAGCTCTCCTGGAAACCAAAATGAAGCATTACTCAAAGTGGAAATGTATATGATCTTGCTGTGTTCTTCAAGACACAGGAGCCAGGATCTGAGCATCTAGTTTAACTCAGTTAAATACAAAAGATCCCATTGTTTAATAACAGAGGTACTGCATGATTTTTCAAAGGTGCTGAGCACCTCTTGTTCCCATTTGACTTCAATGGGTTTTGTGGTTGCTTGGCAACTCTGAAAACACACACACACACACACACACACACACACACACACACACACAAAATTTCAAATCTAGTAATCTACTGTGAGTGTGTGAGAGAGTGGCTGGGTGAGTTTTATTGCTCACAGCATTTTAATTGTTTTTAATTAAATTACTGCATTCATAATAACTTAGAATTTTTATAGTGCTTCATATGCTCCAGCCATTGTATAGATACTAACCAAGGGATTCTCATAGCACCCCTGAGAGATAGGTGGATTGGGAGTCTAATTAAACACCTTTACAGACGAGGAAGCCAAGACAAAAAGGCAAAATAATTTGTTACGTGCCACACAGTAAGTGAGTGGCATAGCCAGGGTTGGAATGAAGAACACCTCATGACTCCTAGTCTCATTCTCATTCCTCCAGACCACACTGCCTCTATGTACCTGCATGACAAAATTTGTGGAAAATTACTAAAAATCAGGGATTTTGTAGCACAGCCACCCAATCTTATATTTCTTGCACTATTTTTCCCCCTTTACAGAAGGAACAGGGCAAGGATTTAAAAAGATAAAATAGAAGGGTTTTTTGTTTTTTTTTTAAAAAAAACAGCTTCAGAGGAAGCCTAGTTTTGAATCTTGTTTTTATTGTAAATTCACATTCTAATTACTGGTGTCCATTCCATTTCAAATGTGTGTGAGTAGCTTCTAATGACAAATTAAGAGGTGCCATGAGTTTGGCCCACATGGAAGACACATTGCATTCTATCTTGGCGATTTCTAGGAGTTTGGGTGAATAAGAAGCAATAAAATGAATCATTTTTATGAACAATTTCAAGTCCTTGTCTTTCAAAGGAAATGAGCTAAATCATTTTTTCGTTCTGATAATACAGTATATCAAAGACAAATCTATACAACGGAAAAATATGAGAAATTTTCCCCCAGAAGTCACAGAACCTAATCTTCCAAAATGGAATCTCCAAGCACCAGGAATTTCAGATTTGTTTTTAACAGTCATGAATATCATTTACTATGGAGAAATAAATATGATCAGGAGGAGATGTACTATGTGGAAGACGAACTGCAATAGCATTGAATGATATCATCATTCTAAGGGATATTAATTGTCTGAGATGGAGATTTTATTATCTAGGCGAAATGAACAAAAAAGCAAACATTTATTTTCATGATTATTAAATTAAGGCTAATTATGAATCATTAACAATCAGCATGCAAGAAAATTGGGTTTTGCCAGGCTAATATTCCAAGTACCAAAAAAAAAAACCCCTACAATCCAGACTTCAATTAGCTGAGGTCACATTGCTTATTTAAATATCTGATCAAATAAGGATTTAAATAAACGAAATAAAATGAACACACAGTGAAACACACTAAACTAGAGTCCCCATCCTGCAAAGTGTGACAGGAAAGCAGACACTTAATATATACTGCAGGACTCTGCTGGCACAGGACTACCTGCTAGTGGCACTCTTTGCGGGCTTGCGCCATAAAAGAAAGAAAACATAAGCATGCAGGTTATTAAAAACCACAAAGAACAGAGGAATACATTTCCTTCTCAGGTAATATTTACTTTGGGTTAAATTGGACCCTCTCTGAGCTGAGTATGGAGGGGTCCTCCACGTGCTATGTGTCTTCCTCATTTCATTCCCACCCACATGCACACACACTTTAGAACCAGTGGAGAGCTCGCCACAGGGGTGCCATTTAGAAAAGGGGGAGATTTGGGGGCATAGGTGAAAAGAAGGGGCCAAAACCAAGGGAAAGGATAGCAATGGTATAGAGAAGTTCCCACTCTACCTGTGGTACTTATGTGGCCGCATCACCATAGTATCTGAGCGCCTCACAGTGTCTAACCTATCTATTCTCACAGCCCCTCGAAGGTAAAGCAGTGCTGTTATCCCCATTGTATAGATGGGGCACTGAGGCACAAACAGACTAAATGCCAGATTTTCAAACATGTTTAGGCACCAAGTGGGATTTTCAAAAGTGCCTAGAAGTTAAGGTGTTTTGTAAACCCCACTAGATGCCTAGCTGCATCTTTGGGTGCCTAAAATGCTTTGAAACTCGGTCCTTAAGGCACTGGCCTGAGGTCATACAGGAAGTCCACAGGGGGAGTAGAACCCAGATTTTTCAGAGCTAGATCCCTATCCAGCAGATCAGCCTACTGCTCTGCTGCATGCTGCAAAAAAAGAGGATCTGATAGATGGGAGCAAAACCAAGACGGACAGTTCTCTGAGACTCCAGCAAACGGTCCCAGGAGGTTGGGACGGATGTCATGGTTGGCAGCATGAAAAGCAGCACAGAGACCAGGAAGGATGGAGAATGAGAGTCAAATGAGAAGAGATCACTTAACTCCCAAGGGGTGGCAGGTTCTGCCCCATGCTGGGCTGTAGAGCAATGGCTGTTGTGCAATTAACTGAACCCCATTTTGTTTTGTCATATTTTGTTCCGAGTTTGAGAAAAGGAATCACAAAGTGTCATATCAGTATCAGATGTGTTTATGCCTCAAATTCTTAAGGTTTCAGCTGTATCCAGGCCAATTCCAGAACAAAGAACAGATTGCATCCAGAGTCCATGAAGTTGACTATTATTGTCATGATTTGTATTATTCACTGGGCACCATCTGTGTGCTCAGCACTGTTCAGAATATGCCAGAAAATGTAGTCCCTGAGCCAATGTGTATAAGATGTGTACTCTGGATAAGATGGCTCAGATATTTAAGTATGAAGTATATAGTTATTGACCACATGTTATCACATGTTCAATGTGATGTTAGTATCTGAGTGCAGGCGCTGATGGCAATAGAAGTTTTACTGGATTAAGGACTAGAAGATTTGACCCTCCAACTTTCCTTCAAGAGGAAGAGCTTCCCAGAACTCCTGGGCCTGTTTATTTTCTGTTCCTGCCTGCAGTGGCCCTGATATACCTCAGAAGTCTCAATTTTTTTCTCAACTTTAAAATGGAATTGTCTTGGTGTTTGGTTTTAAATATTCTCCTGTGAGAACTGCAACTCAGTCACTCTGGTTTTGTGTTTAAGAGCCTTCTGGAAAGTAACTAGCCTTTAAATAGAAGTAAAAAGCACTGCTGCCAACTCTCCTGATTTAGTCATGCCTGCTCTCTCAGCATCCCCAGACAGTTTTTAGTATCTTGCAAGACCAGCCTTGATGTCTCTTCTCTTCCATACTCAGCATTCTCTTCTCTTTCAAGCAGCAGAAATTGATTGGTTAGGTCTGGGGATAATGGTATGTGCCTCTTTGGTAATGTTTTGTGAGATCCACAAATGAAAAGTGCTAGGTATTATCATTATACATTGCTGTAATGTTATCCTTCTCCAGCATTTGGGTTGAAAACAGATATATTGAAATGTAATGCAATACGTATATTTTACTGACTTTTTTTTTAATGTCCTCTGTAGATTTTTGTTGTTTAAAGTTTGGGTTTGCAGGGTAGAATTTGGGAACTCTTTATTTTAAAGAAAATGGTTTTTATGCTCTGATTTGGTGGGGGATGGTGTTGGGTTCTCCTTAATCCATTATTAGACACCTTTTTAATTCATTTGACATTGTTAAACTGAAAAAATATATTTTAACGGGTTGTATTTATTTGTGAACTTTGAATTTGCAGTCTTACAGACGTCCTCTTTTGCTTTGCTGAGAATCCCTCAATTTTTATATCATAAGACATATATTGAACATTGGCATTTCAAAAAACATGCTGTAAATTTAAAATCATAATAAAAAAGTGAGTATACCACACGTCACTATCAATAGAATGGTTGTTTCCATAGTAACTAATGTAGAGTGCTTCAAAAGGGAAAAAGCAGAGAGACTAAAAGTGACAATGTACAATCCACACAGGCGTATAAAGTATTAAACTGCATGTATGTGATTTAAGAAAGAAGCGTCATGGTTGCGTGGCATGCTGTAACATTTTTCTACTTGTTTCAGTCACTGGCAAGTAATGCTGTAATTTCAAGCTTACAGCATTGGGGGGGGGGTTGCCTATCACCTGGTGGCATTAGGTTTCAATTCTCCCCGCCCAGCAAGGATTATCAGCTAACAGAACCACCACACTTACTTTTGGGGCCCAACATACATGCAGGACCTTTCCCTATAGGTGTGTCATGGGGTCCACTCACCGCTGGAGTGCTGCTTCCTGGTTGGTCTCGGGATTAGCTGGTTCCAGGTCTGACACCCCCTTCTGTCAGTTCCTTGCCCTATAGGCTCTCTATCTTCATGACTTAGCCCTCCAGAGAGGTCACTATAGTCCTCCCCTTCTGGGCTATCAAAGTCCTCCATACAAAAATGGCAATCTTCCCTTCACTGCCCTGACCATGCCACTCCTCCAATGTCTGGTAGAGGACAGGCCCATGTTCCAGGTTCCAGACCAGGGACCCTATCTCTAGCAACAGTGGCCTCCTTTCTGGCAGACTATGTTGCCCTTTTCCTGGACTCCTTCCTACTTCTCAGCTCTACCTTTTGCCTGCCCCCATCTCTGGGTCTACCAGCCCAAACTCCCTCCTCCTTGGGAGGACCCCAAGTACACATACCTTCTCCCAGGAAGTGACTGTAGACTATCTCCCCTGCAAACCCTTCTGCCACCAATTTCCTGTCTTTATAAACCTCATCCAGCTCTTCCCCTTGCTGGACTTCATCAGCAATTAGGCCTTGGCATGCCCTTACTTTCCTCCAGGTGCACCCTATAGGTTAATTGGCCTAATTTACCCGTGCAGGCCTTGTGTGGGGTGGACACCACATTACATGGTGCTATTCCTCTTAATGTGGAGGTAGAAGCTGATGACTGGCAACCAGACCACATAAGCCCCAACAGTGGACCAAACAATGGTTTAGGCAGTAACACCTCCTAGCAGGCAAACAGCTCTATCAAGAACTTTCTGTGAGACTACAGTTTAAAGGAAAAAAGCCAGCCAATGCCTCAGTGCAGCCAGAAGAAATTCCTTCCACCTGTTGAAGACAGAAGAAATGGAGTCTTGCAGCTAGTAATCCAATTGTATAGTATTAGTGACATAGCTCAAAGCTTTTTTCCCTGTCTCCACCTCCTGGAAGGAAATATACATTATGGTGGCATCACCAGTAATACATAAATAAAAGTATAAGTTGGCCCTACTCATGGACCTACAAGCACCCCCATTCAAATCCTCCCACTGTCATCAGAAATGTCTTTAGCTTTTATACATACATCAGCTATGGATCTAAAGTTATAAGGAATTCATGTTGAAAAAAATAAGTTGCAGAAACTGAAAAAAAATCAGCCTTTTTTGTCCCCAAAATAACTATTTCCAATTTTCAGTGGCTCAGCTTTAGTGTGCCTGTAGCAATATTACCTTGGGCTGTGATCACAGTATATCTGACCAAGTAGAGAGATCTAAGGACCGAGTTAATACTTTCATGGATCCTTATTCAACAATAAGAGAACCACTTACTCAGTCATCATAACAGTTACCCATAGTACCTCAGTCTTCCTTGGTATTTTCATCTTCCATGAAAATATTAACTGGGCCTTCAGACCTTTCTGTGTGGTCAGGTATAATGTGATCATAGTCCATGGGGATACTGCTACATGCAAATTAAAAATGAGCCACTGAAAATTGGAAATAGTTATTTTGGGGACAAAAAGGCCAACTTTTTCAGTTCTTGTAACTTATTTTTGCACCAGGAGTTCCCTATAATAATTTTAAAACCATAGCTGACACGGATGAATATATAACAGCTAAAGATGTTTCTGATGACTCTGGAAGGATTTGAATGGAGTGCTCTCAGGTCTATGAGTAGGTTCAATTTATATTTTCATTTATGTATCAGTGGTAGTACCAGCATAATATAGGCATATTCAGAAGTACACAGTGCCAGACTAATTCTTCTCCTATTGAAGTCAATGTTAAGTCTCCTATAGGCCATTGCTTAACATTTTTAAAATTCTATCCTTCATGTCCTTCCCAAATATGAAGACTGCAGTCAGGCTAACTTCCACAGGGCAACTTTTTTCCTTAAGTGAATACTTGAGAATACCCACGCATTACCAATACAATTTTATTTGACTGCCACTTCAAATAGCCAATTTATTTTGAGGGAGGAGCTTTGAAATGGTGGGGGGGGGGGCACGAAAGAGAGTTATCACCATTTCCACAGCTTAGATTGTAGAGAAACAATGATAATATGAATGGCAAGACACCATTCCTGTAAATATCACACTTCTATGAGTAGCGTCAAATTATAGTGGAGTGGCAGATAAACTTATAATACAAGTCTAGCTTTTGCTATATGTGGGTACCAGCAAGTATGACCTTTGATTACTGGAACAGAAATAGAACCAAGAACATGTTAGTCTCAAACACTATGAAAATATGATTACCTACATTAAAAGCTATTTTAATATTTAGGGCAGGGAGAGAGGTGGTAACTCAAAATTTCAGTCAACAAGAATATAATTAATTACTCCAACAAAGGTAGTCCTGATATCACAAAAAGGGCCAAAGCTGGATTGGAATATCTGAAACAGGTGATAATAAAGCAAGTAAACTTGTAAATTAGAGTTCATAATCCCCCATAGGGTGATTCAACTTGTTCAACTTAGACTCATTTAAAACAGAACAGGAGAGTGATCAATTAGAATCCCATGGCTTTTTTCAACTCAAGGAAATACAGCATGGGGTAGTGGTCCTAAAATTAGAAGTTTTCCCAACAATAAATTCTATCCTCTCCACATCACAAATTGAAGAAAGAAAACAACCTCAAGTTCTGAAAACTTAAACTCATAAGATACAAAAAAAAGCCAATATTAGTAGTTCTCTACAGTCCAACTTCTAGCCACAATGGAAAGTGTTGCTGAAATCAAAGATTTCTATATGATGTTCAAACACTAATGGTTCCAGTGTTCTTACATCTTCTAATTCAGCTTTTAATTGCTGACTGACATAGACTCAGTAGGAAAGGAAATAAAAGTAATACTTTCAAAATGTTCATATTTGTCTGAAGCTAATACCAGGAAATTTTAGGACTCTTCCTAAGGTATGTTGGCACCACCTATGTGTCATATTTCATTATTTTATAATGAGGCAGGCATCTAAAAAAAGTAATGCAGGTGACATTCTATTAAAAGAAAAAAAGTACAAGAGTTTTCAGAGGTGGCATGATACTGATATAAGGAACTATTTATCTGTGCTAGTGCCTTTTGCAATACAGATTTAAACAAGTCATTTATGCACTAAATATTTAACTCAAATATTTTATCTGAGTTTTCTATAAAAAAAAATCATCTAAATGTGCAGTACACTTTCTGTGGATATGAACATGGGACACTGGAAGAAGGGACCTAAATCGAGATTGTTTCATTTTATACTACTATGTTTTCTTCATCTTCCTTTTCTAGACAAACCAATCATCTTTCTCAACTTCCTTATCTTGGTAACTAACCAGAAACTAACTATGGGTGAGAGATGAGCTTGTTTACTGTAATCTTTGTGGTTCTGTCAGGGCTTGGCATCTCTGAAAATTAACACTGGATCTATAAACCCTGTGACCTTCAAAAAAGGTCAGATCCAGACCTTGGAATTCAGACTCTCTCTATGATGGACCAAACTTCAATACTAAATCCAAATACGCCTGAATTTCATAAAAATGCAGATTCATATCAGATCTCAGATCCAAACATTGTGACTCAGGACCATCTCAAATCATCCAATTCTTCAAGTTTTCTGGTCCTTTCATGACTTGACTAGACCGGGATTTAGGAAGACCTGGGCTGTGACTCTAGGCAGTCCAGCCTGTATTTAATTAGACTGGAGCTAGAGAGACAGTGAGAATGACAGGGTTATGTTTGTGCTCAGCATCCTCAATAAAGAATTTGCTTTGTATTCACTACAGTCAAGGCCTGTCTCTTACCTATCACAACAAATATTACGTTTCCTCTTTTTCTCATGGGTACAAATATCAGATTGCCATCCCACACAATCATGCTGCATAAATATCATATCGTTACAAACAGTTCAACCCAATCACATTGAAGCCATGGCATTCAAAATGTAAAAAGATTTTGAATTCTAAATATTCAATCATCCAAGAGACAACCACCCCAAAAGTACATAACTTTTTCAAGTAACTTCTAATTAATTTAGAAAATATAAGTTTCAAGTAACTTCTAATTAATATCTAATCTAATAAGTAAGTTTCAAGTAACTTATAATTAATTTAGAAAAAAAATTTCTAATGAATTTGGCAGGCCCCTACTCTAGTTACTCATCACAGTTCATTCATCCCTAATACAATGGCAAAATGCAGCGAAACTTACTAGTCATTGCAGCGTCTTCTTAGAAAATGGAGGAGCATTATGTTCTGAAATTTATTACAAAATTCCTGTGATGTAGCAGCCACTATTAAACCATCATATTTGAAGACTTCAAAGGCAGCTGGTAATATCTGAGGCCAAATGACTTATGCTTTAAAAACCTCTTTTCATAGTCTAAACCCAGAAGTCTTCTATATTTGTTGACGGTAGTATCATATTTGCATCCTGTCACATACACCTATGTACTTTTAAAATACATAAAATACCAGATCTTATTTTGTTTCCTGTTTCCTAGAACATTGCTTAGAAGTTTTCACCCAAGACTGTGACACCTGTCAGTACAATCTATGGTATGATAGGTCAAGAGGAGTAGTTAAAGGAATCAAAGAAAGCAGGCATAGACTCATAGACTGTAAAGCCAGAAGGGACCATCATGATCACCTAGTCTGACATCTTCCATATTGCAGGCCACAGAACCTCACCCACCCATTCTTGTAATAGACCCATAACCTTTGGCTTAGTTACTGAAGTCATCATATCATGATTTCAAGACTTAAAGTTACAGAGAATTCACCATTTATAGTAGCTTAAACCTTCAAGTGACCTGGAACCCACACTACAGAGGAAGCTGAAAAACCCCTAGGGTCTCTGCCAACCTGACCCAGGGTAAAATTCTTTCCCAACCTCAAAAATAACATGACAGATTACATTGCATAAGATTAAGATATGTGAAAAGTGTCCTACTATACAACTCTGTTTAAAAAAATACCATAGAAAAACTAGGTAAATAAACACTGTGTTTGTACTTTCCTATACACGTTACATATGTCCGGAAATTACACTTCAGCAATGAGATAGATGTTTTTTTTTAAAAATAAAAGAATCAGTTTAGTGGGTTTAAAAAAAGGTGTATCTGAGTACAGCACCTTTAGAACAACAACTGTGATGCCCAAGTACTTTTAATATCTCCTAGGCAATAGTTATACCATCCAGTATACAATGAAACTTACTCTTAAGTATATATAAAATGTAATGAAATATTATGTTTTTGAGGAAACTGAATCAAATCAACTAGGTGCAATAAAATTTTAGGAAATATCATATTATGATAACCATTCTGCCCATGTTTGTTTACTATATAAATATACATAAGTGCATAGACAAAATTTTTGTACACAATTGTAAAGTTAATGGAAAGGTGGTCCAGTGACATTACACACACACACATGCAAAGTTTTCCAAACTTGTGTGCATCAAATTTCTAAAATTAAATTTAGTCAAGTAAATAAAAGTAACCTGATTTTCAGAGGTGCTGGGCATTCCCAAATCCCACTGAAGTCAGCAGTATCTTTGAAAATAAGAAAGCATGCACTATACATCAATTTGAGACTAACAAAATATTTAAAATCTCTGGAAAGAACAGTCTATTACCACAATATCTGATGACACATCAATTACTCTCACTATTGAAGAAGCACTAACATTACTCGGACAATGTTTTTATTGCAGTCAATGTGGGGGGGAGGGGAGAGTGTCAACTCCTATAAGACAAAATAAGGGTTGATTTTTCTATTTTAAATAACCACAAACTAATTGCAACTCCCTAAATTCTGGGAGTAAACAGGTAGTTAAAACATTCTGCATCCAAGTTTGTGTGAAAGATTCTCTTTCACCACTACCACAATTTAAGAATTTTCTCATTTAATTATAATTTAGCTGTATTTATTTAAAGATGTCAAATTCAAAGGTAAAGACAACTTTATCCTCTTAGTTTAAACAATCTGTTTCCACACTAACCTATCTCAAATTCCCCAAGCAACTGTTCTAATTGAAGTACAGTAGCCAAATAAATCCCATTATTTAGGTCAATGTCTGGGAGTTTGTTTATTGATGTTGTTGTTAAAACATTTATCATGTTGGGAAATCTATTTGCAGAGAGAATCCTTGGAATATAAATTTTAAAAATGCTATTGATTGCAAAACAAAAAAAATCTACACAATTATTTTCCTCATACCACATGTGCAATTAACACTTTAATTGCAATGTAAATAATTGGCTAATTAATCATAACACATTTGTTATTTGAAAACTAAAATATAAAGTATGTAAAAATTTTACTCATTTTACAGTCAAATGATTTTAGAAGGGAATAGTCTAACTCAATCTTAAAATATTTTATCATCACATATCAGCGGTACCAAGCACGTGGAAATAGCAGGTGAAATAAACTAAATATTGCAGCTCTGCCATCTGATACATAAAATGAACCGAACATAAATGAATGTTTAAAGCATTCATTATAGAATAAACGTTCTTGAACACTTTGCAAAGTTGGCATATGTATCTGTGTTTTAAAATCGAGAGCAAGAGATTAGGTCATTTCTTAAAATAAAAGACAACAGATAAACGGACTGGGATATCGAGCTAACATTTCACACGCCCATACTGTTGCTATTTAAGTAGTGTAAAGTATACATCATGTATACAAATTTTCCAGTAATATTCGAACAGTAAAGGACTGAGATCTCTGGTGCTCTGAAACCATGTTGTACTCCTACAAATGGAACATCAGAGCAGCAGCTTGTAACAAGACAACTGGAGGCAAAATGTTAACATAGTTACATTTTCTGGGGGGAAAAAATCAGGAGCGAAAGTTTCCTAATGTCATTTGCCCAACTGTTTCAGAGAAATTAAAAAGCCTCCTACCTTTCTGTACACTAGCATGTTTGGGGATTCATCAGCCACCCCGTTGCTGCTCTGCCCATAATTATTTCCTTGCGCCATGTCCCAATGCTATGGTCCTCTGGCAAAGGTTGCGCTGAGCAATTGGCCACTGTGAAAGGTAAGAGCGATCTCGGTGAGATACAGCTGCAGCAGGTCTCCTTCCCTCTACTGACGGTGATTAATAGACCTGACTTACTCCAAACACTTTACCATCATCCGTTTCTCCGCCCGACATTTACGCTGTGGCAAAACAGCTAATTCCCCGTTTACTGCCATTACCCCCTTGTAAATACTGAATGCGTGTAATGTACTAACCCAGTTTCGACTTTAATGAATTGCCACTTCACACCGCTCCGCTGACACCCCCCCCCCCCCCAGCTGAGCACACTCTCGTAGAGGCATCTCCCTGCACAACGCTCCCTCCCCGCCCCCGAATACTGGGCACCGCATCGTTCCCACCGCCTGTGTCCCGGTGCCAGGGACTGCCCATTAGCCGGCTGCCCTCCCCGCTGTTCAGCCGGCGGTTCGCCCCGCACCCCGCGCCCCAGCAGCCGCCCTGGGGCATCGCCCGCTGCAGCGCTCACCCACCTGCACAAAGAGCCGTGCCACCCCTGGAGTGGGGGGAGCCCCCCGGCCACCCACGATGCCGGCTCCGTCGCCTCCTCCCCCCGCCTCCACGGGCGGAGGGCGCCGGCGGCTGCAGAGGGCTAGCCGGGCTCTGAGCAGCCAGCCCCACAGCCCGCTGCGGGGGTAGGGTTCACCGCGCCCCCCCCACCCCCCGCCAGCCCTGGGGGGCTCCGCTCTCCCGCCGGCCCGGCGCCTCCAGGCAGCCCCGCGGCACGTTCGGGCTGGCGCGGCCGGCGGCTCTGCCCTGCGGCAAGAAGCCCGCGCCTGGGCTTTCAGCACCGCGGACAGCAGCCCCAGAAGCCCTCAGCCCCCCGGGCTGGCCGGCACCTCACCCGCGCCGCTCTGTGGGGGGGGGGGGGGGGGGGGGCGTGGGGAGGGAGGGCGAATTCCCCCCGTAGCCCGCTCCCCGCCCTGCCTATTTACCTCCCCGGGCCAAGGTCACTGGCTGCACGGCGGCAGCGGCTCCTCTCCTCCGCCTCCCCCCGACGCGCGCCGCGCGGTCCGTGTCAGCCGGCAGCGGAGGGCGGGATGCGAGGATCGGTCATCACACAAACAATGCGCACCCGGGCGGCTGCTGCTGCTGCTGCTGCTGCCGCCGCGGAGGCTGCGACTTCCCCCGCAGCCTTGCACAAGCGGCCGCGGCTCCCCTCCCTGGAACGGAGCCGCCTCGTCACGTGAGGCAATGGAACGTCAAAGGTGCTGCGGCTGCAGCGCCAGGCGACTGGCAATCCCGCCTGCTCTCCGGCTGCTGCTCTCAGCCCTTCCTCCCCGCCCCCCCCGGCGGGAGGCAGCCAAGGAGCTGCAGCTGCCTGCAGGTTTGGCAGCAAGTTGTCAACGGGATTAGGCAACGCGGGAGGGCTGGCCAAGAATAGAATATGGGCTAATGGGATGGATGATTGAGCGGGGCAGCAGTGGGGGAAAGTGCCACATCCGCTCTCTTCCTCCAGCATACGGCCCTGACTGATCACCCACTGCGCCCAGGCTTGTGCCTGTTTTTAAGGAGTGAGGCCAGCGTCTTAAAACTTGGGTCATAAAGGGACACTTTCACGGCGAAAGGGCCTGCTTTTCAGAAATGGTGGAGCTGCTGCAGCTCTCATTGACTCCCCCGGAGACTGGGAATGATCAGCGCCTCTGGAGGGGAATTACACCCCTTATTTAGGGAGCTGGATTTTAGGCATCCAAATTTGCTAAGCTAAAATTTTCTAACAGAAAATACTGGTAATAGCAGCAGGAGGAGTAAGCCATCTTTAGGGTGAAGAGATTTTCCTGTGGCATGCTGCCTCTTGAGGAGCGTGCTTTGGGACAATCATAGCAATTGGAGCTGGAAGAGACCCCTGTATGTAATCACAGACTCTCTCTCAGCAGTGGGAAGGAGAGGATAATGACTTTGTCCTTCCAGACATGTCCTGATTGAGATGCTCTTACCCGCAAAGCAAACAGCCAATCAGCAGCTGACCAGGATATAAAGTTGTTTATTTGTTAAATGCCTACAACGGTGGTGTCACTTGCTGTGCAAAACACAAAATAAGACAGTCCCTGCCTCAAAGAGCTTACAAGCGAACTGATAGAGGAAGTCTGCTCTCTGTTGCTGTGGAGGAAGAAGAGCAGAGATGTCTCAAAGAAGGAGTCCAGCTTGTGAAGGAGTCCAGGCCTATTGTCCACCACATATACCAGCACCCTCCCATAACAGATCATGAATGGGAAAAGAACTGGTTAAGAAATTACTTAAACAAGTTAGATGTCTTCAAGTCAGCAGGGCCTGATGAAATAGATCGTAGAAACTTAAGGCTGAAGAGATCTCAGTGTCATTAGCAATTATCTTTGAGAACTCGTGGAAAACAGGAGAGATTCCAGAGGACTGGAAAGGGGCAAATATAGGACCCAACTATAAAAAAAGATTAAGAACCCAGGGAATAATACATGAGCTAGCTCAACTTCTGTACACAGAAGGATATTGGAGCAAATAAACAATTTGTAAGCACCTAGATGAAAATAAGGTGATAAGTAACAGTCAGCATGGATTTGTCAAGAAAAAATCATGCCAAACCAACCTATGACAGGGTAACAAGCTTTGTGGATAGGGGAGCTTCTCATAAACAAACTAGAGAAATATAGCTTTGACAAACCTTCTATAAAGTGGGTACACAACTGGTTGCAAAAGCATATTCAGTTGTTATAATGATTCACAATCAAGCTGGAAGGGCATATCAAGTGGGGTCCAGTTCTATTCAATATCTTCATAAATGATTTTAATAATGGCATAGAGAGTACACTTATAAAGTCTGATGATGATGATGCCAAGCTGGGAGGGTTTGCAAGTACTTTGGTGGATAGGATTAGAATTCAAAATGATCTTAACAAAGTGGAGAAATGATCTGAAATTGAATAAAGACAAATGGAAAGTACTATACTTAGGAAGGAATAATCAATTGCACAAATACAAAATGGGAAAAGACAGCCTACAAAGCAGTCCTGCAGAAAAGGATCTGGGAGTTATAGCGGATCACAAACTAAATATGAGTCCATAATGTAATAGCATTGCAAAAAACCCCAAACATTATTTGGGGAGGTATTAGCTTGAGTGTTGTAAGCAAGACATGAGAAGTAATTCTTTCTCTCTATTCAGCACTGCTAAGGCCTCAGCTAGAATATTGTGTCCAGTTCTGTGCACCACACTTCAGGAAAGATGTGGACAAATTGGAGAAAGTCCCCAGAGGAGAGCAACAAAAATGATTAAAAGGACTAGAAAACATGACCTCCAAGGAAAGTTTGAAAAAATTGGGTTTGTTTAGGCTGGAGAAAAGAAGACCGAGGGGGAATATGATAATAGTCTTCAAGCATATAAAGGGTATTAAGAGGAGGGTGATACATTGTTCTCCTTAGCTCCCGAAGACAGGACAAGAAGTGATGGGCTTAAACTGCAGCCAGGGAGATTTATTTTGGCCATTAAGAATACTTTCCTAACTGTAAGGGTAGCTAAGCACCTGTGGAATCCCTGACATTGGACGATTATAAGAACAAGTTAAACAAACACCTGCAAGGGAAGGTCTAGATAAAACTTAGTTCTGCCTCAGGGCAGGAGACTGGACCAGATGACCTGTTGAGGTCCCTTCTAGTCGTACATTTCTATGATTTCTCTGTGTAGAGGAAAGTACAGGCAAGGGGAAGTCTGGTGTTATGATGTGCATTATGGGGGACGGAGACCAAACTGAGAGGTTCTGGGTACCCAGAACTGAGATGGAGGCAAGCGGTGGAGTCAACGTAGTGCGTTAGAGGAGCAACCACCACATTAAGAACTTCTAAAGGGATAGAACCAGTTTTGGAAGGAAGAGTTGAATTGGGTGCTTCTGAGAGGGACAGAGTTAAGTTAGAGGAGATCAGAGAGCCAAGCTGAAGATGTTGGGTGGCAGTGGCAGCTGAGGGGCTCTTTAGGAAAGTTGAGGGTGGTTTCAAAAGGACAAAGGCAAGTCTGCAGATTCAGAGGCACATGGAGAGTGAGGACCATTAAAGTCCTCTGGGGTTGGCAGAGGTGACTTGGGTGTCATCTCCCTGGAGCATAGTAGCGTCTTGCATTTTGGTGGGGGAGGTGCATCTAGGAGAGTCTTTTAGCAGGACAAAGACAAGTTGGGGTTTTTGTGGGAACAGAGGCAAGGAGAAAGGGAAATGGGCTGAAGCAGAGATGAGGAGGAATAGAAGTTAGAGTGGGGTCTCTGGAACAGAGACTGGGGGAGAGGATGGAGAGATCTGATAGATGAGTGGGAATGTTCTGGCGGGAAAGCAGAAGTGAAAGGGGGAGTTGAGGTGACCAAAGTGAAAATGAAGGTCAACAGGGACAGAATTGAAAGGGGGAGATGTTGAGGGATAGAGGAGGGGAGGTTAATGTCGGAGCGATCATGCTTCATGGTGGGGATAAGAAGCAGCAACAGAAAATGGAATTCTTAAGCTGAGGAGCAGAAAGAGAGGGAGAACAACATGATGGGGCAGAGGGAAAGAGAAAAGAGGTATCAGACAGAGGGATTTGAATGTGGGAATACTTTGGTGCTTTGAGATGGGAGGGAGAAGCATAAGGAAAGCAAAGAAGAGGAGCAAGAATAAGATTTTGGTGAGTGTATGAAAGGAAAGGAAAGAAGAAAAGAGGTGAAAAAAGAGTGAAAATACTGGGTGTGGAAAATGTGAAACTGAAGAGTGGGCAAAGAGGCTGAAGATATTCTTGCTTCCTGCTAAGAATGCACATGGAGTGCACTAGATATGGTCCCCAAGTCATGACATTTGGATCCAAATTTGAATTTCCAAAAGTTCAGGTTTGTTCAGACTCAGTGATCCAGTCCAGTCATTAGAGACACAAATAAACCACATTTCCTAAAGTATGCATCTGGGGTTCCAAACTGAGCACCACCTCTTGAATGGAGAGTACTAAAGAGCTCAGATAGCTCAGTGATAGGGTTTTATATTGCACTAGATAGATACAGTGGAAGAACATAGTTCTTAAGATGTATTAAGAACACAAATCACCTAACCTGCTGGGGAGCATCAAAAACAGCACAAACTCAAACACTTATTGTATCAGATTGCATTTTAACAGCTTTTATGAGGGGGCTATAAATGGCAATGGCACAAAGTACCTTTTTAAATGCAATTTTATCTTTTGTAAAACCTCACAGGAAAATATTAAAGATTCACATATATTCCTTCCTTCCAATTACTCAGATAATGAACAGAGAATGCATTTTAATAATAGCATGAATTAGAATGGCATGGAAGAAAATACCAGTGGGTTTCCAATATTGTTATATTACTTTCTTACAGTAATGTCATCTTATTGATTTAAGTGAGGGAACCAACAAGAAGAAAGCCAATTTGTTCTGGAATCCTTATAGTATGGATGAAGTAGTTTATATTTAGGCTTGGCAGAATTTGATTTTTTTTTTAATTGTGACAGATATCAATGTTTATTTTTAAGCATTTTTCTATTTTATCAATTTAAATTTTCACAGTTGCAGTAAATTATGAGGGACTCAGACAAGTGGGGGGTCATGAATAATTTGATGATAGTAGATGTTGAGATTCAAAAAGCTGAAAGGTTTATAACCAATAAAACAAATTGTCTACCTGACATATCAAAATATAAAAAGTAAATATTAATAAATCAAACTCTAATAAGTTCTCAAGCAGCATTTTTTTACTTTACCTATCTGTAAACATCAGATATCGTCATCAATAGAATTTTTTTTCTTCAGTTTGTGTATGTACAGTGAAATCAATGTTTACCAATATTTACTGATAAAAATCTAATCCTTCCAAGCTTATCTATATTTTAAGATGTGTCTCTGATATATCCATTTCCTATTAACTATTCCAATTTCAAATTCTGGCAGAGTTGTACTTCTTTGGGATAGTGGAATACTCTGCTAAGGAGAGGACTAATTTATTCTACAACCCATCCAATTTTTCCATTGTTCTGACAGCCACATCAAAGTAGCAAGCAAGACTGAAGGTGAAGCCTTCCCAATTGCAGTATGTGATTTTATCCACATAGTTCCTAAAACATTGTTTATGCTTTTTTTATATTGTTTTGACTAACCTCACAAATCAAGCAAGGGATAAGTCATGTTAAATCAGTTCAGTGATGAGTGTATATTGCATTTTCTTTTAACGTGGAAATTTTCTTCCATCTTAAAATTTTGCAGACCTCTTATGGGAGCTTTGCATATGTAAGAACTGCAGGACAAGACCACAAATGGACGATAGATAAGAATCCCCAAGAGATAGATCTGGCATTTAAAGTTTTGATTCAGGTGCATTTTCTTCATTTCTTGCTTACTTTTTCCAACATTACAATGGAGAAGTTCTCACTTCTGCAAGGACTGAACAAGAAAGAGTACAGTAAAGAAATGTCATGGGGCATAGATCAGTGTTCACATCACACTCTCCATCAGTACCTGGCCAGGGCTGTGGAACCTAATGATCCAACCAACACACCAAATTTGGTAATGAATCCTGGTCACATGCCACCTGAGGCACGTTGCACATACCCTAAGAACAAGGCCACATTACTGTTATGGAACTGATAATGGACTGGGCTACTTCCATGTTGCTAGATGAACTAAGCACAATTTTGATTATTTCTGTTAGAATATATAATAGGTAAACACATTCTAATACAAGGAGAAATATCTGCTTGGAAGTTTTACATACTGCCGAATTTTCCCTATAGAAGTTTGGGTTGGAAGAGGACTTAAGTTGGGGGTTAGCTGGAGTGGGAAATATTTGAGTTAGTGTGCAGGGACCCAAGGGGGAAACCTGAGGGCCCTGGGGTCCAGAAAGAAGGACCTGAAGACAGACAAATTAGCAACCAGAGTTACACTATTTTGAACGTGGGACTTTGATAACCAGAAAGAGGGAGCAATGGTAGGTGACCTGGCTGGAGGGCTAAGTTATCAGAAGAGGAAGGGAATGTCTAGACTGGGCACTTGAGAGGTGGAAACTCTGCTTAATCACACCCAGGCACTCTCGCTGTGGGGAGCCTGAAACCATGCACCAGTTAGATTCTAAGATCTGAGACTACACTATAGCTCAGATTAAATGGCTGGCAAGAGAAATGAGGAATTTGTGAAATAGTACTTTGGCAATAATTGTCATGAAATCATAAGAAAAAAGGCTGGGGGAGGGAATGTTAAAACAAAACAAAAACAAATCTAGATCCTTCAAGAAGTAGGGCACTGAAGGCTTTGAGATACAAGACAAGTTTTAAGTCTTTTTCTGTTGTAGAATTTACCTCCAGGTTAGTGGAATATCAAGCCAAGAGATAACAAAAGAATGAGCCAGGGTTTTAGTAGTGGGGTCTGAGCATGCGAGAGCATTAGGTATGTTATAGAGAAAACACAATGATTTGGTAAGAATGTGTATATAGTGGGAAACAGAGAGAGAGACAGAAGAAAGCAAACTGAGATTGTAAACTTGAGGTAACAAGGTAAAACTATTTCCCCATGTTTATTCCCCCCCACACACACACACACACTCTGTTCCTCACACGTTCTTGTCAACTGCTAGAAATGGCCCACCTTGATTATCACTACAAAAGGTCCCCCCCCCCCCCGCCGCCCGCTCTCCTGCTGGTAATAGCTCACCCTACCTGATCACTCTTGTTACAGTGTGTATGGTAACACCCATTGTTTCATGTTCTCTGTGTATATAAATCTCCTCACTGTATTTTCCACTGCATGGACCCGATGAAGTGAGCTGTAGCTCACGAAAGCTTATGCTCTAATAAATTTGTTAGTCTCAAAGGTGCCACAAGTACTCCTTTTCTTTTAACAGAAGATAATGCAGTTGTCAATGGTGAGGAAAATCAGAGGATTCTGGAAGATGAAGAATTTGACAGGTTCACTGTGAGAAATTGGTGAGATGATTAAAGTGGTATGTTGGAAAGAAAACTAGATGCAGGGTTGGACTGAGGAGAGAGCTTAAAGTGTGCTTGGTGTCTGAAAGAAGAACCAGAAGAGAATGAACAATGGAGAGCAGTAGAGGAAAGTTCTGTAAGTCAGACCAAGGGAATAAAACCAAACTGGAGACTAGTCTTAAAAAAAAGAAAAGAAAAAAAGAAAGTTAAAGTACATAATTGAGAGGAAAAGGAATGTAAATCCCCGCTGTCTTTAAATTAATTTGCATGATCAGGTTCTTAGTATAAGAGGAGGGAGTAAGGCTGAAGTCAAATGGGAAGAGTTGCTGGGGGTTTAAAGTGTAGGAATTGATCTGTGAAGATATTTATTTAGAAAGAATAAACCTGAGCTGCAAACACCAGGACAAACTCACAGTGGTGGAAGTCAGTGTAGCTCACAGGATTTCCTCTAGAGGTTCTCAGAGTGAGACCAGCAACAGGGAAAGCAAAGACCAGGGACTTATGGGCTCATTTGGAAGTCAGAGAGAGGAACTGAAAAGTCAAAATCTAGAAAGGAGCAAAGTTGAAAGGTGGGCCCATGGAGTCAGAGAAATATCTAATGTGACTTTGTGCACATTTTAACCTATATAACCACAATACCATTTCACTCTCACCCTTGTTCCTCCTCCTTTCCTATCATTGTTACATTCACTTGTCTAATGACTCTAAGATGTTTGGGCTGAGTTCACATCTAAGTGTGCATTTGTAGAGTGCCTAACAGGAGGTTCCCAATCCAGAATGCGGCCTTTGGAAGCTAATGTAAAAATATTTAATTTCATATAATTATTATAACATAGTACCATCTAGTGCCCGTCTATCAAATGGCAGAACTGAGTCCTGGGTATGTAACTAGGCCTTGCTGAGAAATGTCCAGGACCAAGTTTTAAAAAAAATATTGTTTAGCTATTTATAAGCTACTAAAATAAAAATCCTATAGGCACCGGCTAACATTTTAGCACTACAGTAAAGTCCCACACCCTTTGTGTCACATTCACAATGGCCCTTCCCTCTGCCTAGCGTGCCCCAGAGGCTTGGGGTAGACAGGGGCTGGTTCCGCTGCTCTTAGGATGCTGCTGCAATAATTTGTATGCAGGTGATTGATTCAACAGCATATTTACTCAGCAAAATGCTGCAGAGGTCCCACTCTACCTTATCAGGAAAAGGATAAAATCATGGGCATGAACAACTTGTAGATTCTATTGTGTTAATATCTAATGTTTTCTGCTGTATTCTGCAAATGTTAACATCCTGGTTTTTACTCTTCCATTACCAAAATGCAGCCATCATAATGTGAACAGAGCAGCTGCATACCACCTCTAACCCAGCACAGCAAAAAACTGTCTCAAACCAAAACAGCAAAAACAAAGGTCAAAAGCTGACATGCCACCTTCAAGCCCTAATTGGGACCATTTGTAAATGTTAATATTAACTATGAGCACGTGACATCTTTCCCCCCTATTTTAAAAAAGAAAGGAAATTAAATGCTAAAACCCCTAAGTAAATACAACATTAAGGCCCTGATTCAGGAAGGGAACTTAAGCATGTGCTTCAATCCAACTGAAAATTTAACATGAACTTAAGCATATATTTAAGTGCCAGAATCAGAACCTAAAATAGAAAATAAAAATGAGCAATCTGGAAGTGCAAGAGTTGAGGTTCCCACAGCAACATTAATTTGGCCATGCAGCACATTCTTGTATATCTTCTGAGATACATTTTTAACAAACAATATAATTAAGCTATACACTGAACCAGATGAAAATAGGAATAGTATCCATATGCAATGTGGCTGAGTTAATATTGCTGTAGGTACCTTAACATTTGTTCTTCCTGACGGTTTCTGATTTTAACTGGACAGCTTTCATACTTGTAGGTTTTGCATTTGTTTTATGATCATGTGTCTTGTCCAACCCCATACACTTCTTCTATAACCACAGCTATATTCCCCAATTGTGTGTATCGTGACCATGCAATACTGGTTCCCTTTTTGGAATCATTATCATGAACTGTTGCAAGCCTCGTATTTTTAGGGAAGCCTGAGGGGAAGTGTTTTTTTCTTTTCCATAAGCAGCTTGCTGTACTGGGAATGAAGTGATAGTTTCTCTTTTTTTGTTGATTTAATATCTGTCTCTTATTTACTTTTCAATCCTTTCCCCATTTCTTTAGGGCTGGTCACGATTACCAAAGAAACATCTTCATTATGGATCCTGCAGTGCTCTCTCACTCCTAGTTATGATGCCAGCAGCATGAGTCAGTTACGGGTTGCTGAGAAACTACTCTCTTTCCTGTGTTGTTTTCCCTCATTAGGAACATGCCAGCTTCAGAAAGCGAAAGGCTAACTGACCTGAAAAGACTCATTCCTTGTGTGGTGAAGTCAAAGTCCAACCTGTTCAGTGGGGTCTGAATTCCAACCTTCAGCTACAGAGCGTTCCAGTATCAACATGTCAGCAAGCATTTCATTTCTCTACGGGCAGTCTCCCCTCTCGCCCGCGCCTCTTTCCCATACTACATCTACATTTAAATGAAAGAGAAATGCTTCAAATGAGGGAGGATAATATAACAGCCCAGCTTCTTTCCAGAGTCTGTGGGGGGGAGGGAATCAAGACACTTACCTCAGTGACTATCATTCTCTTTTTAGTTTTTATGTGCTCCTAGAGAATGTGCTGTACACATTACACAGTGTTTCTAACACATCTGGTTGGGGGCCTTGGTGAGTAATGACCAAGAAGGATAAAATAAAGGCTGCCATGAGCTGTTACAAATTGCCAGAGATCTAGACATGGTTAAAGGGCAAAATTCCCCCTGAAGAACTAAAAACCAAATGTGAACCACTACTTTCTAAATAAAATGGCTTGGACATGAGCAATGCGTGCCTTAGATGTACCCCAATTAAATGCATACTGTCCTTGAATAATAGATGCCAGAGACTGAATTACTGGCCAACAAATGTAGACACACAACACTTAAAAATAAATAACCTAGCATCTCTTCTCTTATCGACTGCTTTTGACCCTGGTGCTTTAGCATTATTAATAGAAACATTATTATAAACTTTTGAAACCAATATAAAGTTGGAGAGAAAAAAAATAGCCAATAAACACTGAGACAGGACATGAAATGCAAGTGCAGTGGTCACCCTTAAAAGCTTTTCTGTGGTGGCCTAGGTGACTAAATGGCATTACCTCAGTATTTGCATTATTCCTAATACCAGGAGAATACAGAAGTAACAGGATCTCATTACCGAAGGTAAATGCACAATTTTTTTAAAAAATGACAACCCACTGAAGAAATGAGGGAGGCAAAAAAATGTTTAACTGGTGTATTGTCAAAAATAAGGGACGAATTAGGTCTGTCCAACATTGGTCTGATGGGGGGGGGGGGGGGGGGGAGAAGGAAGACGATACCAGGAGAATTTGTACTTAAATAGTATGGTGGTGGTTATTGAAGATAAAATTAAGATGGGGAGGTGGTTCTAAGTGCATCTGTAGTTTGGATGGCTCAGTGCTTGACATATACAGGAGGAATGGGGAAAGGCTGACCAGCACTTTACTCCATGTCTCAGAGGGCATGTGACTGGGGTGGAGATGTGGCCCTGGTTAGTTCCACCCACATGCTGTGCATCAGCTTCTGTCTGTAGTACACCACAGTTTATGCTCCATATTCTAGCCAAAGAACTTCCCTTGTGTAGGGGCAAGGTTGCGGAAGATTGGCGAGGAGCTAAGTGGTGGACTGAGTATGTGACTGGATGTAAGCGGAGGATGCAGGCAGTTTCAATGAACTTTGTCTGACAGACCCTGCCAAAAGACATTGTAGCATAGCTCAGCATATTTTTGCCTGTAAAGGAGTCAGTTTATGTAATAAGCATAAATCATACATATAAGAATGTAGCCAGCTGTTGACCCCATGTAACCCCAAGATAAGCACAGAAAATATAGCGCTGCAGAGGACTCCCCCCCCCCGGCGGAGTCCTGCCTGGTCAGCTGTCCTGAACGGCCAGAGTCCCCTGCAGCCCCTCTGCGCGTCCTAGGGGCTCCCAGCGCAGATTGGAGCATAAGTCCTTCCTTCCTTCAATAAAGTGTAGTTTACTATTCTTAGGCCTGAGTGTCCTCCTTCCGCTGGTATCTTCCCCCCGAGCCCTTACGGGCACACCTTGGTTAAGACACTAGTTCCTAGACCATGTGGAAGCATTAGGCCTTTAACAGAGCTGGATCACACATGATATGTGGAACAAGTAGAAAGAGGGAGTTTATTCCACTAGAGGGGCAATAAAGCAGGAGCAAAAGCAGAATACGACAAATGAGATAGCATGAGGAAACTGGTTGGGAGCAGAAAGGGAATTTATAAGCTGCTTAATAAGTAGAGATAAGGAAGGTACAACATCATGGGAAGCAAAACAAGCAAGGGAAAGATTGGTAAGTAATGGAGCTGATGAAGAAGCAGAGAGACATGAAAAAAATATCAGGGTCTTTGTAAAGAGATGAGACATATGATTAGAACAGCCACTTCTGATGTGTAACAAGTCAGAGATAGACACCTTGTTCCATGTTTGACCGTAGCCTAAGATATGACCTTATTGTCCTTCATGGAGCAGCACTTCGAAGCTTTGAAGCATTGGAGAGGTTAGTTTGTTTTTTAAATCACCTAAATAGGGAATGTTTTTACATTGTTGGAGAGGTTGTTACTAGAACAGGGCAGGAAACAGTTTTCTTGTCCCATTAAAATTTGAGGTTAAAAAGAAAAAGGGTTTCCCATCTCAAATCAGGACAAAAAGTCAATCCATAAAAAATTAATTGCAAATCAAAAAATCCAAAAAAATAATTACAGTTCAGTGAAAAGATTTTATTTCTAAAATTTGGAAAGTTATCATTTTGATTGACCATTTAACATGTTTAGAAAGGAGTCTAGTCTGTGAAAGAAGCTTATTGAAACATCTCTGAGGGTGAGATTTCTTCTGTAATCAGTTTCTTAATGTATTAGGCTTAGACTTCCATGTTTTTGTTTTATTTTGCTTGGTAATTTACTTTGTTCTGTCTGTTATTACTTGGAACCACTTAAATCCTACTTTTTATACTTAATAAAATCACGTTTTGCTTATTAATTGACCAGAGTAAGTAATTAATTCTTGGGGGAGCAAACAGCTGTGCATATCTCTCTATTAGTGTTATAGAGGGCAAACAATTTATGAGTTTACCCTGTATAAGCTTTATGCAGAGTAAAATGGATTTATTTGGGGTTTGGACCCCATTGGGAACTGGGTATCTGGGTGCTAGAGACAGGAGCACTTTCTAAGCCTTTTCAGTTAAGTCTGCAGCTTTTGGGGGGATGTGGTTCAGACCTGTGTCTGTGTTTGCAGCAGGCTAGCATGTCTGGCTCAACAAGTCAAGGTACTGAAGTCCCAAGCTGGCAGGGAAAGCAGACTCAGAGGCAGTCTTAGCACACCAGGTGGCAGTCCCAAGAGGGTCTCTGTGACCCAACCCATCATATTATTAAAATACAGTGTGTGCTACCAGCAGTCCTCCACTTAGGAATGTGCATATTCTAGATCAACTCAACCCAACTTCTGTTTTAGTTCAAGTCATATACTTGACTGAACCCCTGCTTTCTGCAGCATGCTGAATGCTCAGACAAAGCAAAGATTTTTGTGATGAATTAAAAAAATGCAGATGACAACAAGAAAACAAAATCCCAAGGATGTTATTACAGGCAGTGTTGGTAGCACCTCCTATGATTAAGGTTGCCTGATAATTCCCATTATAAGACCCTCTTTTCAGTTGCTTATAAATTTGCCAAACTTTGATTGTTCAGGCTGAAATTTTCCATCAAAGGTGTCTTTTTCAGACTGAATTATTTGCAAAGGGTTCAGACATTTCAGTTTTTCTAGGGAAAAATAAATACATTGTTTCTCCCACCCCCAATTTTAAAAAATCCCAACAACCTTTTATTTGAGATGCTCTCGCATTCCCATGCCTTTGAGCAGGAACTTAAAATTTGGCAGGGGGTGGCCTTTGTGTCAGGGATGTGCCTTTTGCCATCTCCATGAAACTCTGCTCAAATTTGGCTACTGTGGAAAAAAGTCACAGTTTGCATATGGACGGTAAAGGCTTGTTCGATCTTCACAACCTATGGAATCTTGAGAGACTTCAATTCTGGGCATGCCCCAGCCTGGGCCTGAGCAGGGCTTTCCCTGCAATTGATGCTTTTGGCTGTGTGCAGGACATGCCAGGTCCAGGCACTGGAACTGAAAACAGCGAACCCGTGGCAAAGCTCCTGGTTGGCAGGCCAAAAAAAAATAAAATCTGGCAGGCTGAATGTAGCTCACAGGCCACCAGATATTGCTACAGGCCTCCCTAGAACAAGATTCTTCCTATGTCTCTCTCATTAAACTTCTTAGGATCATCCAGAGGAGGGTTTATTAATTTAAGTTTTATTGTTTGTGTCATTAAGTTTTTGTCATGTAGGGTCAAATGCTGCTATTGTCTTGACTTCAGTACGTGCTAGCATTGACATCTCATGCTAATACAGTGAGCAGCATTGGATTCTTAGTGCGAGTAAGCTGTTGAAGTCTTTGTGCAAAAGTCTGAAGAACAGACTCAAGGCTATTCGAGTTCATTGATTCAAGAATATACATTTGCCAGAAGCATGGAGTTCTAGAAACCATCTCTCACATCAAGAACTTGTGAATTCTGGGATTACCCAAAGGAACAGAAGAGAACATCTTTTTAGATAAATTCTTGTGTTCCTTCATCAAATGTTTGAATATAAGTTTACTCCCCCATATATCGTTGATTGATGGTCAGTATATTTAAGTCTTAGATGAAGTAAAAAAGTTATAGATCCTTGATAGTCTGAACATAAAATTCACTGGGAGTGAGGTAGGATGGTGACGTGTCCAACAAGTGGCAAGGGAGTTCTTCATTCCCCAGGAACATCAACACGGGGCAACACGAAAGGGATTCTTCACTCCTCATGATTCCCTTCATGGGGGCAAGGGAGTAGTAAAATGAAGAAGAGGTTTCTTCCCACTTTCCCAGGCTCCTAAGCCTGCTGCCTGCCATATTTCTTTATGTTTAGATATAAAGTGTTATACCCACTTCATCGTTATACATAGCATACATAAAAATGTTTCAAGTTCCCAGTGAAACTTATAGATTGGTGGAGGTAGTCAACTCCCCACTCTTCATTAAGGGCATGGTCCTGCGAAGTTCTGAGAGTCATTCAGCATCTTACAGGATCAGTGGCTATAGTTCTACGTGGCAGCCAATTATTAATGCAAGTGTCAATAGACAGCTTTTGTATCCACATATACAAACACATATTCCCATGTTAAGATAATACCAGTGTTCTGTGGTGCACCTTTTTTATATTCTCTCTCCAAATGTGGGAAGAATGGAAGCTGATGTCTCTGAGGCCAGAGTTAAGATACGTGTGAATTTCACTACTTTATAAGATTTGAGTTTCTTATCACTGAATTTCCTGGATTTCTAATTTAAATTAGAAAAAAAAACCCGAGCTTTCTCAGTGGCGGCAGAAGACAGAACAAGGAGCAATGGTCTCAAGTTGCAGTGGGGGGGGGGTCTAATTTGGGTATTAGGAAAAACCATTTCACTAGGAGGGTGGTGAAACACTGGAATGGGTTACCTAGGGAGGTGGTGGAATCTCCATCCTTAGAGGTTTTAAGGCCCGTCTTGACAAAGCCCTGGCTGGGATGATTTAGATGGGGTTGTACCTGCTTTGAGCAGGGGGTTGGACTAGATGACCTCCTGAGGTCTCTTCCAACCCTAATCTTCTATGATTCAATGATTCTTCCCTAGCCACTGAGATGATCCTGCAAGCTTAATTTCAAGCACACATTTTTCTGGTTTTGATTTTTTAGCTAGAACTAAAATGTTGATATTGTATTTTATGAAGGTCTAATCTCTTATCTTTTTGTAGTGCATTTTAAATTTAACAAACAGAGTAAAAGAAATGAGTAATTTATTGCCACCAAAAGTCTAAAATTACAACGTAATTTTCCTTCAGTTTTTTAGACCCACATATTAACATAAAGCAGGTGATACTTGAATTCACTCCATTAGTTATTCATTGGACCTTTATGCAGTCACACTGGTATCATCACCAGTAATTCTGTTATGTTATTACTTGCCCTGAGTGGTTTTTTTAAAAAAAAGGAATAATGCATTTTGTTGGAAATTGCCATTCCCACAGCCAATCAACATTTTGTGTCATATTGCTGCTCATATTTGTCTCTAAGACACTTGTCCATATTTTTCAACCTTGACAAAATATTTACCTTTACAAAATAAAGAACCCTTCAGAGCCGTCTCAGCAGGAGCTCTTTTGTTGTGCAAAAGCAGAGTGTGCAATAGAGTGTAAGTAAATATTATCTCAAAGTAAACAACTCCCACAAATGTACTGATTGTACTGCACTTCTGGCCTCTGATTTGTTCTGATCACGGAAGCCATTTACCACCTCCTTTACTCAGAGACAGTAATCAGGGCCAGCCTTAACACATTGCCAGGTGTGTGAAACATTTTGCCACCAACCTTCCCTGCCTCTTCCCACTCACACACCAAAACCAAACAAACAGAAATACTTTCAACTCAGTCTTGTCCATCCTGCATACAGTCCACGCAACATTAGTGTGAATGAGCTCAGTTTTATTAATAAATATGGTAACCATATGTTGCATAAAATAAGGGCTATCCTTGTTTTCAGGGCCTGTAACTTCAGTTTTACAGAAAACAGTGTTTTAAGCTGGTTTTTGTGTACTCCTGCAGACTGGCCTTGAAGGAACCATCAATTGACTGAGCTGGTGAAATACTCAGCAGGCTGAGTGAGCACATATACATCTCAGGGGCCACCCCCAGGTCTATCATAAAATGACATTCTCTCTTAAAAAGAGATGCTTATGCTTCAATTAGCCAACCCAATACAGTTTTTGTAGCAGAAAATGAAGCCTCAACAGCCTTTCAGAATTCTTGAAGAATTTCCATTTTCAGGGAAATGTAGATAAGTGCCCCAGTGAACATAATTTGCTTGGATTTCAAAAAGAACTTGATAAGATCCGACATAAAGTATTGCTAAGGGAAATACCACAGCCATAAAAAGTATGGAGCAAAGTCCCTCCATGAAAAACTTGACTAACTCCATAATCCCACAAATGGATCTGCATATTGAAATATAATGGGCCATCACACCCTAGTGAGTCAGCAGAGGTGGTACCTGAGTGTTGTCCTAGCTTAGCCTGAATTTCAAAGAACTCTGGCAAGTTGATGGAAGGGAGAAGAGGAATGGACCCTGCTCTCTCTGTCCATAGATATTCATAAAATCATAGAAGTGTAGGACTGGAAGGGACCTCAGTAGGTCATCTAGTCCAGTTCTCTTCACTCAAGGCAGGACTATGTAATAACTAGATCATTCCTGACAGATGTTTGCCCATGGAGATTGTAGAATCTCTGTCACTGGATGTTTCTGAGAACAGGTTAGGCAATTTGTTTCAGTGCTTAACTACCCTGACAGTAAGGAAGATTTTCCTAATGTCCAACTGAAACTGCCCTTGCTGAAATTTAAGCCCATTGTTTCTTGTCCTATCCTCAAGGTTAACAAAAACAATTTTTCTCCCTCCTCCTTGCAACAACCTTTTATGTACTTGAAAACTGTTAATAGGATGTCTCACACCTAGGGTGACCAGATGTCCCGATTTTATAGGGACAGTCCGAATTTTGGGGGCTTTTTCTTATATAGGCACCTACCCCACACCCCGTCCCGATTTTTTACACTTGCTATCTTGTCACCCTACTCACACCACTTTGATTGGGGGAGGCCCTGCTTACCCACTACTGAACAGGCTTGTGAAACCCTACCCTTAGTTCTGCAAAAGGGAGGTGTCATTCTAACTACTTCCTCAGCAAGAGCAGAATGTTAGTGTCTGTATGCCTTTGGTGGAATCAAGGAAAGCTAAAGAAGCCTTCAAAAGAGAACTAACCCCTACTCTTGTCTACATGCCTTCTGTGCACTCCACAAAAACATAAGATAGGGAGTGAACAGATCAGTATGTCACTAATAAAAAAGGGGGAGGTGGGGGAACAGGCCTCCAACCTGTCAACCACCACCAGAAAATAACTGTATTACAAATGCTCTCTGCTTGTGATGGAGCTGGCTATGAAAAACAAGTATGATACCACAACTTGGAGATACTTAGAACAAGTGTTAAGATCTTTATTCATGAGACAAGACAGTCACATTTAAGGTTTGTTGGATGGCACAGCAATACAGAAATCAAATTATTAGATTTTCTACTTCATTGATCAGGTCTGCACACAAAGGTGAAAACAGGGAACGACACCATTGCTTTCTTACAATAATTTTTAAAACATTTTAGCAAACCATAAAAATAAAAGCACTATTTCCAAAAAGAGCCAAAGCTGACTGTTGCGTTTATTAGAGAATTGTTTGAGACAAAAGTCATTCTTGCATTTCAATTTGATGTCCAAAGGTGTACAAAACATGGCTTGAGGAGAAAAAAAGCTACAGGGGACCATCCTTGGTGTCAGGTTGACAGCAGTGCCAATCCTGAGTGCGCAGTAACTATAAGACAGTGAAGATATAAGATGATTGGAGTTGGAAAAGAAATGGGATGAAGAAAGCATTACTAGACTTGCTGTTAGTGGAAGGCAAGGCCAGGCTGCAGGTACTTGCTATGTCCTAAATAAAAAAAAGAGAGAGTAATAAATGACAATCCCTTTAGCATCTGGCAAAGGACTACAGCTTGCTCTGCTCCAGTCTCACCACTTCAGTTTCTTTTCATGTTGTATGCTCCTCCTTCTTTGCTCCTTGCTTTTGGCCTACTGGGAAAGTTCCAAGAGGATGAGAAAAGAGATAGTATCATGCCAATATTTAAAAAACAGTAAGCAGGATGACATGTGTTACTATAGAGCACAATCAGGGAACGGCTGATACAGGATGCAATCGAAAGAGAAATAAAGGAGGATAGCATAATTAATGCCAGCCAACATTTTGTGGGGGAAAAGTGTGACCTTTTTATGAAATCACATTTGGGTACTTCAAGTAATTGTTTTGACATAATATATTTAGACTGCTGTAAACATTTGAAATACTACCTGACATTCTGAGCAAAAGAAAATAGTACTATACAAAAATCAGTACAACAGATATTGAATGGATTAAGACTATGTAAAGGATACATCTCAAAGTACAGTTGTTGGTGGGGAATAATAAAAAGGGAGTGTTTCAAGTGGGATACTATAGGGTAGTACTTAGGGTGATAGCGGACAAGGTGGATCTTTGCAATACTGAGAACACTGGTATAAACTAGTATGACAAAGTGGGAATTTTCTTAATGTTTTGTATGACTACTGTGGGAGTGCCTCAATTTCCCCTGTGTATTACACAAATATCTAGGTGGTGGGACAAGGGCATGTGATTTTTGCAGAGACCCTAGCAGGCAGATGTTACTGCCTCTAGCTAAGTCAGAGGTCCACCCTGTCTGGAGGTATATCAAAGTCCAAAGGAAAATACCAGAATCAGCTGTCCACCCTAGTCTCTTGCCTGCTATAGTCCATCCTCCAAGGGTCAGGCCTATTCACCAACTGTCTTTAGCTTTTCGTGTGGCTGATTTCCAGCCCTCTTGAGCCCCCACTAGTTTCTTCTTCTTCTTCCCTTTGTTAATAAGGGTTACTACAACCTCACAAGGCAGCAGCATAGAAAGAATTAACCCCCCCCCCCGCACACACACACACTCACTATGGGTTCCCAGTCCTGATCCCTCAACAACTGAGCCATCTGCCCCATATCCCAAACAACCCTCTCCCCTTCCCAGAACCTCTTCCTGTGCATCCGAATCCTCCGCACTTCCTCCCTCCTGGATAATTGCCCACTCTTTAACATGCTCACTCCCAAATCTCCTCTCCCTAGAATCCTTCTCCTGAGTGAACACAGACTGCCCTTAATCACATGTTCCCCTGTCACTGACTTTCATACTCATTCTCTCTACCTGGGGGAGAGGGGCAGGCTAAACCTGGCAGAGATGAGGTTGAGTACCTCTGATAGGCCTTGCCTTCACAGAAAAAAAAAAGTGTGCTCTTAACTCAAGTTAGCTAACTCAAGGTAAAATCCTAGTGGAGATAAGGCAGGGTGTAGTTGTCATGATGTAGCTAGGTGAGGTCAGCACTATTCCTCCCACCTGGCTTTGACCTGGCCTTCTGTAATATAAACACAGCAACACAAATGTAACCATTCTGCCAGGTGGAGTCAGCAGCAACAAGGGACAGGCTCAATATCTAGGGGTCCCTCTTAGCAATACAGAACACAACCGCATCGAGCCCCCACCCAGTAATCTGGGAAAATGTATCACTCTTGGACACCTGGAAGAGGCAATACTGAGTCTATGTATAAACAAAAGAAGTTTTATTAAGAGGGAAAGGGAACCAAGCATTTACTTGGGAAAACAAAACAACTACATTAAAAAGCACATGACCATAAGCAAACCTGACCTCATTGTGCATCGGTCAGTGTCCTTTGCTGCACTTTCCCACCTTGTGGTGGGAAAGTCTGATGAAAAAAATGCCCCTTTAACACAACACTCCCCTCTCCTGCACCCCACTCACAGTTGTCTATCTTTAGTTAGTGAGGACCCAGAGATCAGAGGTGCATTCATGGGGTCAACCTCTCACCTTAGGGGGCATCAAGCAATGCTTCTGCTGCAACTGGCTCACAGTTGCCACTCTTTCTCTGCCGCCACTCTCTGCTGCTACTGCTTCTCTGCCACTGCTGGCTGCTGCTGCCCCCAGGACATCACATTCTTTGGTCCTGCCACTTAGCACAGCTCTTAGTGAGTTGAGCAGGTAATGGAGAACATAGGCACCAACTTCTACTCATGCCAGTGCATGCTTGATCCCCCTCTGCCTCTGGCCCCACCCCAACTCCACCCTTGTCCTGCCCCCCACTCCCATTCCAACCCCCTCCCCAAAGTCCCTGCCCCAACTCCTCCCCATCCCTGCCCCTATTCCAACTCCTTCTGCAAATCCCCACCCTGGCCCCGCCTCTTCCCCACCTCCTTCCCTGAGCACACCATGTTCCCACTCCTCCCCACTCCCTCCTGGAGCTTGCTACACTGCCAAACAGTGCCGGCAAGCGCTGGGAGGTAGGCAGAGGAGCGGGGACGTGGAGCGCTCAGGGGAGGAGGAGGAGGAGGAGGTGGAGGCAGGTGGGGGGAGGGGATCTTGGCTGCTGGTGGGTGCAGAACACCCACTAATTTTTCCTGTGGGTGCTTCAGCCTCAGAACACCCACAGAATCGGTGCCTGTGGTGGAGAACAGCCAAGGCAGTATCTGTGCTGTCTTTCACTGTCCCCACACCAGGTCTAAAGCTTAGCTCCTACACCTGCTCAGCAGTGATGTCAGCTGTAGGAATCATCAACTGGAAACAAGGACTCAGTTGAATCTCATCATCTCTCTCATTAAACAGTGGAGAGGGACAGGTCTAATAGCATCTAGGGCTACTTAGGCAGAATCCACACCCACTCTCATCTTCACTGAGTTTTGGCATCCCCATCCCCTGGTTAACAAGTGAGGTTCAGTTTAGGGTGACCTTTTTAGTCAGGGTATGCTAAGCACAGTTTTGCTGCCCTTTACTTGTACAGTAAGGATAACATTTCATTATCCCATATTCAAATACTAGAGTGGATTTGTAACCCAAACTAGAAAAAAAAATCATTTTGGCAAAGAAGCTCCATCTGCTGCGTACCTAGTCAGAATAGGCATATCTATTCAAACATGGTCTGCTCCTAAAGTCTTTTCCCCAGCTCATCACTAGATGTCAGGGGATAGCTCATTCCCTGTTTACACACATATTTAATAAGATAAACCCTACTAAAACATGACACTTCACTAACCACACTTTTCCCTCTGGCAAGAGGATGAGAGAACACACATGAAAGATATTTAGTCATGTTGCTTAACACATTATTGGAAGGTGCTCAAATACTACCATGATGAACACGGCATAACAACCTATATAGCTTTTAAACTGACCAGCTATATCTTAAATGACAAAAAAGGCAAGTTTTTACAGTGAGATAAATAACATGCTTTAGGTTTCATTGTAAAGTCCTTCTGGAGAAAAGGCAGGCTGTAGTTTTCACACAAAAGTTAGCTTTTAACCAGACCTTCTAACTTTTGTGTGAAAGCTACAACCTACCTGGTTAAACAAGTGACAGAAATTGTTTTCCCATTAGAAATCTGAATAGACAGCTTTTTTACCATGGGGTGTAAATAACTGTATAGATTTACTCAGCAGTATTAGACGCATTAACAGAAAAAGCTCTAGGTAATAATGACCACCTTACATTTATATTAATGCTTTTCCTCTAGGAAGATATCTTAAGTGCTTTACTAACTAGTGCTGGAAACTACCCTATATCATTCACCCTGGCAGAGAAGTAGAGAAGTGACCACCTTTGCCATAACTTTAACTCTGACCCCAAACCCAAAATACTTCTTTCACCAGTAATATGAGAAGCTGGCCACAAGACCATTTTGAAGAAGATACATCAGTACGTACAAGTTAGTTTTATCAGCCACCTCCTACACACCCCTTTATGGCTTAGAGTAGCTCTGCAACACTTTGACTCACTTTTGCTCTTTCTCACAAGGCCCTCCAATAACTCCCCTAGTCCATTGTATTTTAGAACGTTCCCCTTCTGGAGGAGGATTCATTTTATTTATTCCACACACATTAATACTTCACACCAGCTTCACCCCACTGGCTCCACAGTTCAAACAGGCCTCTCTCCTTAAAGCAAGAGACCCCCTCAGCCCTGCTTCCCAGAGTTGGGTTGAGGGACATCTCTTGCTCTTCCTTCAAACAGGAGTCCCCCGCCTTCCTTCCCAGAGCTGAAGCACCCAAACAGTACTACTATCCCCTACAAGAGCCAGTCTTGCTCGTTACAGATGCTTCTCAAGCTAGCCATAGCTTCCCAGGCTTCTGTTCAGCTTAGCAGATCAAGTCCTCCTATCTAGAGCCGTACCATCCTCCCATATGAGTACATTGCCCTGCAAAGACCAGTCCAGGTGGCTTGCTCTCTTTCCCTTAATCCCCAGGCCTGGCCTGAGTTGATCATATTACCTCATTTATTATTACCCACCGGGGAGGTGAACAAATCTCATGGACTGAGGCACCTTTTCCCCTTAAAGGGGCCAGACACCCTGTGACACTATTCTGTTCTACATAGGTTTTTGCACCACGCTCCTCACTGTAGTTTCTGAGTGCCTTCCAATAATGTATTATGCCATGTGACTACACATCTGTCACATGTTTATTTTCTCATCCGCTCCCCAGCGGCAGACATGTGTAGAGTGGAATTCCTATTCTGGTAGGATTTTAGGGGTTCTTTCGTTGGTTGGTTGGTTTGGTTTTTGTATTTTTTTATGTTTGGTGTGTTTTGTTGGTTTAAAATATATATATTGATCTGTGTTTATGTTAGAGAAGTCAATGCCAAAGAAAGGCACTTTGCACTTGAAGCAGAAGGCGGTGGGTTTTGATGGTCCTTAGCTTCTGGGGCAGTTCATTCTACAATCTTGGGCTGGCCCCCAAGACAATTCTGTCTCCTGCACAGTCGAGTATTACCCTTACTGTAGAGAGTTCCATTGTGCCAGAGGAATGTAGTTATTGGCCATGGTCTTCATCCTGGAGATTTTGGCAATTTTTAAAATATCCTAGGCCCAAGCCATGCAGCACCCTGAAGATAAGAACCAAGATCTTGAATTTAATTCAAATGTATATGGAAAGTAGAAAGTAGAGGAGGACAGTCTGAAATGCAAGTCCAGCCTACCATAACCTTTTCCTATCAAACTACATATACAATATTACTTTCAAGAAACAACTACTGTAATTACTTTCTCTAAACTCTATTGTCAGTTGACAAGTATATTAAGTGACAGTATTTTCCACTTAACAGTATCCCTTAAAAGAAAATATTTAGATTCCAAAAGTAACATAACAAAATAATACATGAAAACCATTCCATAGGTCAGAATTGAAGTTGTGGTATGATGAAAAGTGCACTAATTTAATATTTGCTAAGAATAATGTGTTTATAATAAACCTTACACTGACCACATATTGGTCTTCAACATTCACTTCCTTGCTTTTTAAGTGATTATGTTTTGTAAATGCTGCCACTTCTTGCTTCTCCCTACATAATATTTCAAACATTTGACCTTTTCTGTCTGTTCCGGCTACCAAGGTTCTTGTTCAGGCCCCCCCTGACTACTATAATCTCCTTTCTGGCCTTGATGCCAACCACATTTCCCCTTGGGTTGCTTTAGTTTGAAGAAAGCTGTTAAAATCTGAAAAGCCACCACCAACTCTCTTCTCAAACTCCACTCTTCCATAATGCACACACTAAACAGCAACCTGATGACACCCAGACAGGTGGTGAATTGTGATTACTGCTCCTGACTAGCTAAGAATTGGGCACGTTTTCTATCATTTTTGTTACTGCATCTCCTCCATCCCTGAATCTGTGATTTTATCATCCTCCTTGTCTTTTAGACTGTAAACTCATTTTCTGTATATCTGTGTCTTGAACAATAGGGCCCCAACCTGGTTGGTCTCCAGGAGGCTACCACAATAAAGTGTTAAATAACAACAGTAGCATAGCTGGGTTTTGAAACAATTTTTTTTTTGTCTTTGTACACTACCTCACTGAAATGCTTCTACCTCTAAGGGAGACGGTAGCAACCAACACAGCATGAAGAAATGAAGAGGGAAAATTTTGATGAGGAGATCAGGGCAAAAAACTCTTACCCTCTTATCGTCAAAATACAATGGAATCTTTAATGTACATACAGAGTAGACAGGACCTCAGCTTTTAAGACCTCATCTGAAAGGCACAGACTTTGAGACTTTACAAAGCAAGGACCTGAAAGATAAAGGAAAATGTCTGTGGAATACATATATATTTCTATTCAGTTTATATTTTATGTGCAACTGTGGCTGAAACCACCTTCTTCTTTACAATGTATTTGTCCCCTTCATATGCAATGAAGTCAGCCAACTTCAGTCTTAATGGTTCTATTAGTTTTCTCTCCTGACATGTTATAAAAGTGGTTCCTGGTAGCTTGTATAAATAAAAACAATGTTTTACAGAAACAACAGATTCAGGGTTTTAATAAGACTATCCTCCTTCCTGCTCTAAATCATTATACATCATGATCAATCAGGTTTCGCATGCAGGTACCACTCCTGAAGAAAACTGCTTCAAAGGAAGAATCTTAATTATTTTGATGAGCGTCAAGCTTTCTTTCAGGATGTTAAATTATTGATAACTTAAATCAATGGTTTCTTTAGCTCAGAAAATGTCATTTGATCACACTGGTACAGAACAGTAGCTGAAGCAGACTCACTATTTTATTTACCTCATTTCCCTTTTGAATGAAATTATCTACCCTTTCTTTTTTCAGGATCTAGTTAAACACTCACAAATGAAATCAGCCCCAGCTCTCCTGTTTCAGCTGAGGTGTGACATCATTTGGTGTAATGAGGAGCGTCCCAGTGAGTTATACATGGGAGACAGCCCAAACCAAGGGAAAAGAGAACCTAGATTTGAGTTCAGAACCAAATGTGAGAATGTTCAGGATGCAGAGACTTGAAGGTAGAGAGATCTTAGCAAAGCTGGGCTGGGAGTTTCAGGGAGGAGGTGCCCCTTAAGGAAGGAGTGGTGAGCAGTAGATTCACATCAGGCTGGTGGAAGGCAGCTGAGTGGGGTTGCCTTCAAACTTCCCCAGGCTAGAAAGCCATGACTGGAGAGAGCTGAGAGCAGCAGACGGAGATGCCTGCTGGTTTACTGAGCTGGAGAGCTGAAACCAGATGGCCAGAGAATGATGACGAGGTGTGCCTGCTGATCTTTGTAGGGGAGAGCTAGAACCAGACCTGAGGATTAAACAGGGTGGAGAGAAACATCTTGGCTGGGGTGAGGTGTGTTGAGATGTGTTGGAAAGCGGAAGCATGGTGAGAGACATGGGAGCTGTACTTGGTGCTTGAGTGTTGGGATTTGAAAGAGTGAATATACAATTTGGACTATGCTGGGGGATTCTGGTTTACAAGTGCGGGACTCTTTCTGTAATAACTTAACCCTGCAAACAGCTATCTATGCTTGGAAAGCTTGAATGGTGTAACTGGTGGTCTACAGAAGAAAGGAGAAATTGAGGCAGGCATTCTGGTCATGCTACGGCCTGACCCGGGAAAAGGGCCCCAGGAAGGGGCTGTCTTTTCATACAGGCCTGATCTAAACATTTAGATTGACATAGCTACATCATTCAGGGGTATGAAAAATCCACACCTGTAAGTGCCATAGCTAAGCCAACCTGACCTCTGCTGTAGATATGGCTGGGTCGATGGAAATATGTTTCCAATGACCTAGCTATTGCAGCTCAGGGAGGTGGAGTCCGGGAAGCAATGTAAAAAACCCCTTCCATTGCCGTAGGTGTTATACTTATAAGAAGCACATGGGATCTTTATAGGGGAGAAGGCAGCATGCTGCATTTATTGAGAATACAACAGTTAGCATATGCTTTTCAATCTCACACACACACACACACCATGCACACAGTCCTGCCAGTTGATGTTTATAGTTACCAATCCAGAGTCTGGATCAATCTAGTGGCCAGCCAGAGGAAAGCAGGGCTCTGTCAGTCGCGATCCGATGCTCCCGGAGTGTGGCAAGACGAACCCAAAGTCCTGTGGCCAAGCACCCTGTTCTTATAGTCTTTTTTTTTTCTCTGTTGAAGTCTATGGATTTTGCTGTGTCAGTTTGTGACCGGTTACTCCTTAATTGGTGTATCATTTGATGTTAACATTCCAAAACACCTCCGAGAGGGTCATCCTGTCCTGGTTTCGATTTAATCAATTGTCTTTTCTTCATGGGTGCCAGCCTCCACCTCAGGGTCTTCAATCTGCCCTTCCTTCATTATGGATGTGCGTTGACGGTTCTCTGATGTTGTTAAGTCTCTTCACTCCTTATTCCTTCACCATCTGGCTATAACAGTGGCCTTCACACCTTATCTTTTCCTGATGCATACATTCCTCATTCACACAAACAGACTTTCACAGAGACCTTTCAAAATACAAACAACAGTATTTTTATATCAGGGAAAAGACTTTGTAAATTAAAGCTTCATTATAGATTAAAGCTTACTACATCTTATACCAAAACAATTCACATTGGGGCCCAAGCCTTCAACGTTCCTCTAATCTATTTAACGTAGACACAGTACAGGATCCTGTCTCTTACTAGCTAAAACTTAAAACAAAGAACTAAAAGGGCCTAATTTGTAATGCATGAGAAACAGAATCTCTCCTAGCCCCAAAGGGTCATTTCTTTCTGCTATTCAAATGGGGTGGCTGATAAAATGAAATCAAGACATACATTAGTACCTCTATTCTTATAGTACAATTATACAATCCTGCTCCTACAGAGGCTGTGTTTACACCAGGCACTGCAGACATGCCGCTATAGCCCCTGGAGTGAAGACAAGCTGACAGTCATACCGTTCTTGTTCCCTTTGAATCAATGGGAGTTTTGCCTCAGCATGGAAAACAGAACCTGGCTAAAGCAAGACTTCACAGCACTGTGAATTAGCGAAGGCTTTTTTTTAAATCCAGTACCATTAAACTATTGATCTTAGTCACATCAAACTAAATATTCACACTTTCAAATCCCAAACTCTATTTGAAATCTACTCTGGCAGGAAAGAATCAGCTTTGTCACAATAAGATATTTCCTCAAAGGAGTGGAAATGATAACCTATGGTCCATTAAAAGGTGGCAAGGACGAGTTGTGCAAAATCCTAGAGGAAGGGAGAGACATGGTAAGAATAGTGTCATAATAGGTAGCATCCTGCCTGGAACAGAAATGTACAGTAACTGACAAATAGACATGTGGATATATTATGTAGATAAGTGGCTGTCTTGAACCCAACAAGGCATAAGATATTAAAACATTTTTGTTGCCCCATGCCAATTATTATGTACACCGAGAAGGATCTGAACCTACAAATTTTGGTGCAGATGGCAGATGTTAACCCCACAATTTTTGGCTGAGTGAGCACATTTTGAACCCACCAAGGGAGGCCACAAATGTTGTGTAGAAAAAGGGATGTTGTTAAATCCCTTGTTTACTGTTGTAATATTACAACAGTAAACATGTGGTCTGAACTTTTGTGTTAAGTTTTTGCTGGCTTATTCTCATTGGAACAGCCACCATTAAAATTATTGTTTGTTATTAAAGACAGAAAAAGAAGATAGCTCCAGGTATTAGAGAAGTTAGCTTTTTAACAACTGCCTCTTTGCTCCTATCTCACACACTCCCTGTTGCAGCCCCCCAAGACCCCTACATGGTGGGCAGGAGGGTTCCACCCATCAGGCAGCTCCTCTCTGTGTGATAGTGAGAAAGGGATACAGGGGATAAAAACCCAAACATGGCACAGACCCTGTCCTTGGTGTAACTGTCAACCTGCCAAAGCCTAAATGTGCTGCACAATGTGTGATGGAGACCCTAAGAAGGAGAAACCCCCCAAAATATTCATACAGGAAACAAAATACTGTGGAATCCATTCCCTCAGTGTAAATATCTTGTACTGTAGCGGGAACTTCCATACTTAATTTCTGATGTTCCTAGATTTCAGCCAGGAGGGGACAGGGAGCTCAGGTAGAATGTGGGTACCTGGGGGACTGAAATGAGGTGCAGGACGGGTTCCCAATAGTCCCTTATTTTTCCATCTTTGTACAGTAAGACCAGGAGTTGCAGAGTGCTGCAAAAAGCAGCAAGAATTACTCCCGGGGTGGGGGGGATGTAGGTGAGCACTGCTTATTGTTATTAATAATGCTAATCAATAATAATAGTGGGAGGTGCTAAGAAAACAGTTCCTTATTTTTGAATTAGTGTTGGCAGCCCTGTGACAGGAGAGAGGGATGGGCAGCGCAGACCGGCCTGTGTCAGACCCCCCTGCGACGGTCTGAGGCTTGTGCTACTCTTGGGGGGAGAGTAGCGGGCAGTGAGGGTGACACCGCAGCAGCTGCGCCCAGGGCTGGGGTTTTGGGGGGATCCTCTCCCACCCCTGGGAACCGTGTCCCTTGGGGGCGCGGAGATTTCCTCAGACACCTAGACGCGGCTCCATCCAAACCAGCCGCTGCCGCAGCCGCAGCAGAGGACCCGCGATGGGCCGGGCCCCGCCCCGGCTCGGGCAGGGCGCTGAGGGCAGCGGCGTCAGGTTTTCTAATGCGCATGCGCCCTTCCTGGCCGCCCTAGCCGTCCCTGCGGCTGGTGGAGGGGCGGGGTTTTCTGGTGCCCCGCCCCCCTAACGCGGAAGTAGTGGCGGTTTGGGCTCATCTCCCGCAGCGAGCCCGGTGGAGCTCGGGAGCGTCTTTCCTGCCCGGCTGGGCTAGGTATCGACCCCGCCTCGCGTTCAGGGGGCGCGCGCGGCCTCGCTCACAGCCCGGCGGGGAGGGGACCCGCGTGCGGCTCCGCGGGGCTGGAACGCGCGCCCCGGGTTCTTAGGGCGCGGGGGCCCCGGCTCGACCCTGGCCAGCCTCAGCCCGCTCCCGCTGGCAGCGCCCCTTGCCGTGGCCCCGGGGCGGCGCTGGCTCGGATTGGCGGCCCGCAGGTAGCCGGGGAGGAAAGGCCGAGCTTAGCTTCGCATTCGGCGGCAGCAGCAGCAGCCTGGGCAGAGGGTAGGTCCGGTTTCGGCCTCTGGAGTTGCCCTGTGACTGACACACACACACACACACACACAGCGATGCCAGCGCACCCGACTCCTAGGGAACAAGTGGCCACGGCCCTGCTGAGGAGGGATGTGCTGATCGGCACGGCGGTCGTCCTCAGACTTGCTCTAGTCTTTTACGGAGTCTATCAAGACAGGACCATGCTGGTGAAATATACAGACATCGACTACCACGTGTTCACAGATGCCGCCAGATTCGTAACAGAGGGGAGCTCCCCGTACCAAAGAGCGACCTACCGCTACACCCCTCTGCTGGGCTGGATCTTAACTCCAAACATCTACCTTACTCCTCTTTATGGAAAGCTACTTTTCATTACTGGTGATATAACAGCTGCATACCTCATATACCAAATCTTGCTGCTCAGAGGAGTGGACTCCAGCAAAGCCTTCGGGTACTGTGCTTTCTGGCTTCTCAATCCTCTACCAATGGCTGTGTCCAGCAGAGGAAATGCAGAGTCTCTTGTAGCAGTATTTGTGCTTGCCACCATGTATAACATAGAAAAGGGAAACCTAGTGAAATCTGCTATACTCTATGGCTTTTCAGTGCATATGAAAATTTACCCAGTGACTTATGTTCTGCCAGTAGTCCTTCATCTGCAGAATGATGGATACTGTGGAAAAGGGACAGCAGATACTGTCCATTTAAAAAAATCAAAGTTTACTCTTGTCTGGCAGCTTTTTTTAAGGCTGCTGAACCGTGATGTATTGCTTTTTGTGGCAGTTAGTGGATTTACATTTGCAGCCTTGAGCCTTTCATTTTATTACCTCTATGGTTGGGAGTTTTTGGAACATACCTACCTCTACCATTTGACCAGGAGGGATATCCGTCATAACTTCTCCCCCTATTTCTACATGCTGTATTTGACTGCAGAGAGTGAATGGAGTTTTGCCCTAGGACTTGTAGCTTTCCTGCCACAGCTGCTCCTTCTTCTAGTTGTGTCCTTAGCCTATTACAAAGACCTTGTCTTTTGTTGTTTCCTACATACTGCTATTTTTGTAAGTTTTAACAAAGTGTGCACATCTCAATATTTTCTTTGGTACCTCTGCCTCTTGCCCCTTGTAATGCCTGTTGTGAGACTGTCCGGGCAGCGGGGTATTCTGCTTCTCCTTCTGTGGTTTCTTGGACAGGCACTGTGGCTGGCACCTGCATATTTTCTGGAGTTTAAAGGAAAGAATACCTTTTTGCTTATATGGCTGGCAGGCTTGCTTTTCCTTTTTATTAATTGCTTCATCCTTGTTCAGATTATTTCTCATTATCAAAAAGGAGCACAAGTAACCAAGAAACTCAAATGTCAGTAATATGCACATCGGTCTGTGTGCCAAATCCTACAAGTAATCCCATTGACTTTAATGAGATTGCTCAAGTGAGCAGGACTTGGCCGAATATCAGTAATGCAATTGTATGTACACAGAACTAAAACACATTGTCTATAAAAAGGCTTTTCCAATGTCATGTGATTTTTTTGGGTGGGAGAGTGGGATTAAGTGTCTGGGGACTTCACCACCACCACAGCTGGGAGACGGCCTCCCAGCGCTGGTAGACAGACATGCACTAGCTCTGCTCGAGCTAGCACACTAAAAGTAACAGTGTAGACATGGCAGCACAGGCAGCAGCCTAAGCTAGCTTCCAGAGTATGAGTCTGCCTGATCTGAGCTCTGACCCAGGGAGGTGGCTTGCCCAGTGCTGCAATCTCCACGCTATTTTTAGCATGCTGGGTTGAGTCTGGCTCCCTGGGCTAGAAGCATGTGTCCAGCTGCAGCATAGGCAAACCCAGTTTGGTCTCAGTTTTGAGTAAACTCAGTATTGGGTAGACCTCATATGGTTGCAGAGAAGGGCTATTATAGTTCTGATGATATCTTGTCAAACTCTGTTTTTTGTTAAGTTGATGGAGAACAAATATAATTTAAAGTGATCAGTTACCAAGTGATTATATTTTGTCTGTATTTTATGGGTACACAGTCCTGAATTTTGTACTTGATATTTTTTTTTAAACAGGAGTGCTTATGCCACTCACAACTACTTTCCTTTTGCCATTTTATTCACTCTTTAGCATTGGCAGTTACAATATGTCTATTGCAAAGAACAAGCACTAGAACAGGAAAATTCCAGACAGCGAAGCATTATCACATACTATATTAGTGGCCTGCAGCTAACAGGATGGATTGTCCTCCTTTCTCACTCACCCTCAATCAATGATATGTTAAACCACCTTAGCAAAAGGGTTAACTTTTTTTCAGCAGTCAAATTAAGTATTAGTTAGACCAAAAGTCCATCTAGCCCAGTATCCCGTCTTCCAACGGTTGCCAATGCCAGGTGCCCTAGAGCAGGGGTCTCAAACACACGGCCCACCAGCTCCCTGCTGCCCCCCCACTCCCCCAAGATTTACCTAGAGTAGCTCTGGCCCGGCGCGCACCAGGGGCAGGGCAGGCTCCACTCCAGGAAGCGGCCGGAACCTGCGGGGGGGGGGGGGGGGGGGGGAGTACAGGGGTCTGTGTGTTGCCCTGGCCGCTCCTCTAGGTACCTCCCCTGAAGCTCCCATTGGCCATGGCTCCCCTGACGCACCCCTGCTGTACCCTGACCCTCTGTTCTGAGCTCCCTGCTGCACCCTGACCCCCTGCCCTGAGCCGTCTGACTCACCCTGCACCCCCTGGGGGCAGGGAGGGGGTGGAGTTGGGGTGGGGATTTCAGGGAAGGGGTGAGAAGGGGCAGGGCAGGGGCAGGGTCTCGTAGAAGGGGTGGAGTGGGGGTGGGGCTGGGGCAGCGGGTGGGGTGGTGATCAGTGGTGCGGCCCTCGGGCCAATGTACTAGGCCTCATGTGGCCCTTGTGGTCATTTGAGTTTGAGACCCCTGCCCTAGAGGGAATGAACAGAGCAGGTAATCATCAAGTGATCCATCCCCTTTTGCCCATTCCCAGCTCCTGGCAAACAGAGGCTAGGGATTCTATCTGTACCCATCCTGGCAAATAGGCATTGGTGGATCTATCCTCCATGAACTTATCTAGTTCTCTTTTTAAATCCTGTTGGAGTCTTGGCCTTCACAACATCCTCTGGCAAGGAGTTCCACAGTTTGACTGTGCGTTGTGTGAAAAAATACTTCCTTTTGTTTGTTTTAAACCTCCTGCCTATTCATTTCCACACCAGTCATGATTTTATAGACCTCTATCATATCCGTACTTAGTTGTCTCTTTTCCAAGCTGAAAAGTTCCAATCTTTAATAATATGGAAGCTGTTAGGTACCCTTAATCATTTTTATTGCCCTTTTCTGAACTTTTTCCAATTTCAACACACCTTTTCTGAGATGGGGTGACCACATCTGCACGCAGTATTCAAGGTCTGGGCGTACCATGGATTTATATAGAGGCAATATGATATTTTCTGTCTTATCATCTGTGCCTTTCTTAATGATTCCCAACATTCTGTTTGCTTTTTTGACTGCTGCTGCCCATTGAGTGGATGTTTTCAGAGAACTATCCACTATGACTCCAAGATCTTTCTTGAGTGGTAATGGCTAATTTAGACCCCATCATTTTATATGGATAGTTAGGGTTATGTTTTCCAATGTGCATTACTTAGTATTTATCAACACTAAATTTCATCTGCCATTTTGTTGCCCAGTCACTCAGTGGGGCAGAGTGATACACCAAGTGGAAAAAATTGAAGGCTTTATGTTTTTTTTTCTCTCTGAGCACTGTTGACTTTACTCCACAGCTCACTTCATCATTCTCCCCCGACCTCCCAGTGTGTCTGCTCTCTCACAGAGTGGCTTCAATAAGACACCAGGAAAAGGCAGCAGAGGGGAACAGATTATATCATGAGCTCAGACCAGGGAAGAAGTGTTTCTGGTAGACCCAGAATGGGACTTACTCCATGCTATCTCATATATCTAGTTTCAGAAAATTCTTTTTTAGCACAGCATTCCCTAAAATCATATAAAATAGCTTTGTCCAAGGCAATATTTACCTCAGACTTGAGTAATTTCCACTCAACTAATACCGTGCAGAATTTGTAGTTTGGTGTTGTCTTTCCATTAGTGTGCATGTGACAAATCTGGCTTTCTTTTTTTGCCTTTAGTTTTATTAATGAAAGCATAAACTACATAATCAAGAAATTAACATTTCTAACAATACTATTGTTCATTGGGGTCCAGATTGCAATACCCTTGCTCACACTGTGTAGTCTTTAATTCCAAAGTAGTCCCATTGTAGTGTAATGTATTGGTCAACATAAGTAAATATATCAATCTGGCCCTTACGGAAAATTTTACCCTCTCGTTGACATGCTGTTTGCTGCAAGAGCAGATATAGTCTTTATGGCACTCTGCCACAGGTATTTGTACACTGTGCCACTAAGCCTTCTCTTTTGTTTTATAATTACATTTTTTCATTTTAAAAAATCCTTCAGAATAAAACATTAAACCCCAGTTCTTCAAGCTGTTCTACACATAAACACTTTGTGTACTCAGAGCCCTATTGGAATTCACTAGGGCTCCATAAAGACACTGAAGTTAACAGCTTGGAGGATTGAGGCCAGAGATTCTACTAAGAACACTCCAGATTAGTAAACTAAAAGAGGTTTATGTCAAATTTGCTCTTCACCATTTATGATGTTTACTTTTTTGGAATTTCTCTCTGCTGGAGCATGAAAATGTTCCATTTCACTTTTTTCCTAGTCAGTTTCACTTTTTCTCATGTACAAGAACTGTGCAAGGCTTTACTCCTTGGGGCAATTTGCACTCAATATTTTAAAGTTCTGCAAATTTTATTTGTCAACATAACATTACATAATCACACCAATTTCAATTATTTTGGTAATTTATTTCAAAATACCTGTCAGCAAGTATGTCTGTAGCAATACAGACACATACAAAATTTCTCCCAGGAGTAGAGAGTTAAAGAAACCCCTGTGACAAACCAGTTCCTGTTTCTCTGTTCCCTTCCCCCACCCGCACCCCAAGAGTCCAGCCACGGGGCCAGACACCTACAACCCCTCCTCCTCAGAGCCCAGCCACAGTGCACCCCCCCCCCCAGACAATATACTGAAACCTTCTTGCCCCCCTGAGCCCAGCCGTGGACTCCCCCCAGCCCAGATAGCCCACCCATGTTCCCATCTCCCCACCCATGCCCAACCCCTTGCCCAGACATCCATTCTCCTCCCCCACCCAGGGAGAGAAACAGCCTGATGCTTGGTCCCAGGCTTGCATGGAGTTTCCTGCGCACTGCTGTTTCCTTCCCTCAGGGCATACTGGGAACTGCAGCTGCCAGGAAACCTCTAGCTCCCTCCCTCAGACAGTGTTTTATATGTGCGAGCTGGGCTCTGATGGGTCCAGTGGCCCCTAATAGTGTCCAGAAGCACTGCAGCCTATTTCTGTTGGGGGAAAGGAAATTCTGCATGGACAACATTAATTTCTGCAAAATTCTGCATTGCGCAGTGGTACAGAATTCCCCCAGGAGTAAGTGATTTGTTTTTTAATAAAGTGTTTTGATTGGAATTGCTTGAAAAGGAACTCTTCTGTTACTGTTAAGTTCTTTAAAACTCTCTTTATTTGTAAGAGAAAAAATTACAATGTGTGTATACATATACATCCCCTCTGCCCCCCCCCCCCCCCCCGCAATATAAACACGCATAAAATTGTGCAGTAACACTAAAGTCATTTGCATTGAAATGAAACAAAACTAAACTCCAAGAAATATAGTGTGAAGGGAAAGGGATTAACTGAAGCAGATGAACTGTAATCTACCTTCTCTGGCCAATTCAAACCATAAAAATGTATGCAAGGGCTTCAGATAATGGGCTGTTCCCACAGGTTCTCCTTTCAGGTGTCATTTAAAATGTTGTTTTTTTTTAAAATCCTTCCTCTTAGGCAAATCCTTCCAAAAAACCCCTCATAGAACAAATCAAATGTATAAAACAAAACCACCTACAAGTCCCCTGCCACCTCCTCAAAAAATAAAATTAGCAACTGCCTGAATTTGAGGGGTGACTTTTGTTATGGGTGTTAAAAAGTAACAAGTGTCAAAATATAGTTACAAAAAGTTATAACCTTTAAGCACAAACATATGAAAAAAGAAATTGAAAGGGTTGTTTCTCAATAATTCAATGTAACTTCTATTAAAAATAAATGAAAGACTATGGGGGGGTGGAATTTTGAGGGCGGGAGCTAAGTCTCAAATACAGACTGCAGCCATTCAAAATAAGATATTTACTTCTTTACTGTAGGTGAGATATGAGAGCTAGGGCTGGAGTACTATGTAATAGGGCTGAGAGCACAGCTGTGAGCACTTCTCTGAAATACCTAGTGTCAGGGCTGGTCACAGGAACCTGAAGTTGAAAAAGCAGCCTGTAAAATCTTTTTATAATATATATAAATAAAATCTAACAATTTGTGGGTTGAATTTGACTTGAGTGTCTGTCTGAAGATTACTTTCCCTCCTCCCTTTTCCCTCCCCTTTCTCCCCCCTCCTCCCCCTTTACTTTCTAGAGGAAAGTGAACTTCTTAGTGTGTAATGTGGAATAGAGCTCTTGGGCAAAGTAATCTATTCCCACTGAGCATAGAGAAATCAATGAAGTTGCTCTCGTGTACACAGAGCATAACGTGGCCAAATGCATTTGCTTTTCAAGTTCATACTAGATATGGTACCTCACAGAATTCAAAGGACAGCTGATGCCAAGTTTTCTTATAGAAGTTTCTTTCCACATTCTGATTCCATGCATGGTCATCTGTGTCTTGGGGCAGGGTTGTTGCACTTCATTTTCTATTCCCCTCATACCATTTCTAGAGAATACAGCAGTGTGCAATTTGCTGGTGTTGATATTAGAGGAAGAGCAGTTCTACAGTGTTTGGACCCAGTGCAACTACAGCTGGTGAGAAAACTGTGTCAAAAATTGTTTCATGAAAATGTTCGTGTATTTCTTTTTTTTTTCCTCTCTCTTTTAACCAACCAGCTCTTTTTGTGGCCTCTGAGGAAGAGACACCCATGTTCCTATCTTCATCTTTGTGCTGTCTTCTTGATGTCCCCTTCACTGTGGCTGCAAAACTCAGTTTTGTTTTGGGGTTTTAAATGAGCTTGCATCTTTGCTGGGACCAGGATTTGGATAATGGGGTAGAAAGGCATGTCTGCTGTTACAGCCTGTACGGTTCTTCCTGTGGGTTTTACAGCTTTGCATGGCAGCAGCTCATGCATATAGCACTATTCGTGCTGCCACCCTGCTCCCTTTACTGCGTTATGATTTTTCTTAGCATGTTGGTTCCCACCATGCAGCTCTTGTTTCAAGATCATGGCCTAGGGCCCAAATTCATTTATGCTCCATAACCCAGTGTAAACCAAAAATGTGGGAAACTTAATTCTTTTTCCTGAAAATTGAAATGTTTGGCATTTTTTGCCCTCTTTTATTTACCACAGTAAAGTTAATGTTTATTTTTGGAGAACAAATCTATTTCCATGTGCTAAACATAATTCATTGATGGGTTTTCTAGTTGTAAACTCAAATTGAAAGTGCTACAGAAGTACATTGTTAAAGTGTGTGTGCGTGTGTGTGTGTGTGTATATATATATATAAATAAATTAAAGTGAATCACACAATACCAGGCTTTTGGTAATGCTTTGAAAAAGTCATGTACAGGGAAGATCTATTTAAAATTGGTTTTAAAGCTAGATTCACAGATACCAATTTAATCTGATGTGACTTTCTCCTCTTTTTTTAAAAATTGATGTTTCATGAGTAAAGCTTGTTATCAAACTGTGTTTGGGATTTAGAGATAATCCAGTGATTCATCAAAAGCTGGATGAGGGAAATAAACAGAGAGAAGAATGTCAGAGGTATATGAGAGCTTTAGGTATTGCAAATCCCCTCTGACACATAAGGAAAACTGAATAACTTTATTCACTGATAAAACCATAAGATCAAAATAACTGTAGCTAAGTTCAGAACAAATAATTAGTGAGCAAGTCGTCATGACTATTCATAATACCCTTAAGCTTTACCATGCAAGTTTCCTGTGAACATTTCTTGCTTCCGTTGGGATTCAAATTCAGTTTGCCTAATTATTGTGTATGCATTTTCTTGCTGGTAGCTAGGAACTACTAAGAATCTGACTGCCTGACTTTATTTTCTGCCACAGTAGCAAAACTTTTACAGTTGATTTACATTAATTAGAATTATTAGTGCACAGACACACTAGGTCCACTGAATGCATCCGATGAAGTGAGCTGTAGCTCACGAAAGCTTATGCTCAAATAAATTGGTTAGTCTCTAAGGTGCCACTAGTACTCCTTTTCTTTTTGCGAATACAGACTAACATGGCTGCTACTCTGAAACCTGACACTAGGTCTGACTCTCTCCTCTTGTTTGTGCAAGTTTTACACTGACTTCAGTAGAGCTACTTCTGACTTTACCCTGGTGCAAGTGACAAGGGGAAAAAAACGGTCAGGCCCATAAGATCTATTAACTTAGCTGTTAGAACCATAGCCTGTATACTCCTAGGGTTCGGTGTTTGCTTCAGTAAAGCTTTCTAAGCAGGTGACTAAGTTTTAGCACTTACATTCGTTTGACATCAGACTTATAAATGGCATTCGTAAAACATCAAGGTTAACTGAAATACAAGAGTGAATGCTGTATGAAATGTAACATGAGAGCACTAGAGTAAAAAACCCTGCATGATAGTTGTGCCCTAGTCTTATTTCATAACTGCAATGCCAGTGACACTAGAACAGTATTGGTTCATACAGTAGATAAGGTGGTAAATATGCAGTCAAATATGATTTCATCAGTATTCTTTTTCAAAGAAAACATTATATCATGAAGCTTTTGTGCTTAATAATAGAAGGGAAACGTCACCAGGTTTCCTGCGGTGTTGTAGGATAAGCATACAATGAAGATGATAAATCAGGTATTTTTAAATGCAGTGTCTTCAATGAAAAAATTAAATCTCGTGGGCTCTTGTCCTATTAAATATCTTTTTTTTTTCTTTTAACTCAGAAATTATCTATCTTTATTTAAAACATCTTTCTGGGGTATAATAAATGCAGAGGCATTCCTTGTAAAAGGAGTTAATCCTTAATATCTCTCTCTAAATCAATCCTGAAGATAGCTTCAAGGGCTGATACATCACTACTAACGTTATAGTCTATGACTAGCATAAATTTAAGATAAACCATTTATTCTGTTTGAAGTCCATACCCTCATGCATCTCATTTTTCTTTATTTTTTATGCTCTATATACCCACATCTTGATACTCACCTAACATAGTTTCTGAGCACCTTCCACATGCATACACAGGAAACAACCCACATTTTAAAAAGTGACTAAGCAGTTCTGGATGCCTATGTTGGGGAAACCCTAAAGAAACACCATTTTCAGGGAGTATTGACTAGCTGCCCTCTGAAAATCCAGACACCCTTTAAGGTATCTCAGGTTGGGCACTGTGATGGGGCATCCACACCACACAAGACTGGAAGGGGTTTAGATGGCCAGGTGGGCCAATTAACTGCCCAGGCTGCACCTGGGAGAGGAGCTAGGGAGCAGGGAATTAATTAGACACAAGGCTCAGCTGGACAGGAACTGGAGGGCCTGGATAAAGCTCAGGAGCTGAGACCAGTAAGGGGTTGTAGGGCAGTAGGCTGCAGTCACTAGGAGTGGGGAGGTTGGCAAACAAGAAGAGCCAAGGAGAAGGCTCAGGAGGGAAAATAGCAAGGAACAGGAGTGCAGCCCTTGACTGTTGATTAGAGGGCCCCTGAGCTGGAACCCAAAGAAGAGGGTGGCCTTGGGTTCCCCTACCAGCCCCTGGGAATGTGGCACAGACAGACCAAGGAAAGGACAGCGGATTGTCTGGGACAATTTGTTCTGGAAAGATTTTGTAATCCCTCCCCCGCCTGCAGGGGGAACTATATAGTGACCTGACCGGTGGGCTGAGTCATGAGGGGCGAACACCCTGAGTCAGAGAATGATGGGAGAGAGAGCGCCAGAGGAGGGAGAAATGCCTGGCCAGAGCTAGTTCCCAGAGTAACTAGGAGGAGGTGCCACTAACAGTAAGTGTACCCTGTGACAGACACCCCAAAATCAGTAGTCATTCTTAAAAATTTGGGCCATACACCAATATTTACACACACAGAGAGCAAAAGAATATGTAGTGAGAACACTGTGGTTGCAGTTTTAAGATCTTAAGAGTCAAGAAAATATGATGTTTGAATGCACAAACATAATGCAGCCCCCTGGTTCTTATACATTACAGTAGTTTTCACTGATGATTATTTCCATAGAAACAATGCTTCTATCAGTGAACAAATTGAGTGCAACACTATATGTGAAAAAAAGTGTAATGTTTTAAAATTAGTAAGATTAGTGAAGTTGAAAGCTACGGTTGCTAATTGCTGCCAACTAACACTTTAAATCACTTTTCTTTAAGGGAATCCATTAATCCATGAAAAAATGCATAAGTACTTGTGCATATTTGTGTGTAAGTTACTTTCAACTGCCTTTGTACTACACACTATCCAACCTACACAATGAGGACCAAATTTTGCTTTAAATTAGCTCTGCTTTTGGAGTTAATCCAGATTTCCGCTGTTCTAATTTAACAGACTTTGAACCAGGAGGAGGCCCTACTTCATTTGCTATGCACCATACTTCACTCAGTGCTGAATGTCCAATCCGTAGGTTGTCTATAGCTCCATCATAATAGTATTCAACTGCTCAAATTTTAATGAACTTATCTTTACAGTATCCCAGGAGGACATGGATTAGAATTAGCCTCATTTTGCAGATACAGAATTGAAGCATACAGATTAAGTGGCTTGTCCAAGGTGGCACCCAGGAAACCTGTGGCAGAGGCAGTAATATAAGAACCAGATCTCCTGAGTCCCAATCTAATGCCTTAACCACAACATGACAATTCTGTCTAGCATGCACATGATTGAGGCAGGAGGTCTTGCAAAAACAGCATGTGATGGTGTTGTTAGAGCTTATATTAAATATTATTGTAATGCATACCTACGAGCAGGCAGAGTTAAGACTGCATGGGGAGTCTTAATTTAAATATTTCCTTACTTTTGAGAGCTTAACTTTGCAACCTTAATATTTTCTTCAGATAAAAAGTTTGATATGAAAAACTAAGTGCTGTACCTTGCTCACTTACACAGAAACCACCAGAACTCCGAAAGTGGCCCCAGTACTGCATACCACACACTGTGAGTGTTACATACCCTGCATAGGAAGAGATCTAGCAGTGGTTTCTACTGCTTCATGTGGAATATGTGATGAAGTAGGCAAGAGTTTCTATGGAAGAGAGTTCTCAATAAGGGAGTTCCTCCCCCTACCCCCCCAACAGTGAGGAAAAAGACCTGGATAGCATTTTTTAAACCAGATACCTGAATTCATAAAGATAGGGGGGGTTTGTCCTCCTAATCAGCTGAAATTAAGCTATGCTCTATGAAAGTGACATTATGGGGATTCCATGTTTGTTGTGTGTCAATAATTCTAAAGCAAAATGTGCCCAGTTTACAAGCAAAAAGGTGTTTTTACAGCAACAGCCAGGCTAGCAAATGTGACCTGGATTCATCCTCACATAGCATGAAGGTTCTACAAACACTCTACTCTCAATGATAAGTGTTTATTTTTGTCACTCGGTTTGCACAGGTGCAGCTGATAGGGCCTGGTGAGGGCATAAGTCCCCATCACCACCTACAGAAGAAAAACAAACCCCAATTAGTGACATGCTCAGCACCTGTGTGGTTCATCCTGGCCAGAGGGGGTGGAGCTAGATGATCAGCTATTAGTCATCTGGGCTTCATAAACAGGCTGAGGGACCTTACTAGGTGAGAGTGAGTAGAGGTAGGAATTTCCTGCAGGATGGTACCTTGTGAGGGCTGTCGGGTCGGGTCTGCAATAGGGCCAGTGAGAGTACTTCACTGGGGCTAGAGAGAGGGGGGTGAAAGACTTATAGTTTAGAGGTTTACTTGGATATTCAGCGAGCCCTCTTTGTTAAGACAGAAGAGGTTTTTGGACTCTTATGAGACTTGGCTGGAGGACTAGCTCATGCAAGACTCTAGAGGTGAGTGGTGTGCAAAACCTGGTGTCCTCATTTCTGGCATCCCATGTAGGACCCCTGGCAGTGTTTATTTCTGACACAAGGGGATGTGCACAAAGCAAGTATGCTACAAAACAGGTCTGTAATGGGAATTTATAGTGTTCCTGATGATGCACAAAGTGGAATAGACTCCAGCTCACAGTCTGAGCTGTACTCATTCTGTGGGCTAAAAGGAGTAAAAAACTTTTGTTGTTTAAGCTAAACACATCTGTTGATTGTGAAGTTGCTGTTTTCACAGTTACTCTTCAAAATGGCTCAGCACTGAGGCCAATATGCTCCCATTTCTGTGCAAAAGATGGTGTAGGGGAGCACTAATTCAAAACTCTGATCTAACAGTTTACTTATTATCCATCCCCTACCCCTGCTGGAAATCCAAACCCCCTATCAGGTGTGACTTAGCCAGGAAACAACTTCAGAAAATGTAGTGGAAAACAAGGGATCTGTTAGAACCTGAGTCTCAGACCCTAATGCTGTGAAACCTAGTAGCTGGTTGCATGGAGGGACTCTTTGTTCATGCAGCACCTACAGCTCAGATGGACCAATGAATTTCCACTGGTCCTCAAGGCCCAAAGTGTGCTTTGTGCCCTCTTGGAGGGGAATCTGAATGTGCAGGACAGTTTTTCTGCCTGATGCAAAACTTAAGCTTGACTTTGCTGTGGACCTTCTGTAGCTCTCGGGGAGGAACAGGTCATGAAATATAGCTCCTTCCCACTGCTTCTAGTCTCAGACATGCAGACTGGCATCAAACAGGATGGGAAGGTGAGGAATAATAGCCAGTTTTTCCCCCTTTGACTAATTCCCCTCCCAGATTTCAAAGCAATTTGGCTTCCCTCTGCACCACTCACTGAAGTCCTAGAGAATATAAAGTTTCATGCAATGCCACCTTAATTAAAAGGTATCTTGAATAGTTATACCATGTGAATGATGTGACCTGGGTCAGTTACTTGTAACAACATAGGGTAGCATAGGGGCCTTGTCATAAATATAAAGGGAAGGGTAAACACCTTTAAAATCCCTCCTGGCCAGAGGAAAAACCCTTTCACCTGTAAAGGGTTAAGAAGCTAGGATAACCTCTCTGGCACCTGACCAAAATGACCAGTGAGGAGACAAGTTACTTTCAAAAGCTGGAGGGAGGGAGGAAAAAAAGTGTCTCTCTGTCTGTGTGATGCTTTTGCCGGGAACAGAAAGGAATGGAGTCTTAGAACTTATCTAATCATACGGCATTTACTCTTGTATTTCAGTTAACCTTGATGTTTTACTAAACTAAGTAATCTAGCTAGATATGCGTTAGATTTCTGTTTTGTTTAAATGGCTGAGAAAATAAGTTGTGCTGAATGGGATGGATATTCCTACTTTTGTGTCTTTTTGTAACTTAAGGTTTTGCCTAGAGGGATTCTCTGTTTTGAATCTAATTACCCTGTAAGGTATTTACCATCCTGATTTTACAGAGGTGATTCTTTTACTTCTATTAAAATTCTTCTTTTAAGAACCTGATTGCTTTTTCATTGTTCTTGAGATTCAAGGGTCTGGGTCTGTGTTTACCTATGCAAATTGATGAGGATTTTTACCAAGCCTTCCCCAGGAAAGGGGGTGTAAGGTTTGGGGAGGATTTTGGGGGGAAAGACGTTTCCAAGCGGGCTCTTTCCCTGTTATATATCTGTTAGACGCTTGGTGGCAGCAATAAAGTCCAAGGGGAAAAGGAAAATAGTTTGTACCTTGGGGAAGTTTTAACCTAAGCTGGTAAAAATAAGCTTCGGAGGTTTTCATGCAGGTCCCCACATCTGTACCCTAGAGTTCAGAGTGGGGAAGGAACCTTGACAGGCCTCTATTGCTGTAATAGTTAGTGATTACCATTGTAAACAAATGGGGAGAGTTGAAATGATTCTTAATGAGGGGAGAACTTCTTTTGAGCTCCCTGTACCTTGCTTGGAGGAGACCCCCTTCCCGAGGAGCAGGGAAGCTGTTTGCTGCTCTTCTAGGTGGGATGTACCTTCAGGAGTCCTATAAATCAACTTGGGTGTGTGTGGGTGGTTTTTTTTTTGTTGTTTTTTAGTAAAAAGGGTGGGTGGTTTATGGGATCTTCCTGACAGTGAAATTTGCCCTCTGGTTATATGGAGACTGTTACTTTCGAGGCTAGAGAAGAATGTTTGTTTTTTTTCTCCTTAAGAGCTGCCTATCAAAATATACATGAGGGCTTGTGAGAAGTATGTGTTTCTACCTCTTTGGCTCTTCATTTTAACTCCTGCGCTTCTTGGCATAGTACCATTAAAAGCATTTGAGCATTTAAACCTCCTTTTCTAGCTCATTCCCACAGCCTCTGCTTTAGGAGGTTGTCGTCTTTGAACTGGCTTATTTAGAGGTGTTACCAGCAATATTCTATTCTTCAAAGGGCTTTAGTAATTTTAAAAATAACCCAGCCAAGCCTGATCTGTGATGCTACAAAGTTAGTGTTACCCACTCAGACCCCAGTAGTGCAGTTGGGTTGGTTAGTGTGGACTTTGAGTCTATGAAAAGCACTACTGAATTCAATAGGCCTGTGTGTAATTTTGTACCAGTGACTTAAGGCCTTGCTCTTGCAAAGTGAGGAAATGCACCAGGTCAGGTTTGAAGTCACAGCAACTAACACAGCTGTATCTTCTGTGTCTAACATTTTCCATTCTTTTAATATATCAAGTGACACCTTTAATCAAATGTGTTATAAACGATTATAAAAGGAGAGGCAATGCAGTCAAGCTAATGCTGATGGAAACTTATTTTTCATTTCCTCATTGTTAGAATTAAGTGTGGAAATTAAGGCTGAATTAATCAGATGTTTGCATTTATTTATAGATGGAGTGATAGCATTAGGTGTTTAGATATGGAAATCTTAATCATTTCAGTTCTAGTGTTCTGAGCTCCTTATAAGTTCATTAACACTTTAATCTATTGGTCTAGAATAGTCTAAGCTTGGCCTTTGCTTAAAGGTGACTTTTTGAAGGAAATCTTGAGCGAAAACATTGAGAAAGTGCCAAGCTCTTGATCAGAGTCCTTGCATCACTGAGTTTACATGTGTATGGGACAGAGCGTTCAGTTGGGTCTAAACACAGTGAACTCAGTTGGTTTAAATGTGTATTCTCATAGAACAAACCTAATTTTAATGGAATTTCCTTTTGAGTGAGCTGTATAACTATGTTTGAATACCCATAAATCAAGAAATGCAAAAGTTAATAAGGCTGCATGTGTAACCTTGCGTGCCCCTTCTATATATGCATCATTAATTACATAATCATACTAATTTTCAAAAGGAATATCACAAAAGGTGCCTGAAAAAATTGTAAGTTGTACAGCCAGTGAATCGGGACTTCTGGCATAGAAGTGCCTCTCACACATGCTATGTAGATGCTGCCTGTTGGGTTGGAGAAAATTACTCAAGTACATTACAAGCAATAATCGCATTAAAAACTTTAGTGCACAAAGAGGGAGAGAGAAGATTGCATGTTCAACCTTAACTTAGCATATTATTGACTTCTGAGTTCTCAACTCTGTGCCTTTAGCATGCTCTTACCTTAAGGAGGTTTGGTTTTAATGGAATACTGAGTAGGTAGCAAGAGAGTAGTTGGAGGGATTTCTACTAACCAATTCAATATATAAAATTGAAAATATTACTGTGTACACAAATGATTATATTAACTTTATACTAATAAATACGTTTTACTTTTTATTGTGGAATATGGCAAAATGATTCAACTGGGAGGGTTTTGACAGCACATCTGATAGATATAAATGAAGCCAATTCTCTGAGGTGTCAGAAATGCAAGGATTTTTATTGCACTTTGCTGTAATGGAAATAAGGCACATTATGCAGCAGTTTGTTTATAAAGCCTTGGACTTTCAGAAATATATTAAAGAATGCTATTGCCTTGCACTATCGAATGTCTAAGCAGTTTTGCCTTCATTACCAGGAGTTAATATGTTGCAGAATTAGATTTCTGATTTAGAACACATTCACATAGGCAACAACATTTCAGGCAAAGATTGGAGTACATAGCTAATATGGTACTCTTGTGAAACTTACATGAGGGAAAGTTAGCTGAATGATCCAGATAAGACCATATACTGTCGGGACTCCTGACAATTGTCCGCAAGGTCATTATGTGTACCTGAATCGTATATTCACTGCAAAAGTTCTAAGTTGTCATATTTTACTGTGAACCAAAAAAGAGCAATACTCCTTTTCCCTGGCTTGATACTTGAAGATTTTTTTTTTCCCTCCAAAAGGAGGGGATGCAGCTATAAACACACAGAAAAAAAGCTTATGCCATGCCACCCCATGCGAATAATTAGGTACCTAATTGGTGACTATTTGTCCTGTAACTGACATCTTCCTAAAGAAAGCAGCACCCTCTTCTTGAGCACGGTCTGACAATTCACATGAGTAACTGGCACTTCTCACCACCTTAAACTGTGCAATGCATTTGAAAATAGATTTTTTTTTAATAACATTTAGCGCTTTCAAATTTAGTGCTGGCTACAGCCACCTTTCTAACTCCAGCAGTACGGGAACTGAAATTGTAACCACTTTTCCTGCATGCTCTAATAAATGCGTTGATCAGTTGGAAAAAGTTTGCTGTGGAAAGTGAACTAAATGTGCTGCTTATAGATTTGAAAAGGACCACAGTCAGCACCTCCTTCTAGGGTTGGTGGGACAATAAGAGTAAGCAAAAAGGGCCCATTTGATCAAGGGCCTGAGTTTTCATCTGACTGGTCAACTAAAAACCAGGCACAGCCAAGCAATTAATCAGGCCAGGTTGAGTTCAGAATCTCAAGCTCCTGGACCCCGTCCATCCCTGACCTATCAACCCCAAGAAGCAAGCCATTGCTTCCTTATGACTTTATTAGTCTATTGCACAGATTTCTGGGGGAGAGAGAAAAATGATTAACTATCACAACTTCAGGTATGTACATAATGTCTTTTAAATCAGATCAAGATAGACCATTAGTGCTGGGGTCTTAGTATTTGTGAAGCAAAAACTTTTCTTAACACAGTAAAATATTATAAAGCAGATAAGCAGCAGGACATATCATTCAAGAGCCTTTAGTTACCATAAAGTGTAACTTGTAACAAGAATAGAGATTTTAAAATGTGGTGGCTGTGAAAAAAGGAAAAGCATCAACCTTCTTTCAGGATAAACCTCTGAATGGGGTGTGTGTGTGGAGGTTTAGACTGTTCAGAAGACTGCAGCTGTAAACCTATTCAAACAAGAAAAGAAGAATGACAAAAATTCCTCTCTGGAATTATACTGTGATGTATCTAGGGGTGGATGACTCAGAAGGGCTAAAGCAGTGATACGCAGACCTCAGTGGTTCAGGAGGCAAATTAACAATCAGCACTACCCAAAAGAGCCACAATATTGTGAATGCATTGTTTCATTTACTGTAGTACTATATATTCATATTTAAGCAATATGATTCGTTTATATAATTCTCACAGGAAAATGACAGATCAAGTATATTATCAACTGTAATTGGTTAATACAGTAGAACCTGGTTTATCCAACCCTCCATTAACCAGCTGTCCTCATCTACTGAACAACCAGTACTCTAGGGCCAGAAGCGGATGATCTCTCATGTGGCCACTAGATGGCATTTTCCCATTCTCTAGTTTATCCAGGGTTTTCATTATCTGATCTGGCCTTGGTCCCAATTAGACTGGATAACAGGGGTTCTACTGTAATTAAATCAGTGTTTTAATATGCGCTGCAAAAATCCACAGGAGACACTTTAAAAAGCCACTTGTGCCTCACGAGCCTCAGTCTGAGTATCACTGGGCTTAAAGTACAAATTGTTCTGGCTCACTACCCACTCCAAATTATGAGTAGGTCTAGCAGAGCTGGTTGTTGGCTATTGTGCCGGTAGGCGCTTACAGGGTTGAAGCTGAAGTACTGCTAAAGCTGGAAATACTGCTACTTACCTCTGTCCACTTCTCCAGATATGTGCTGTGCTCCTGTGGCCTCAGCATCTCATGCTTTAGTGTGTAAGATGGCAGTTAAAATTTGGCTGGACCTACTCCATCTGCCACTGGCCTGTAAGACCCGTGGTTCCAAGTACCTGCTATTCCTAGATGGAAATGCCATTTAAAATGTAGTTGCTTCTGTTGGCCACACGCTCGGCCTTAGTTTCCAGTGCTCTGAATGTGAGGGTGAAATGAAAAGATCATGTCGCACCAGCACTACTGATATCAGGCTATGATATTGAACTTCACCAGGGGTTAGGAGGTCATTGAAACACAGCTCTCCCCCACCCAATTCTCCTGTCATTGAGGCTCAGAACCACTCCTTAACTATAGCCCTTATTCATCACAGATGCTGAATATATAGCTAGAAGGCTCACATCCGATGGCCCTGTGTAATACCAAGTTCTCTTGAACCTGTCTTTCTGTTCTTTGCTCTCACGCTGTTCCAATAGGAAAGACTGTTTTTTCCTCTCATCTGTTACTGATTTTAAGACTGACTCTTCTAAAGCAAAACTTTAGTTGCAGTCCAGAAAAGACTAGTCTGAGGCAAGGAATTGGTGGGTTGTCTCTTGCACAGAGTAGCTCAGTTGGCTGTTTTGATCCTAAGGCTAGATCTACACTAGAGACCTTACAGCATCGGTACAAGGTCTCCTGTGTAGCCACTGAATGCCGATAGGGGGGAGAGTGCTCTCATCGGCATAATTAACCCACCCCCAATAAGTGGCAGTAGCTAAGTCAGCAGGAATGCATCTCCTGCTGACATAGCACTGTCGACACCGGAGCTTCTGTCGGTGTAATTTGTCAGTTGGGATGTGAGGTTTTTTCACACCCCTGACTGACAAACGTTTTAGTAACAACAGTGCTAGCAACCACACACCACGCAACAGAACCACTAACCCAGGAACCTATCCTTGCAACAAAGCCCGTTGCCAACTGTCCCCACATATCTATTCAGGGGACACCATCATAGTGTGGCTGATGTGATTAGGCCCTATCAGAGGCTCGTTCACCTGCGCATCTACCAATGTGATATATGCCATCGTGCCAGCAATGCCCCTCTGCCATGTACATTGGCCAAACTGGACAGTCTCTACATTAAAGAATAAATGGACACAAATCAGACGTCAAGAATTATAACATTCAAAAACCAGTCGGAGAACACTTCAATCTCCCCCCGCCTGTTCCTCAGACGTTCTTGTCAACTGCTGGAAATGGCCCACCTTGATTATCACTACAAAAGGTTTTTTTTTCTCTCCTGTTGGTAATAGCTCACCTTCAGTGCACTGAATGCATCCGATGAAGTGAGCTGTAAGACACGAAAGCTTATGCTCAAATAAATGTGTTAGTCTCTAAGGTGCCACAAGTCCTCCTTTTCTTTTAGTGTAGACATAGCCTTACATGCTGTTTTTACTAACTAAGTCATTTAATTAACAGGAGACTTGGGCAAAGCTTGAGTCTCTTAATTCACAATGGGAGCTGAGGTTGCTGAGCTCTCTAAGTCAGGCCACATCTAATGAGTTTCTGAAAATGTGGGTATCTAGGCATCAGGGGTGTGTTGTTTAAATAAGTTCGCCATGCAGGTTATCATCCTTTAACTATTATTCATCTACAGTGTTTGCACTTTTGTCCATTTCCATCATGCTATCTTTTGTTTTGCTATACATGTCTGAAGGCATAACACTGAACTTTACAAAGTTGCCATCTCATGGATGCTATACAGTACTGGATAAAAAGTGCACTTGTCGTCCCAATTCAAGCCCAAATCATGCTCACTTAGTGGGCTGGAATAGCTACTTTAAGGATAACATTGCTTGTTGTGATTAGTAGCTAACGCTTCGTCTAAACTTAATCCTCTAGATGCTATAACATGTCTCATCTGGGAACTCAACTGCTTGGAATTCCAGTTTTTGAGCTTAAATAAAAGCATATTTGCACAAACTAAGCCAGCAATATAGCTACGCTCCTTTGCCAACTGGAAAAAGATAGGTGTTTTCTTTGTAGACCGGTTCAAAACACCGTTTACAAAGGAATCATGCTGCATTAGTCACTGACTATGCATGTTGATCAACATCTTAAAGGTCAAATATATTCATGAGAACACACAATCTTATGTATATTTTGGAAATGGCTGTGGAGAGACTATCTGTTACAGCAGGAGTGGATCAGGATTTTGAAATAAACCATAGCTCACAGTTAGATGACAGATGTGAATGCTGCAAAGCAATTTCAAGAACACGTGTGAATTTAATGGCTAGTGCATCATGCTGCTGTGTGGCAACCCTACTTTCAGGAGCAAATGCAGCACACTCTCTCTTCTGACAGACTGGATGACTCACAGGATTGGCAATTAGATAGGGGGTCTTTCATAGCTAGATCACTGGTACTTTCTGCCCCATGAAGCCTGGATTGTAATTGCCAAGCAGTGTCTTACATGAAACACAAGTTGATAGTATTTCTTTGTCGTGAAGAAATATCCCATGTAATAGAATCACTCCAATAAACCCCCCCCCATCACAAGAAGTGATCCCTCCATGCTAATGTAAACATCGGCAGGGTGTTGAAGGGAGGCTGTATTGCCAGGATACCTGCTCTGTGGATAGAGGAATTCAGTCTCTCTGGTGGTGTTAGTCCAACACTTCTCCTGGCCCTTACAGACACTTAAAAACAAAACCCAACCCACTTTGTTCTAGGGCTGGAGAGGGAGCATTCGTTAAGATGCCCAGGAACTCGTGTCACCAAAGCTAGAAGTTAGATACGCTTTGATTCTTTAGGACTTGTCTAATTCTGCTCCCATTTACGTCAATGGAAGTCCTGTCTTTGACTTCAATGGGAGCACAATCAAGTCTTATAAGAGACTGTCCATTTCAGTAGGCTCAACAATTGACTGACTTTAAAAAAAAAAAATAAATAAACTAAGTGCATGTCAGTGTGGTGACTTTTCTAAAGTTGTCAATCTAATTTCTCTTAAACAAAACCCACACAAACATCTCAGCACTCAGAAATAGGTCTAATTCTGCTTTAAAACCTCACTGTCACAGGTGTACTTGGGGATGGAATTTGGCACACAATTTTGGGCTGGTTAATTTGATGGCCCTTGTATCATGTGGGATGGGGGTCCCACCCTTCCTTTAGCTGGGAGCACCAGTCTCAGGACCTGTGCAAAGGCTGTATTTCTGGAAGGGGTGCCCAAATCCTTTACCGCCTTATTAAGATTACTTCCCCTCTCCAAGAGGGAGTCTGTTTCTGAGTGCGACCCAAGTCAATTAGGCAGAGGACAAGCCATAGTCTCTGGAATTCCACCCATCTTTAAAAAGCCAAAGCTAAGTCTAGTCCTGCATAAAAATAACCAACCCACAGCCCCAATCCTTCTTTCTTCAAGAAAGTGTTGAAACAAAAAACAGCTCCTGCAAAGTCCATTCTCTTTCTTGGGTTAACCCTTTTCTGGCTGGCCATAACCCTCTCATGACTTGCATATAGGGAGAAAGAAAGCAACAAACATACTGTCTTCAGTCTTGTTTGCTGGTGTGGGAACAAAAACTTCCCACAGTGTAGACAGACTAGATTGACTCCCCAAAACCCATCAACTGTCCTTCTCTTCCTTAAATAGGCTGCTGGAGGGCTAACTGCCTTTAACAGAGAGGGCAGTGAAGCAGCTAACCCTTATGTCTCAGAGAAAAATGCCACTGGAGCCCCACATGGTCCCAACGTGTATTAGAATATTCGCTGGCAACTCGGGGATTTTACCTAAGAGTCAATCCCTTCTCCGAATTTCATCCCTAATGTGCAGTACAAAGGAGAACATTTATTAGAAGTTTAAATTTCAAACCTGTAGGGGTTGTGCATTGTAAGCAAACCTAAAGGATTTTCATAATGTCCATTTAAATGAAATGGCACAGACTTTAAAAAAAAAATCTTTAATTCCCTCAAGATATTGCCTTTCTGAAATGTGGTCTTGATGAAATTACTGTAAGGTGGGGTACACAACTGGCTGAAAGACTGTACTTAAAGAGTAGTTTATCAATGGTTTGCTGTCAAGCTGGGAGGATGTATTGGTTTAGTACTAATCAATATCTTTTTAATGACTTGGATAGTGGAGTGGAAAATATGATAACATTTGTGGATGACGGTAAACTGAGAGAGGTTGCACTGTGGAGGACAGGATTAGAATTTAAAATGACCTTGATAAACTGGACAATTGCTCTGAAATCAACAAAATGACAAAGTAGTACATTTTAAGAAGGAAAATTCAAATGCACAAATACAAAATGAGCATAACTGGGTAGGCAGTAGTACTGCAGAAAAGAATTGGGGTTTGTCGTAGATTACAAATTGTTGTATTCAAAATGATGTAGTTGCAGAAAGGCCAATATTGTTCTGGGGTATATTAACAGAAGTGTCCTGCTTTACTCAGCACTGGTAAGGCCTTAGCAAGAGTATTGCGTTCAGTTTTGGGTGCCACGCTTTAAGAAAGACTAGATAAATGGGAGAGAGTCCAAAGGAGAGCAACAAAAATGATCAAAGGTTTAGAAAACCTGACCTAAAGGAAAAGTTAAACAAATAGACTGGGCATGTTTAGCCTTGAGGAAAGGAGACAAAGGGGTAGACGTGATATAGAGAGGATAGGGATCAATTGTTCTCCATGTCTACTGAAAGTAGGACAAAAACTAATGGGCTTAATCCGCAGCAAGGGAGATTTAGGTTAAATATTAGAAGCTTTTGTGAACTATAAGGATACTTATGCAGTGGAAGACACTGTAGAATCCCCATCACTGGAGCTTTTTAAGGACAAGCTGGACAAACACCTGTCAGGAAGGGTCTAGATTTACTTGGTTTTGCCTCAATGAAGGGCCTGGACTAGATGAATTTTTGAGGACCCTTCCAGCTCCACATTTTCATTTCTGTCATATGAATTGTTTTAATGTTAAAAATCTGCTTTTTATACATTGTTTTACTTTTTTAAAGCTTATGAATCGCTTATAATATTTCTCCACATATGAACTATTCTTATAATGCACAGTAACATTACCCACTGAAACCTTCAATTTCTATTCCATGGCCAGGTATTGGAAATTGCATAGAAAGTTGTCAGTGTTAAATATGTTTGAGCACTGGGCAAATGACTTAATTTTAACTCTTTGTATAGCTTCAGGAGATCAGTTTTTAAAGGAAGTATGGAGGTTCCCAAAGTAAGAGTTTATTGCATGGATAGTTAATGTAGTTTCTGAACTTGCTACCTGTTCATAGATAAAACATAAGATGCTTTTTACACACACATCTGATTCAGTCTGGGGCAGGGTCCTCTGCTTGGTGATCTCCTCTGGTTCTCTTGTTCCTATAACACCATCCCCCCCTCCATATTTGTACAAGACCTTTAATTGATCTCCATCTATTTGATATAACCTCACTTCTGCGGTGGAGGCAATCATTGCTCCTGGGCCTCCACGCCCTTTCCAGAGGTCAAATGGGGTGTTTGCATTGTCTGGGGTATCTACTCAGTGTCCCTCTTCTGTTCAACCTCTGTCCACACTCTGATCTTTGCCCTGGAATTCTCCAAGTAATTACTTGACCCTTAGTTCCTTTTTGGCCCCTCCATTTCTCCAGGGAGGGCCAATAGCCTCTTTGTGGGAGGATTATTTATTTGTATTGCAGTTGTGCCTAAAGGTCAGACCCCATCATGCTAGGCACTTTGTAGCATGACAACAGAACTGTGATTTCTTACCGCATGGTAAGGTAAATTATTTTCCCCTTGGCAGAGACCAAAGCTAAGTCCTGGGGCTCAGTTAATAGGTGGAGAATCACACAACCTGTGAATTTGTTCAACACCACTGCCAACTAGTACAGCATGTGCCAGACTAGGCTGTCTGCCCTAGTGACTAGAGATGAAGTGACGGCCACCATCAACAGCACTTCAACAGACCCCAATGTAGCGAGTTGAACTCTGACACTTCCCATCGCTCATGCAGCTCAACAGAGAGCTTCCCTCCCCAGGCTCCCTACCTGCAGCTCAGCAGACCTGAAGAGCTCCTAAGCTCCACAAGTCTTGCATCAAGACACATCTCATCCTATATTTAGAATAGGAATTAAAACTTGTCTCAGACACAACTATTGGCAAATCCTGACTTGGTGACCATGGTGTATTGCGTCAGCATGTAACACAAACAGCAATCTTAAATTTGCTGTGTAACTGAGTTTCCTGATTTGTGCACTGAAAACCTCATTTGTTGTTATATAACAGGTGTCTTTCATGACGTTAAAGCAATCAGGTGAAATGTTGGGAGGTGTCATAAATATAAAGGGAAGGGTAAACCCCTTTAAAATCCCTCCTGGCCAGAGGAAAAATCCTCTCACCTGTAAAGGGTTAAGAAGCTAAATGTAACCTTGCTGGCACCTGACCAAAATGACCAATGAGGAGACAAGATACTTTCAAAAGCTGGGAGGAGGGAGAGAAACAAAGGGTCTGTGTCTGTTAGTATGCTGCTTTTGCCGGGGATAGAACAGGAATGGAGTCTTAAACTTTTAGTAAGTAATCTAGCTAGGTATGCGTTAAATTATGATTTCTTTAAATGGCTGAGAAAAGAATTGTGCTGAATAGAATGACTATTTCTGTCTGTGTGTCTTTTTTGTAACTTAAGGTTTTGCCTAGAGGGATTCTCTATGTTTTGAATCTAATTACCCTGTAAGGTATCTACCATCTTGATTTTACAGAGGTGATTTCTTTACTTCTATTTACTTCTATTTCTATTAAAAGTCTTCTTGTAAGAAAACTGAATGCTTTTTCATTGTTCTTAGATCCAAGGGTTTGGGTCTGTGGTCACCTACGCAAATTGGTGAGGATTTTTACCAAACCTTTCCCAGGAAGTGGGGTGCAAGGGTTGGGAGGATTTTGGGGGGAAAGACGTGTCCAAACTACGTTTCCGAGTAAACCCAGTTAGAGTTTGGTGGTGGCAGTGGATATTCCAAGGACAAAGGATAAAATTAATTTGTACCTTGGGGAAGTTTTAACCTAAGCTGGTAAAAGTAAGCTTAGGAGGTTTTCATGCAGGTCCCCAAATCTGTACCCTAGAGTTCAGAGTGGGGGAGGAACCTTGACAGGAGGCAAATTCAAAGTGCACTTGTAAGCAGACAACACACGTGCAGGCTTTCTATGCAAATATATCAAATTAGACTGTCTAACCATGATCTTTCAGAGAAATGTAAATATATTTTCAACACACTGCACAATCTTCTGTCTAAAGCAAGATGGCTGCTGCTTGAAAAGCCCCAAAAGTTTGATTTAGTTAATCCCTTACACAAAGAGCATCACTTACAATGTTTCGCTCTAGTCTGGCTTCAGTCAAGAAAAAAGCAATGGTGTATATATAATAATAATTTCATGTGCACCACTCTGGTGGGACCGGGTATGAAAGGAGTGTTATAAATCAATAATGGAACAGTGACATTTAAAAACTGAGACTTGAGAGAGAAATTTGTTGCTGTTCCTAGTGGGTAGCTGTATTAGGCAGCCTCTGATTTTGCAGGAATTGACAGCTATCCATGCAATTCCAGTATAAGAGTATTTAAACACTTTCAGTTTCTGTTACAGAAAGTACACCAAACTGACAAGCATTCTAATAATCTCTGTAGCAGCAGTTGGGATAGCAAGGACACCACACCATCTCAGGGGACTGCAGGAAACTTAGTGAGGAATTAATTAATTACACATTCTAAGGGCATATGTGAAAACAGGAAATTCACTCCACAATCAGATGGTAAAATCTATTGGAGAAAAAGGTCTGTCAAGCAGTCAGATATCTGATTTCGTCTGGCAATTGAAATAGATCACTTGTTTAAGTATCTTTTCAAAAATACAATAAGATACATAAAGAGTGATCATGGAAAATATCTTTGGCACTGATGCAGTAGTACTCAATACAAGCATCATTTGTAGCCATTAACCTTTAGGGAGTATCTGCTTTGTATTTATCATATCTTAAGGAACTATACTAACCCTATGTACTAGAGCACCTCTACTTCATAGCTAAACAAATGGCTATGGAAGCAGGCTGCAAAATATTTTGTTTTGTACAGTTCTATATCCCTCTTTCCATCCAACTCCCTGTTATGTTTGATAAAATGGCTGAAGAGCATTACTTTGGGCTTCACTCACTAACCCAATTCTGCCCTAGGGAATCCAAGCTTGACAGCTGCTTTTTAGGCTTGGTCTACAGTTAGTCAGTCAGGGCTGACAAAATCCACAATGTATATGTAGCTCTGGCAAAAGAGAAGTACTTCTGTTCGCATAGCTAACATCGTTCAGGGAGAAGGTGTTCCTACACCAAGAGGAAAACTCTTCGTCAGTGTAGGCTGCATATATACCAGAGGGGTATGCCAGCATAGCTATGTTGTTATGGACTCTATAGTGTAGATGTAGCCTTAGTGTTTTCATAAGAAAGGCCAAAGTGAGTCAGGCCAAAGGTCCATCTAGCCCAGTATCTTGTCTCCTTACTGTGGCCAATGCCAGGTGCTTCAGTGGGAATGAACAGGGCAATTATCAAAGTGATCCATCACCTCCTAGCTTCTGTCAGGCTAGACACCCAGAGCATGGGGTTGTATCCCTGATCATTTTAGCAAATAGCCATTGATGGAATTACCCTCCATGAATTTATCTTGTTCTTTTTTGAACCTGTTATGTTGTGAAGGCCAAAACTATCCCCTGGCAATGAGTTCCACAGGTTGACTACACACTTTGTGTGAAGTACTTCCTTTTGTTTGTTTTAAACCTGCTGCCTATTAATTTCATTGTGTGACCCCTGGGTCTTGTGTTACATGGGGCGGAGGGTGTAAATAACATTGAATAAAATAATTTCTCTCTACCATTCATGATTTTATAGACCTCTATCATATCCCCCCAATTAATCTTTTTTTTTTCCCCCCATGCTGCAGTCTTTCTAATTTTTCCTCATATGGAAATTGTTCCACACACTACTAATTTTTGTTGCCCTTCTTTGTACCTTTTCCAATTCTAACATACGGTGTCTCTTTTTTTGAGATGGGGTTTCCAAAACTCCCATCAGTATTCCAGGTGTGAGAGTACCATGGATTTATAGAGTGGCATTGTGATATTTTCTGTCTTATCTATCCCTCTTCTAATGATTCCTAACATTGTTAGCTTTTCTGACTACTGTTGAACACTGAGTGGATGTTTTTCAGAGACCTGTTCACAATGACTCCAAGATCATTCTTGAGTGGTAACAGCTAATTTAGAAACCATCATTTTGTATGTATAGTTGGGATTTTTTTCTAATGTGCATTACTTTGCATTTATCAACATTGAATTTCATCTGCCATTTGGTTGCCCAGTCACGCAGTTAAGTTATAAAGGGCTCTCACTAATCAGTCTGCTTTGGACTTAACTGTTATGAGTAATTTTGTATCATCTGGAAAAAAGAGGCAAACAGTGAGGTGGCAAAATTTGCAGATCATTGATGAACATGTTGAACAACACTGGTCCCCGTATAGATTCCTGGGGAAGCCTGCTGTTTACCTCTCTCCATTCTGAAAACTGACCGTTTATTCCCATGCTTTGTTTCCTGTCTCTTAATCCGTTTCTGATGCACGAGAGGACCTTCCCTCTTACCCCACAACCGCCTACTTTGCTTGAGCCTTTGGTGAGGGACCTCATCAAAGGCTTTCTGAAAATTCAAGTACGCTATATCCAGTGGATCACCCTTGTCCACATTTTTGTTTGACCCTCTCAAAGAACTCTAATTCGTGAGCCATGATTACGCTTTACGAAAGGGTTGGGTTGACTCTCTTCCCCAACCTGTTGTGTTCATTACCATTGTTTAACTTAATTTGATCCAAAACCTCCTCTATTGAACCTCAATCTGGAACAGTTCCTAGGATGTGTCACCTAAAATGAATGGCTCAGGTGAGGGAATCTGCCTCACCACCTCCTGCAGTGAACACCAATGCAAAGAATGTATTTAGCTTTTATGGTACAGTTTGATTCATTTAATTATTTGTTATATTTGACTCTAGGCTTTCTCACATAGTGTCACTCCCCCACCAGCACAACCTATTCTCTCATTCCTATATATTTTGTACCCTGGTATTACCATGTCCCATTGATTATAATTGTTTCACCAAGTTTCTTTGCCTATTATATCAATTCCTTTATTTAATACCAGGCACTCCAGTTTACCCATCTTAGTATTTAGCCTTCTAGCACGTTTATAGAAGTACTTATACAATTTCTTACTTTTTAGTTGTCTGCCATTGTGATGTGAATGAATGAGACTTATCATCTGACTGTTTCTCTTCAGTTCCTACCTGTACTTCTATCTTCTTTCTCTTACTAGGGTATAGAGAATCCCTGTTAATATAGAGAATCCCTGTCTATCTGAATCATATGCTCCTCTGCACCTGTCGGCTTTCCCCTTGTTCATTCGTTGCTGTCTTGGCAACCTGGGCTGCCTTTTCCTATCTTGTTGAAAAATCAAGAAAAGAAACATTGGCTTAATCATGGTTATGGGTTAGAGAAGAGATGGCTAGAGTGAAAGTTCATCTATGTGATCAGTACGCTAGAAGCTACTGCTACCATATTTTACTTGCTTTAAAATCATGTGGGGGCCAACTCTGCCCTCAGGTAGAGTACTTCAACTCTTATTGAAGTTAATAAGGTAACATAAATGTAACTGAGGGTAAGAAGTGGCCCTTTAAAACAAAGTTGTGCTTATTACCTTTTTTAACTCTTGTATTAATAGAACATAATCAAGTAAATAATTGTATATAACTACCTGCAAACATGCATTCATGTACTTAAGGGTACAAATATCTTAAACACATCTCTTGTTAACTAGTTTTCTCGCTGACCTTCCTAAGAACCTGTTCATGTATCATAGCCAGATCTTTGCAGTGTTGTAGCTGTGTTGATCCCAGGATATTAGAGAGACAAGGTGTGTGAGGTAATATCTTCTGTTGGTGAAATAGAGAAGCTTGTCTCTTCTGTTGGTGAGAAAGAAAAGAGTTTACACAGAGCTCTTCTCTCTCTCACCAATAGAAGAAACAAGATTACACAGGTCTTCTGAAAGCTTGCCTCTTTCACCGAGAGAAGCTGGTCCAGTACAAGATATTACCTCACCCACCATGTCTCTCTAATATCCAGATCTTGTATCTTTAGTCATTCTCTAGCATCTGCACCAGTGTTACCAAGTCACTGAAGGATTTTTTGTTGTCAGGGAGTGCTCCAGTAAATATGCTCCAGTAAATCTAAGCTAAACATCGTACCAGCTATTTTTAGCTGTGCTGTATAACAAACACAGAGAAGAACTGTCGCTTTGGTGAGATTCATGCACAGTCACCAGTTTTCACAACTTTATTTTTGTCCGCTCAGGGAATCACACAATGACTCATTCCTTCCATGACTTAGGAAAAGAATGGTGGCCTAGATCCATGTAAAACTTGAAGGGCACTGTCAGCTCAAATTCGGACCATGTTTTATATTTAGTACAAACTGGGCCTGATTCTCACTTACACCATGGCCCTACTTCACTGCTCTGCATGCTGCTCTGGCAGCATAAAGAGACCAAATGGTAAGTATAAATGTTACTTATTCCTACTTTAAAGCTTTAGTGTAAATGAGAACCAGGCCCAATAGTTTTTAAACAGATAGATTATTACTGGCGCAACAGAAGGAAGTGAAAACTGACTGCATTTCATTGCCCAAGCTGAAAAGGGTAGGGAAAAAGTGGGCTTTTACAGTTCTGTCCAGCTTAATAATTTATAGCAAAGTGTTTTTAGTGATAAGCAAGAAAGCGTGTTCATGTCAATCATTCAATCTACCTAGTCTGGAAGAAACAGATCATCACCTCGTTACTGTGAGAATTACATTATTACATGCCTGTCACCTATCTATCTTGCCAGGGTCCAAGAAAGACCCTTCCATCCCTGGTACAAATCTACTTCAAAATAAGTCCTTTCCTTTTAGGGTATTGTTTCTATAGGGAGCCTTCTTTGGATTTACAATCTTACTCCATGACCACCTGAACTCAGGGCTCTGTGGCCCCATTTCCTTGAACTTGTTGTTCTATACCTTTCCTTATCTCTACACACAGCTGGTTTGGAATGTGGTATTTCCCAACCTGTGCCAGGACATACCATTCATATGTCGTCTTATGGTTTTGACAGGCTTCCTATTTTCTGATGACAAAGCTGACTTCCCAAGTGTTATGAGATACCAGACATGCATGAACATAATTATGGGAAGAGCATACATTCAGTTAGCAACTTCCCAACACTTTAAATATCCAGTGTATTATATTAATGTGGTGTACACTATGCCCACCATCCCTGTACGGGCTACTGAATAACTTATGACTCCCTTTGCACAGGTAAGTTTTGCTGACTGCATCTCATCAGTAGCTTTCATGTGGTATGCATTGTAGAATCATGCAGTTTTGTATTTTTGCCACAGGTATTTTCATTTAGCTACTTCTCAAATCACAATTGGGAAATTGCATAAAGGAAGACAAATGTCACATGCAACCTTCTCCAGTTTGCCCTTGCAAGAAAATGGGCTTCCTGTTTTTAACCTTTATGCAGGGTGTGTTTCCCCAGATGAGGTGGGTTAAGAACAGTATGTCAAATCCAGACATTAGTTATTTTGGCTATTGAATCACTTAGACATATTTTGCATTCTGCACAATTAGTGAGGTTTGTCCCTACTCAACACAATGACTTTCTTCCTTTCTTCTCCTTTCATTAATTAATTGCTGAATTTCTAGCCATGGCATCTTGACATCCTGAGACACACTATTCGAACAAAATTGAATGGGCCTGATGCTCAGCTGCACCAAGTGTCTCAAAAAAGCTGGCAACGGGTCCCCGAATTCTGGTGCTGGTTTTACATCTGCTCTGACACCACCATAACCTAAATTCTACTATTGGGTATGGCCCCAGGGTGCCTTAATACCAGCCAAGAATAGATGGAAAGCAATAATTCTCTGGCCATGATCTGAAACCCCCTATGCCAGGGACTGAAAGGGATTGTGTAGGAGCTCTGTAGTCTAGCCTAGTTGTACTTAAATAGGCAACCCTCAGCAGGGGAGTTGAGACAGCTGTTCTTCATCCCCTTTGTTCAAGCAGAGTATCACAGTGGGACTGGATCTCAGGTGAGGATCTAGCACTACACTAGCTATTGTAAGCAGGAAACGTCTTTTTCTGCTGATTATGCCCAATTTATAGTTTACATACTCTTTTTGGAATGAAATGTAGAGTAAATTAATGTGCACATGCCTTGAAAGGCCTGGTGAATTGAAATAAACACAAACTTAAAATTAGTGATGATGCACTCTGCCCCATCCTTTTTTTTTTTTCCGGGGGGGGGGGGGGGACGTTTTCTGAAGTGCCCCTCTGACCTAATGATTATCAGCAGATTTTAAAATGCAAGTCAACCAGAAGGGCATGTAAGAGTGTATATTATGAATTAAGAAAGGTAGCGGTAATGTCAAACCGATACAGTGTGTGTGCCACCTTGTGGCAGGATTGACGTCTTAGCCAGGAAGAAACTTAAATGTCAGGACTGAACTTTAATAAATGCTACACCCAATTCTGTAGCCTTCAGAGCAGGGAACAAAAGGACTCAACTCAAAAGAAAAATAGGCAATACCAGGAATTTTGATTTTTCAAGACTTCACTAAATAAAAGACATTGAATATTCAGTCAGAATTAAAAAAAGTGAACGTCTTTTTATTTATACAATAATGGGGTTTCGTAACTATCAAATTACGTAGAGGACTGCATCCAGATGTTATAGGACTTGAGAAGACAGGGTGTGGACATGAACCTTTGGCTGTGCAAGGTCATATTCCTGTATCTGGCAGGCTTAACGGTCCCTTTCCTGTAGCTCAGATATGTAGTTCCGTGCTCATCACATTCTGAAGACAAGTCCCCACCCTCACATCGGGAGAGACCTCTGGAAGAGAATTTCTATCCCTGGTGCTGACTTTGCTTCCTTGTGTGTTAACCAACTCTCTTGCCTCAGCAATCTTTTGCTCGTGTCTGATGCATAGGTTTCAGGGATATACAAGCTGGTCAGCATGCAAAGCGATTGTATAAGTAGGGGGACTTTAGGAATTGGGTGGGTGGATGAAGCAGACTGGCAAGCATGACCAAGCACTAGACACAGTACAGCTTTGGCAATGGGCCCTGTGATGGGGCGTCTGCCTTGCACAGGCCCTGAGAAGGTTAAAACCAACCTAGGGAGGCTGAGTAGCAGGCAGGCAGCCAAAGGAGTGGCTGCAGGGGGAAACAGCCAATTAGGGCAACGACTGCAGACAATTAGGGCAGCAGCTGGACCAACCAACCAGGGCCCAGCTGGCCCATATAAAAGGAAGCTGCAGACCAGAGCGAGGGAGCCTGTTGCAGGGAGCCCTAGGGAGATGACTGGTGTCCTAGAGGGCTCCTGGTGGGCTGCCAGAGCTTACAGGCTCAAGGCCCTGGGAAGAGGGCAAAGGAGCTGTAACGGGTCTGCAGGCAGAGCCAAGGACTGAAAAGCCACCACCATCTGAGGGCGAACCCACTGGGACTGAGCTAATTCCTGAAATGTCTAGCAGGAGGCACCTGTGTGGTGAATAACCCCATGAATTGTGTGGAAGAGCAAGTGGACGTGCATGTGTCATGTGATGTACTTTGTTCAATTTATCAACTGTAGTTCAATGTTCATTTATAATTCTAGTGTTAACCAAATAAAATTCATACACAATCACAGGAGAAATGGTTCACGTGAACTGGTGAGGCTGCACTTTTACCCCCACCCTCTCCCATACTCTTTACTGCTTCGCTTCTCTTTCATCATTGTAAGGGGTGAGGAGAGAGAAAAGGGCAAATGTGCAGAGGTGGCCTGGCATTGCAGCACTGTTCCCACATCAATGGTGGCCTTCACTGGGTGCAATTGTCTGGCGTTCTGTATCACAGATTATTAGTAGAATTCTTCAAAATGAACTGAAGTAGGTAAGCAGTCAGAAATGGCTGGTCAGGAAAACGGGACAAACAAAACAAATTGCCAAGTCATCCTCCATTTTTATAAACCCACCCTGTCTCCAAATATGGTGAAATTGTCTGGTCAAGCAATGAGTGAAAGCTTGATCAGAAAATGTCTTTAACCAAGGCCAGTGTTCAAAACTAAGTTACTCCTTGGCTCATGCGCAGACCTTTCAAATATGTATATCTTGTATACTCAGACTAATAGGCATCTGCCTCAGGCATTTACTTATGTGGAGATTCAGTACTGTCACCCACATCAGACTCCCTCATTAGCGTGTTGATCCTCTCTGTTGGAATCTAAGCCCACACAGTTGTTAGTGAAGGAAATACAAGTGTCCCCTAGGAGCTTTACAGAGTTTAATATGTTTTTAGTCTAAAGAACATGTGCATGTTAGAAGAAACTATTAACATTTTTGGGTTCCAATACATTGATTCTTAAACCAAGTCTATATTCCATTAACCCATTTGGCAGAACCACTTGAACAGAGGATTGTGTGTTGCATCACGTTTCCCTTTGCAATATATTTGTCACGGATATTTATGAAGCACTTTGTACGTGGGGCACGTCATACTCTAAAGCAGTGGTCTCCAAACCTTTTTGATCACGCACCCCTGTCGGTAAAAGAATTTTTTGAGCATGCACCCCCCAAAAATGTATATTTATGTATAAATTGTATACATGTACTACTGTACTAATATGTACATTATAAAACATACACAAAATAGAAATTAAAAAAGGATGAGATGAAATTTTAAATTTTATTTATTAACAGTACAAGAAACCTTTTTGCTCTCACTTAAAAAAAAAATGATTTAGTGAGAGCAATGTGATTGAATACGCTTCATTATTTTTGAAAATGTTGGTTTAACACTTTGTGATGCAGCGATTCGAAGGTCTGGTTCTAAGTTCAGTTTATTTCACACCTTGGTTTTAATGGCTGTCATAGCTGAAAAAGATGCCTCACAAAGATACTTAGATCCAAATGGAAGAAGTGCATCATTGGCTGCGCTTACTAAATCACGATACTCCTTTTTCAATCCCATCCACCAATTATGCAAAGGTTTTTGTTGAAATTCGGCTAGTAAATATCCATCTTCCCTGATGTCAATCGGTGGTGGTTGTTGTAAACTAATCGGAAGGTGTTGCATTTTTATATTTTTAACAAATGGGTTCAAAACCCACTGAAATTCTTCATTTGGAAGATTTTTAAACCGGTTAGAATATTCTGTTTGCAAGTCTTTTAAGTATGCAGATTTTAGATTTTTTTTTTTATAGGTGACACACTTACATCGTTTTCGGCAGCAAAATCACATAATGATGGAAACACTTCCAAACATCCGTTTTCAAAATGCTTTCTCCATAGCGTGAGTTTCTTTCGAAAAGCAGTTACTTTCTCACTCATTGTTAAAACGTCACCTTTACCTTGAAGGGACAGACTAAGTGTGTTTGTGTTTTTTTTTTTTTTTTTTGAAAATATCTGCTAGCTAGCATACTACTGACAGCCACTTGTCATCACAGAAAAGGTCAGCAAATTTGGAACACTTGTCTTTTTGTAAAATAAATGCCGAACTTATCTTTAAGTTCGACAACTCTTTTAAGCACTTTGCCACAAGATAACTAGCAAACCTCTGTGTGGTACAAAATATTTTCATGGTCACTCCCCATCTCATTACAAAGTATTGTGAAGATTCTTCTATTTAAAGGTCTTTTTATAAAATTAACCACATCGATGACATCCTGTAGCACTTTGTGCACTTCTGGCTCCAACGTCTTTGCTGCAATAGCTTGCCTATGAATGATGCAGTGGATGAATTTCACGTGTGGTGCTATCTCTGTAACCTTACCCCAGAATCATTTCTTCCAGTCAAAGCAGCTGCTCCATCAGTGGTTACACTTACGTTTTTTCCATAAGACATTCTTTTTATCAAAGAAGTGAAGGAAGAAGGAAATCTTTCCTTTAGTGGCTCACAAAAAAATAGTTCTTCATGTATTTCATCATTGAAACTGAATCTAGCAAATACAATAAGTTGAGACATGTTAGAAACATCTGTACTTTCATCCAACTGTATAGCAAACCTCCCACGCTGCGTAATTTGTTCTAATACTTATTTCTTCAAATCTTCAGCAATGTTTTCTATGCGTCTTCCAACAGTATTTGCTGACAAAGGAATGCATTTTAGTTTGTCGCCATATTGTTTTCCGTGTATTATTTCATCCATGTTTACCGTGGCAGGAAGAACAAGTGTTTCCCCAATGGTATGTGGCTTTTTGTCTTCTGCTATTCAGTAAGAAACCTCAAGAGGCTTCTAAACACTTATTACGTTTAGTGAAATTTTGTAAAGTACTGGATTGAGTATTGCATGACTTGAAACATCGCTGAAAAAATTATAGAGGTTTGTCTTCATGTTCTGGATGCTCATTTTTTTAAATGTCTTGCTAATCGTAATGGCTTCATGGTATCATTGCCTAATATCTCAAGGCACAATATACACTTAAAGCGAGGTTCATCGTTAACGATAGTGGATGTAAATCCATATTTCAAATAGTTTTCTTGATGATTTTGAATTTTTTTGGCCGACTTCTTGTCAGATCTGATTAGATCGTCATTGGTTTTTACCTTGTAATGTGGCTGACAAAGAGCTTGTACTAGGAGTAGGTGAACTTTCAGCTCTGCCATTTTCTTGTACGCTTATGCTCGCATTATTAGTATTCAATCCACGGTTTCTTTGCAGGAATCTTTTTAAGCCACTTGTCCATTTTATGAGGGTTAGTTTAGTTAAAACTAGATAAGATAATCCGTAGATCCACTTAACCAGGCATACGTAAACTGCAATACGTCGCAATACTCTGAAAGCGAGCGAATGAGTGAGGGTGCCACTGTCAACCCCTCCATGTTGTGGAACTCCCACTCTTCCCTCAGGATACTTTGCAGGGCCGTCTCCAGGCACCAGTGTAAGAAGCACCCGCCTGGGGCGGCACACTGTAAGGGGTGGCATTCCGGCCAATCTTAAGGTTGTGCTCCTCCGGCTGCCCTTCCTTTCCCACACCACCCCCCCCCCCAAATGGATCATCTTGTGCACCTCCTGGGGTGCATGCACCCCACTTTGGAGACCACTAAAGAACTGTTTAATAGTATGAATATCCAGATCTGTGTGCATTAGAGCTTCTTTGTAATGCATGGAATATTTCCATCTATAGATTTCAGAGTGCAAGTGCTGTTTCTAAATGTACACTCTTAGGAACACCAGTCAAGCAACATATGCCTCTACAGCAGGGGTTCTCACAACAAATTTTTTTTTGGTGGCCTCAGAGTGCAGCCACCAACTCTTGCTGGTGGCTGCTCTGACATTTTTTTCCTAAAATACCTGAGTTTAGGAAAAACAAATATGCACGTATACGTCTCCAAATAATTGTAATCTATTTATGTAGGATTTTTTTTTTGCAGACTCAATAAAAATGATGTACAGTTATTTCTATTCTTTACTGGACCTAAACAGAGTAGAAAAACAAATAAGGCGCTTTGCATGTTCTTGTCTCTTTTTTTTTTTTCTTGTTTCTTTTGCTTTTTTTGGTTTGAATCTTGCTGGCTATTCAGTCTGCTCTGAAAAGTACGTATTAACAAACGTACAAATATCCCTTTTCACAGCAGACTTACACACCCACAGAAAGCCCAGGGACAAATTAAGCCCTGGATGGGGAGGTGGGTACAGAAGCAGCAGGGGCCAGGGTTGATGGGGCACCGGGGGAGGCAGCAGGGGCCAGGAGTGATCAGGGGGTGAGCTTGGGGCTGGAGTCGGACTCTACCGTCCCAAGGACGGTGGGGAACTCTCTCCTGCTCTTCCAGGTGTTGTCTCCAGACAGAGGCAATGCCCAATCACTGCTGGTGGCCCTGAGGGAGGGTCTGCTGTTCTCTCTCTTTACCACCCCGCCCCGGTGGTTGGGCCAGGTTAGGGATAGCTCAGTAGTTTGAGCATTGGCCTGCTAAACCCAGGATTGTGAGTTCAATCCTTGAGGGGGCCATTTGGGAATTGGTCCCGCTTTGAGCAGCGGGTTGGACTAGATGACCTCCTGAGGTCCCTTCGAACCCTGATATTCTATTTTTAATCCATTAAAAAGCTCTGCACACAAAGTGCCTGTGCACATCTGCTTTGAGTCACAAGGACCACAAGTTTATAGGGATGTATTTTATCTGGCACTTTCAATAAAAATATTCTTAAGGACAAGGTGGCCTGAAATCTCTCATTTCCCAGGGAATGTCTCTGTATACTGAACAATCCTCCATTCTGCTGCATATTTTACCTTAAACATAGGAAGGAAATATGAGAAAGAGGCACCTTAATCTTAATTGTGTCCACTGCAGATCAGTTTGAATGGCCTTAGGTCTTGCAATGCTATTCTGATGGAATCAACCCATAAACTGAAAGGTGGATTCACTGGTCCATGCCACTCACCTTCTTGTTTTTAGCTGAAGCAGCCCATTGAAGAATATCCCTTGTATAAAGGAACTCTTCACTGTTATAAGGCTGGTAGAGGAGCTACTGTTGGGTGCAGGGGCAGCTGGCACATCCAGCATAAGGGGAGAGACAGAAGGATGATAGGACAGGGAGGAGTGAGGTAGATTTCAGCTATGCCAGTCCATTATTGGCATAACTGTATGCCTATGACATAAATTGGCCTGCAGTTGCTTTAATCTCTACTGGGACTAGCTGGTGCTGAACGAGGAAACCCTAACTGGCCTTATGTCTGTGGGCCTCCACTTTCCATGACAGAGCGGAACATGGGTGGGGTTGAGAATCCAACCCCAAATGTTCTAGAGTAACACAAATCAGGATGACCAGAGAACTAACTTAACATGACGCTAAATGGCATTCCCCTGCTAGGTGGGGAAGGGGCTGCAAGAGGCATGGGTACAGTGGGAGAGAGCTGGTGCATAAAAGGAATGTTCTGAGCACTCGACTGAGACAAGAACTTGAGCATTCGAACACCAGATTTGATACAGATTTATTCTCTCTCTCTCTCTCTGGTTTTAGGCAAGTTACTCAAGCTTGTTTCCTCACTTTCAATTCTATCCTCCCTCCTGGGCATTATTTAAGCACTATGGCCTGAATCCTAAGTTACACTAAGGTCCATTTACCCCTACTTTATGGCTTGGTTACCCTGCCAGAGTGACACAAAGGGGGCTTCCTGTAAATGACAACCAGGCCCTACAGATTTAGGGCCACCTATCACAGATTATTCATTCTTGAATATTATCAAGACGGATTCAGCTTTCCTCTAATACTAATATCCCTCAGCTTCTCTGGTGCTTGTGTGGCCCAATTACTGTGTGTGTTACCACTGACACTCTTCTCTAGAGAGTTACAGTAGGACAACTGATCTTCAAAGTCAAAGCTTATTAAATTAAAATGTCTCACACCTGCAATCATGGGGTTGAAAACATTCGTCTCTGTCCGTTGCTGCCTCCTACTGTAACAGCAAAGTGGGTTTTGTTTTGTTTTTTTTTCCCTTCTGCCACTGCTACCATGGTTACAGCCTTGCATGGAGTGGGGTCACCTTTTCTTTAAAGGAAAAAATCAATGAAAGATTTCATTTTCACTAGTTCCATTATTCCCTTACTCGTCATGCACTCCATCAGTTTTTAATTCCTGAAGGTTAAATTCTCAGAAATTAAGTAAATGTGACATCAGCACATGGGGGCGGGGGAGGAAAGCAGCTGTCAAGTAGTGAAATACTTATAGGCGCAGATTTATTAAACAGCAGTGTACTTCAATGAAGCCTTCAAGCAACATTTTCCCCCCCTCTCATCCCCCTGTAAGCTTGAAACTAACACTGTTTTCAGTATGTCTATAGGGATGAGCTTTTCTGCTAATTAAACTGGGAGTTTTATGCTTAGAAAAACCTCTTGAAAGAGAGAGCAGTGGCAGGTTTCATGTCCTTGACAGCCATATGGCTCCCACAATGCTTAATCACTGAAGATGACATGAACTGCGACATTCTCTTCGCTCCTATTCTTGAAACTTACTTTCCTGTCTCCGCCCCTTCACCCCCCCAAACACGCATCACTCAAGACTTTAAAAATCATTTTTATAAAACCTGGTTTTAATGAGAGGGAGGGAAGAGAGAGCAGAAGGGAAGCAAGTGGAAAGTCTTACTTTAAAATATATTTGCAGACATCACCAAGCTGAGCAGGGCATTAAGTACTTTCCAGGAGCTTGAGGGTTACACCAGCTTTCCATCACCTGTGGATTCTTCAGCAACAGGGGAATCTTCTGAGGCCCCCTTTATGACTGCTTTGTGTAGCCTCAGCAGAGCAAAACGATTGTAGCGGAGGTCCTGGCCTGGGCGCATTTCATTTAGACTAGAGGGACTACTCTCATGCTTACAGTTAAGCATCTTACTGCTCCCCCCACCAACTACAGAAGTCAAACTACACCTATGTCTAAAATGTGTAAACCTAAAAAACCCTGAAACCTGAATCTTCTATTAACAGACCAGAGCCAACAGCAATGGTGCATAGTTGTGAGCCCATGTGTTTTAACCGTGTTCAGGAGATACCTCCACCCTGGTAAAAGGAAAATTCACTCTCCATACCCATTTGACCCACTGTGAGCACTGTCTGTGAAGACTTTATGATGGTGTGGACACGTGTCCGTTCTTAGGGGGTTTGTTTCAGCAGGGCCACCACATACCTACTAGGTGGTATAGACTTATGGACAAAATTGCTTGGGCTGGATTTAAACCAATCATGATTTTAAACCAATGACTTAATTTACCGTTACCTGTCCCAAGGCCAGTAATGCCCTGACTCCAAAATATACTGCAACAGTTAGATGGAGGAATATATCTATTAATGCCTAAACTTCTGGTTATTTTTAACTGAGACTTTTATACATTTCCTTGTGACGTTCCTACAACCCCATACTGAGTCCATATAAATCTTTTATATAAAACAAGTCAAAAATGCCTCTTACCTGAAGAGCTGAGTGCATTAACCTCCAACAGCTTTTTTTTTTTTCTCAACCACTGGCTTCAGCACTGCTAGGGGCTACAGGGCTGCCCTAATTGTCACATGTAAGGGCCACTCAATTCCACTCTAAAAATGTATTATTTTGAATGACAAGCTGAACAAGTAATATGTGGTGTGAGCATAAGAGGCCCTCGGGGCTTTCACAGTGCTTCATTATAGCACTTTGCAGGTAGTAAAAGCTAGTCAAGATTACAAAAGTTTATTAAAGTTTCCTAGTTGAAGACACGCTGTCTTTATTAAACCCTCTTCCGCTGACCCCATCAATGCTTCATCTCTAGCTGCAAGTAACTACTTGTTGGGAATAAAATCTTATCAGCTGTTTTTGAAGCGCAGAGGATAAAACCCACCATCCAAAGCACACACTCATCCTAGAGGAAAAGAGACAGTACTTACATGCCAGGGACACAGCTACAGGTGGGGCAGGTGAGCCTTGTGTCCCCCCCCCCCAACTTAACATCCAGGCCCAATCAAATCTGTGCAGGGGTGTAGCGCTGCCACAGCGGCCCGGAGCATCACGCGGGCACTTGAAATCCAGGCCGGAGCTCTGCGTCCACCCTTCAGAAAGCTACACTCAGGCAGCTCTGCCTTGCCATTTTCTGAGCTACCACATGTACGTGCCAGCTAGGCAGCTGAAGCCCTGTGTCTGAGGACACCAGGGCGAGGAAGAGGGCATGCTGTCGGGAGAAGCTGATCTAGCACCGTCTGTCATTGCCCATTCACCCCAAAGTCAGAGCCCACTCAAATTTCCACTCCTAGCTACACCACTGTTACGTGGAGGCAAAGGGTGGGAAGAAAAGTGGTTCCTTCTTGCTCTGAGATGAGCTGGAAAGATGACAATACAGCAACTTTAAGAAAAGTTAAATATTCTACATCTATTCTTGTGTTTATAAATGGCAAATCATGTGAAGACAAGGGACTAAAGGGAAATAGCCCCAAGGCCCTTGGACACCAAAGACTCCCATTGACATCAATAAGCTTTGGATCAAGTCCTGTGGGCCTATTCCCATGTTTAAAGCTAACAGAGTACATGAGTTCTTGTGAGATTTGAGCCTAAGTTTTTTAAAAGGAGGAAAAAATCCTTGCCCATTTGATTACACTGCTTAAAAAACATGATCACGTAATTAAAGACCACACTGAATTGCATATGCACAAAGGAAGGAATTAAGCATGATTGCTGATACAACTCAGTCTTTTCTCATGAATAGAATTCAACCCTGTTCCGGCAGCTGGAAGCCTGTCAGCACCTCCAGTTTCCCTCCTGCTCCCTATGACATCATAGCCTGGGACAAGCTCAGTATTCAGCACAACGTGAGACTGTCTTATTAAAACTCAGGCTTGGGTTTGTCTTATGCCAGGATCTGCTCAGCATAGGTCCTGTAGTCCTCTGAGGGTATTGTTACGCTTATAAGAAGCACACGGGATATTTTTCAGGGGAAAAGGCAATAAGCCATGTTTATTGAGGATACAACAATTAGCATATGCATTCAATCTCTAACATGCGCACGCACACAGTCCCGCCAGTTGATGTTACAGTTACCAGTCCAGAGTCCGGATCAATCTAGTGGCCAGCTAAGTTGATCGTGGGTAGGTAGGAGCCAGGGAAGTCTTGGCAGGACAAACCCAAAGTTTTATGGCAAGGCACCCTGTTCATATAGTGATTTTCCTTCATTGGGACCAATGAGTTCTGCACCCTCATGCTGTAATCAATTGTTTGAATGCTTTTTTTTTTCTTAGGGAGTTATCCCATGCTGGTTTAGATCACTGCTATCTTGTCCCCATTGATAGGTGCCTGTCTCATCTTTAGAGTTGTCAATCTGCCCTTCTCTGACATTTCAATAGGGGTGTGTTGCAACCTCCTTAATCTGTCTTAGATGTTCTAGGGAGAAACCAGGTCCGGTGATGGCTTTCACATTATCTTCTAACACACACATACCTCATTCACACACAACACAGAATTGATTTACACAGAGCATTTTAACAGGAACATCAAATTGCAATGCAGGAGAAAACAATCATTGCATTCTTTTACTTACTTTAAAATAATACTAAACCTACAACGAAGTGGTAACTCTAAAAGGTGTGTTACTGCTTTGAAATCAGTTCAGATACAGATTCTGGCTGATGTATTTTTACCAATGGCCCATTAGGCCATTCCTTTCTGCTTTCAGAAAGGGTGGCTGGCAGAATATGGTCAAATCATACACCAATACATTTAATACATTCTTTATCCTTCATTTTAAATTATACAAAATACAGATGTAAGCAGAGTCAGGATGAGCTCCTCCCTGACATTTTGTGGTGAGTTGTGGAAAAGAACTTCAGGGACTGATCTCATTTGCATAGGCACACCCACCCTGCCTAGCATAAGCCCATAGCTGCCCAAATGGTCAATACTTCCCCTCTCGCAAGCACAGAGTCTGAGTGTAGCAAAAGCCTTTTAATAACAGAGAGAAACAATGCGGCATTATGTTGGGGAAACACCACCAACAGGATTCATAACGCAACCCATGAGCAAAAAACCCACCCCAAGCAAATTGGGGTGTGTCCTTTCCCTTTGGTTCTTGAGTCCAGCAACCCAAAGTCACCCAAAGTCCCAAAAGTCCAACAACCCAAAAGTATCTGTCCCTGCTCAGTGCAACTCCAGAGCTCGAAAGTTTATCTGCAGAGTTTTACCTCCCAACCTGGGGCACCTTACGTGGTCCAAAGCAGATTGCCCTGCCTCTCCGTGGGGCTCTGCTCCACTCCACCAGCTGTCCCACAAATTGTTCTGCTCTGCCAGCCGCCCCCATGAGCTGCTCCAGCCATCCTGCGAACTGCTCCACAATATATCTTCAGGCCCCCTCACTATTTAACACAACACTCAGTGATTTCAGCTCTTAGTAAGTTTAGCTCTTCTGTGATTTCAGCTTGTAGTAGAGGAGCCTCAATGCTGGTGCACCATTGGCCCAAAGTGAATTCAGCTCAGCAGCCTGTAACTAGACCCCTAATGGAATCAAAATTAGCTCTGATATTCCACAGTGGAGAGAGAAGAAAGTGCAATTAGCATGTAAGGCCCTCACCAGGGAGCCCATACCACCAGATGATATTAATACCTGTCCCCAGCCTCTCTCGATTCACTGAGTTTTGGAACCCATGTCCCTTGCCTAGCGAGTGCTACTTAGGTGATGGCGAGTCCCTCCATCATACCAAAAGGCCAAGTACAGTTCTACTGTCCTTGATTCACATAATCAGGATAATAACAATTTATTCTTCCTGCCCCAACAACAGAGAAACTGGGGATCCCACAGCAGCCAAAGATCCCACAGCAGGTCTTTTATCCCTGTGTAGATATACCCTGAGAGTTAATCTCATTTGCCTCTGCAAAATAGCTAGCAACTTGACTGCGGTTGCTAATTGTTCAGTGCATAACTGCATGTGAAACCTTATTTCCTATAGAGTAGCAGCCGTGTTAGTCTGTATTCGCAAAAAGAAAAGGAGGACTTGTGGCACCTTAGAGACTAACAAATTTATTTGAGCATAAGCTTTCGTGAGCTACAGCTCATGATCTACATGAGCTACAGCTTATGCTCAAATAAATTGGTTAGTCTCTAAGGTGCCACAAGGACTCCTTTTCTTTTTGCTTATTTCCTATGTATATTTTTATTAGAGAAACAGTTTTTGATTGATATGCCTGCAGACTGAAGCCCCATATTTCATCAACAGAAAGGCTACAACATGGGCAGCAATTCAGGCTGGCCTGCGGAGAATTATCTGAGGCGTTAAAAATAATAGTTTTCTCCAGCCCCTTTCAGTCTTTGGGACTCTCTGCTGAGACTGACAAAGCATATCAGTTGTGGCAACTGTGGTAGTGGCTGGTGAGAGAGACCAGTTGCTGGCCATTTCATCTGTTCTGTCACTCATTGCTTGGGCTGGATTTGTGACCTGGAAATGAAAAACCTCTGTATCCCATTATTAGTCACATGAGCCATAAAGTGCTTTCATCAAAGTAAATTCCTGTCATATCCCATGTACACCCTTGCAAATCATATTTCACAGGTACACATTGAGGTATTCTCACCCACTTTCCTAGGCATGCATGCACAGAATGTTGACAGAGCATTATTTAAAAAAAAAAATCTGTCTTCGTCTGCTGCCCCCACTCACAGGCACCATCCCGAGCACCAGCTCTGCAGCTCCCATAGGCTGGGAAGCTGTGGCGGGCGTGAATCCGAAGCTACCAGGTTCATTGTGTGGCTGCCGGGGATCAGCACTGCGGGTCCGACCGCTGACCTCATATGATCCTTCAGGAGCCGGAAGATGCATGTCCCAATTGCTGTGTGGAATTGCTCCCACATGTAGGGGAGCAGTGCCAGAAGCCCCAGACAATGCCTGCTTGTCTGCAGCATGAGGCCTTCCGGTCTAAGCTGTTGGATTCTGACAAGTGCCTAATACCTTGTGAAGGCACTGTATAAATGCACAATAATGATAAGACCTACACTAATCCTCAGCTGTAGGGGAAAGAGTGAGACAGCTCATGAAACCACACACGCATTTTATGGGAGAGTTGGGGCTGCTGCGTTCCAAGAAAAATAAAGAGAACACCCAAACAAAGGGTTAGCTCCTGCAAAGAGCTCCGTGTGGGCAGACTTTTGTGGCCAAGGGAACTCTGCTGAAGTCAATGGGACTCCCAGTGCAGGATCAGAGTCTTGGTGGTGTAATAACTGAGTAAAGTCGGAGGAAAGGAACTAACTGTTGCCTTTAGTAGGGATTCAGCTGGAACAGCTGTTTAAGTGACATTCTAACTACACAAAGCAGGAGTTGGATGCACACAGAAGATGGCACATATGGATGATGCCATAGAAGTGCACAGACTGACTATTAGCTTTCTGTAATCTTATTTATGTAGCATTCAGAGTACAGATTTAAACACTCAAAAGTCAGGAAGTGACACACTTAAGGGATGTCATTATAATTAAAAATCACATTTTTGTCTTGTCTCACAGGTAACACCTGAAAATACTATAACTCAAATTGATTAGAGGAGAAAATATTTTCCTCTCTTTTTGTTTGTTCATTTAGTACATATGAATGCATTTAGTATGTAGTAAGTTTCCCCGTTTCTCTGGTGGTTTATGTGGTAACTACTTAAAGTTTTAAAAAACAAAACAAAAAAAAAAAAACTGACAACAGTTCAAGCTGTCAGCTTCCTTTAAAATTTCTCAGGGCAACATTAACTTCCTTGCCTTGCATATATGTTGTATTTTAATTGAAATCGATGTGGGTGAATTAGTGTTGCCCAGCAAACCTTATTTATATTTCCTGCCTGTAATATTGCCATAACCTAGGATTTTTCAGTTAGCCTCGGGAAAGGGGTGGGGCGGGGCGGGGCAGGAGCAGGGTAAGGGTGTTCAATTTTTTGCAATTAGAAAATTGGCAACCCTACCTGCATCTATTTTTTTCTCGCAGCATTACTATATAGCAGGCCAAACACAGGAATGAGAACTAGGAAATCTAGTGTTTTAATAATTGAATCTGACAATTTCCTGTTTATCTTAGAGGTTGGCCAAGTTACCCATGCTCTATTTTGGTATCTGTAAAATGGGGATAACTTCTCTGCCTCCCATGGAAGTTGTGAGGCTCCATCAGGTCATGATTGCACAGCATTTTGAAGACTTAAACTGTTGAGAATTATGTATTGAGTTTTATAAATTCTGCTGGGGGAAAAAAACCCCAGCAACTATAGTTATCACTGTCCCCTGTGACTAAACCAGTTCTTGGTAAAATGGAATGCCAACCAGTTTTAATAATGTTAACAGCGAAGCTTGAAAGGGAAACTTGTATCAGACCAATAGACCCATTAAGCTCCAAGTGTTAAAATTTACACTCGAACATCATGGCTTGGGATGCCTTTGTGAATTGAGACAATGAGCATAAAGCAGATTTTAGGGCACATTATCTACTTAATTTTACTGGTAATAGAACCTACCACTGAAAGACAATGACCCGTGAAATTTATAGTTAGCATTTTCTGACCTTTCTATTCAGATGCCCTTTTAGAGTGAAGACTAAAAAATAATTAGGCACAAGACTTAAATTTAACATTCATTTACACCTGGATCATAAAATAATTGCTAACGAAAGCAGTGCTGGAGACTGTCACTTTTGCCATCCATGAGTCAATGCAGGAACATCTCTCAGCTCTATTTTTTTTTCTAGTCTAGTGGAAAGTATCCCTGATCATCATGAAGGTGTCAGAAGTTCTATTCCCCAATGGGAAGGCAGCACTTTGAGGGGAAGGATGGTCCAATGGCTAGGGCATCTGTAAAATGAGGGTAGATTAGATTCTATGGGAGAAACCTTGTGCTAGATTCTCTATTGCCCTGAATCCTGTGTAGTCATTTGGCAAAGTGAGTGACAAATGGGTTGTAAAACTTCACCAACCTGATTCAGTAGCATTTTAGATCCGCTTTCCACTGGAGTAAATTCCAACACATTTTCATTGTTTTAAACATTTTAAGAATCATCCACAAATTAGCAAATAGCATTAAGCTGAATGCTTTTCAGAACACACGGATAACAAATTTGACAGTTACTGATGCTTTTATCTCACAGTTCAGGTAGGCAAAGTTGCCTTTGTCAGCCTGACAGTCTGTTCCTATGGAAAGCTATTTAGTACAAGAGGAGTACGATTTACAGTGGTAAGGTTTTAAACAGTTTCTTCCTACATCTTTTATAGTGGCATTAACCATCTCTGGATCAAGCCCATAATCCTGATTTACTTTAGCAGTTGCTTGCTTTGAGATGCCAAAAGCCCTAAGGCAAGTCCTGAAATTTTTATGTGTACAAAGATGTGCACATTTTATTTATAGAAAGTACAAAAAGACCCTTTCCGAGCTAATAGGGCAATCAGATGGTGCAAAAAGCAATGCATGTTGTATGGTGTGCACACCCATTGACATTAACAATGCCTCTGTATAGTGCGATCAGACAATGCAGAAATAGTGCTGAAATACTTAATAGTTCCTTTCTGTGAATTATAAGATTCACCATGCTGCGAAATCTGCTGTAAGGAGCACCCTGCCCACCCCAGCGCATCAGAAGAAATACAATGCAACTGACTCCACTGCTGGCCCCTAGGTGTGTGGCAGTGAGCAGGGGTGTGCCACACACTTTAAGGTAAGTGTTATAGGTGCTCCTAGCACTAGGCCCAGCTCTCGGTGGATTCCCATAAATACTCAAAGCCTGATCAATAATTAAGAGCTGTTTTACTAGGGCTGTCAGAAGCAACCATTGCAGTTACCCTTGGCCTGATGGCTGTAAGTTACTACCAAAAGATGAACCAACCATTCCTTACTCAGCTGCCGGGGGGAAAACCAGTATCAGGGGTATGAAGGTGGGCCTAGTGCCACGGATACTCACTCCAGGCCACTTCTCCTGGTCTGGCCTGCAGATCCCCTGGCCAGAGCCCCATCCTTTTGTCTGTCTTGTTCAGACCCATCCACATGGTCCCCTTGTTTGCAGGTCCCCTCCGAGCAGCAGGCCTCCCCTTGGCCGCAATCGGAAGCTTCCCAGCCCAGCTCTTGCAGAGCGTTTCAGTCCCAGATCCCACTGGCACTTCTCTCTGCAGCCAACTCCCAGCCCTGTTGCCAGCTGGCTACTTTGTCACTAGATTTAGCAACTTTTTGGTTTCCCAAGTAAGGAAATAAGTGTCAAAGTAATCAGTGAGCAATCTAGTGACTTTCACTTCCGATTACAGTGACATTCAGAGAAAGAAGTCCCCAATATTTATAGTCACCAAATCATTCACAAGTAGCTCTATAGTGTTAATAAAATCCATTCCATGCTCTTCTTACTACATTCTGTTGCACACCAAGTCAATATCCTTACATCTCAAATGAGCATGTCCTTGGAAGGAATCGCATTCCAGGGCTTCTTGGGCTGAGATCCCATTCTACCTTTCATCCGTGCAGCTCTCCACACTGGCTGACCTGCCTCCCCCACCCTGCCCGCTTCATTAGCCATCTTTCCCTGCATCACAGGTTGCACTGCCTACTACAAGAGCAGTGAGAAAGAACACATTTGGGTATAAAAAAGCCCTGATTAATGTGCTACTCTTTCCAGAGTGTACCTGGCTTTAGCAAAGTATTTATTTAATTAGCCTCCACAAACTTCTTTTCCTCACCTTCAGATTATAGTGATCTCAGCCCAAGAGTTGTGGGAGTTAAGAATGAGGTTGGTACCTGGCTGGGATCTTGTGGAGTGGTACTTTGGGACAGAGCATCCACCTTGCCATTTTTGGAGTGGAGGCAATAGGTAATAGTGAAATCAAATTGTGAGGAAAAACAAGGCACACTGAAGCTTTAGTAGGTTTAAGGCTTTCACTCAATGTAGAGATTCCAGGTTTTTGTGGGTCAGTGAACACCTGGACTGGGTGGTGAGCTCCTTCCAGGTACTTTTGCCATTTTGCAAAGGTGTCTTTTATTACCAGGAGTTCCTTTTCAAGTAGTTCATAGTTTGGCTCTGCAGGGGTGAGCTTCCTAGAGTAGTAAGAGCCTGGGTGTAACACTTGTTGGGACCATATCACTGGGAAAGGACAGTTCAGATTGCTATGTTGGAGGCATCAGCTCCTACAATGAAGGCTTGTGTGACGTTGGGGTGAGCCAATATGGCACTGCCGCAAAGAGAAGTTTATCTGATCGAATGCATGCTGAGCCTCGGGAGACCAATGTGATTGGGCATTTCTTCCAGAGGAGAGGAGTGAAGGGCTCAATTTGTTTAGAAAAAAATCAGGATAAATCATCGATACAAGTTGGCAAACCCCACGAAGCATTGCAGGCCCTGCACCATGTGGGGAGTCAGCCAATCCTGGGTGGATTGGACCTTACATGGGGTCATCTGGATCCCTTCTGGAGATAAGATGAAGCCCAAGAACTCTGTGGAGGTCTGATCAAAGGTTCACTTCTCGAGCTTGGCATAAAGGCTGTGCTGCCGCAAGTGTTCCCGGGGGGTTTGGACATAAAGCGGTGTGCTGCTCTGGGTCGTTGGAGATGATCAATATGTCATCGAGGTAGACTACTATGTACCTTTCCAATATGTATCAGAACAAATCCTTTATCAAATACTGGAAGGTAGCCGGGGCATTGGTCAACCCAAAAGGAATTACCAGATGTTCGTAGTGGCCATACCAGATCTCAAAGGCAGTCTTCCACTCATCTTCTTTCTGACTTGCATGAGGTTGTTCCCCTTCACCCCCCCAGTAGGTCCAGTGTGGTGAATATACGGGCAGCCCCAATGCAGTCCAGCAGCTCGGGAATCAGGAGTAGTTGGTAATGATTCCTGATAGTTTTCTAATTCAATGTGTGGTAATCCATGCAGAGTCAGAGACTGCCATCTTTCTTTTTGACAAACAGGACTAGTGTGCCTGCTGCCGAAGTTGACTTGCAGATAAATCTAAGGCCAGATTCTCCTGGAGGTATTCTCTGAGTGCTGCCAGATCAGGTTCTGGTATGGTATAAATTCATCCAAATGGTATTTTGGCTCCTGGCTGCAGCTCTATTGGGCAGTCATAGTCCTGGTGCAGAAGTAGAGGTTTCCACATTCTTCTGTTCAAAAACACTGGCATAGCTTGGTACTTCAAAGGGAGCTCAGATGTGGAAGGATCTGCCTAGATGGTCACCTCCATCTGAATCCCTTGAAGTTTGGATGCCGGCACAGGATCTGCTGATCTCCAGCAGTGCTGCCAGCAAAACTCCTGTGGGAAAACAGATTTCCTGTGCTTATCACCAAATTTTCGGGTTGTGTAGGGCTAGTTGGGAGATACTGAAGGCCAGGGGAAAGTGTGGAGAATGGATCACACCAAATTGTAACACTTCTTGGTGCCACTGAATCACAGCCTTGTGGGGAATTTGTTTCTTCTGTATCTGGACCAGACAATAAAAGGAAAATGTCAATAGTCTCTACAGGGTCAGCACCTGCAAGTGGGAAGCTCTCGGGAGGGGCTCTGGGCATGTTCCAGTCAAGACTAGAGTCTGTGGGAGCTCTTTTCCTGGCTTTCTTGGAGTTCATGTGGGGCAGGCAAAGATGCAGAGATAGTTCTGACTCCCTAGTTCCTTTTCTAGAGGGGTGAGCTTCCACATCCACCAGCATTGGCTCAGCGGAAGGCAGTGGTGAAAGGGTCATAGTACCTGAATTGGAGTGTTTCCAGACTCCCGCTTTGCCCTTTTTAGTTCCTGTAACCGGTTGTTTATACAGGTGGTAAGGTCCATGAGAGTATCCAGGCTTGTAGGAGTCTCTACCCAAGCTAGTTCATCTTTACTTTGTTCTCGGAGGCCACACCAAAACTGGTACGTCTGTGCCACTTCATGTGATAGAGTGGGAATTATTTATAATATTTGTCAGACTGTTGTGTTTGCCTGTTTCCCCTATGTGGTGCATGGTTAACTAGGTGGTGGGAAAAGGGTGTTTACTCTTTGGAGAGGCCCAAAGATACAGGTGTGACTGATGCCTAGCTGGCTGGAGCCAGGGGCCCCATGCCCTTGGAGAGTCCCAGAAGACAATGGCTACTCCAATTAGCAGAACATTTGGCACCTCGCAACAAATGACAATGGATAGCCCACCCTCTTTAGGAGGCCAGTGGCGTGTGACCAGCTGGAGGACAAAGGACTGGGGAAGGGCCATGTGGGGTTGTTAAATATGAGCTGCTGGAAGCAGGAGAAGCCTCCGGACTGGGACTAAAGAGGGTCAGAGGGCCTTGGGCTCTGGACTGACCCAGATGGACCATAGTGCTCCACCTTGTGGCCTCCCTCATGTGTTTATCACTAGGAGTTCCAGTATGCAAAGTTCATATTTCAAAGCAGAATGCTGCTCTGATCAAGATGCCCCACTGCATACATGGACCTGCAGGCTATGCATGCTGTACCTTCTGTATTAAAGAAGTGTCTGCTGTAATCTGCTCCACTTTACATAAATTAGGTGCTATCATTGGGCTCTTGACACAGCATGGGCACCTTTTTGCTGTCTTGCCTCAGACTATCCATTTGCAGACAAAACAGCATGAAGGCAATTTTCACAACAAGGAGGGACAACACTGCAAGAGTGTAGTTTCTGCAAAACATAGCAAAGTCTGCAGAAAACTAAAATCATTCTCTCTTCAGCCTCTTCATAAAAATCAGCTGCTCCTGCAATAAAATACCATAATGAATGAATCTTGAAAAGCTGTAATTTCCTGGGTGTTTTGTCTGGATTCTAATGGTTCCATCACAGGATGAAATTTTGTCATGACAAAGTGAGTCTGCCTATCATAACTGATGTTTCCCTAAATGCTTCTTAGTCAAAGAGCAAAACCTGACTTATTGTTATATCCAAGTGAACGTACATGACTTCAAGAAAATTTATATTCAGTGTACTGCTGACATTACTATTAATCATGAGTATTACCATAGCACCGAGGAGCCCCAGTGTTTGTACAGTACCTCCAGCGTGCTAAGTACTGTACAAACTCAGAACAAAAAAAGCCACTTCCCCAGGCAGCTTACAGTCTAAGTCTAAGTCCTTTCTGCTCTTAAAGTTCATTATAGCTCTCTGTGTGAGCACCAGAATATGTGCCATTTGGGATTTTCTGTTTGTCAAGGGTATTGTTCTTTTCTAAAGAAGTCATGGTTGGCTGAAAGACTGAGAAATAGATCCGTGCTAGAGGCCTTTACTAAGAAAATTAATGCCTCATACTTTAAATCTGAAAGATCATAAGGGAAAATGATAAAGACCCACAAACAACTACAAAGTGACCGTTACCATCATAGCCCAGATTTTGCGATATTTTGGACATATTTTTGTGTGTTTGAAGCATTTTTGTGCCCCTCTGTAGCGGGTTATGGACAAGTTAGTACAAAAAGGTGTCTGAAAGGTAGGACTTCTGTAGACTGTTTGGAATAGTTGTTTATCCTTGGAAAAATTCTGTCTGCTTGACACAGGAACATATCCATTTCTAATCACCGATTGACCATTTCACCCTGGAAAATTAAACCATATCTCCTCCAGAGTGCATTTTTAAAAAATGAGCCCGGATAACCCAGATACCCTGATCTTGATGTGTAAAATGTAGTTAGATGACAAATCAGTCTAAAGGATTATTATTCTAGGACCAGTTACTGCAACTATTTCACTACTGTTATTGTAGCAAATCTTCCCCACTCGTGGGTACATTTTTTTATTGCTAGCTTTGCAAGGATTGGGTAAATGTCAGTAAACATCAATTTCATTGTACGTACACAAACCAACAAAATATTTTAATCAATAATAATTGAAATGTATAGATGGTGTGATACAGCATGGCCAGAAGGCAGCAGGAGAGATATGTAAGCCCCAGGATGAGGAGAAGCCTCATTCCCTGTAGAGGGAAGAAAGGTTTCTGTAGATTTAATTAAAAGCACCTGAAGCCAGTCACCTGATTAAAAAACCCCTGCTTCAATCAGCCAGGGAAAGGATTTGGAGCAGAGTGGTTTGGTGTTGGAGCAGAGATCAGTTTGAAGGAGTTGGAGCAGCGGAGAGTTTGGAGAAGTGCTGTGGCTGGCTAGAAGACCAAGACCGTAGGTAAAGAGACACTTAGCTTGTGCAGAGAGAGGGCAGGAAGCCCCACAAGCTGAAGAGCAGGAGAGGGAAGTAGCCCGGGGAAGGAAGCACTCGTTCAAGTGGTTTGCCACTATCCCTAGGGCCCCTGGGCTGGGACCCGGAGTAGAGGGCGGGCCCGGGTCCCTCCCTCTCCACTACCCGTCTCTGAGTTACTAGTGGGACAGTAGATACCCTAGTTCAGGGTTCAGTTTTCCTACCCCTGAACACCTCCCAGCCGCCCTTCCCCTACCCCGTTTTTGAAGACCTGGAAAATTTAGAAACAAATACATAGCATTTTTAGAGTCATAGAGATTAAGGACAGAAGGGACTGCCAGATCATCTAGTCCAGTGGTTCTCAAAGCCGGTCCGCCACTTGTTCAGGGTAAGCCCCCTGGTGGGCCAGGCCGGTTTGTTTACCTGCTGCATCCGCAGGTTCAGCCGATCGCGGCTCCCACTGGCTGCAGTTCACTGCTCCAGGCCAACGGGGGCTGCAGGAAGGGCGGCCAGCACATCCCTCGGCCCGCACCGCTTTCTGTAGCCCCCATTGGCCTGGAGCAGCGAACCACGGCCAGTGGGAGCCGCGAATGGCTGAACCTGCGGACGTGACAGGTAAACAAACTGGCCCAGCCCTCCAGGGGGCTTTCCCTGAACAAGCGTCGGACCGGCTTTGAGAACCACTGATCTAGTCTGACCTGTATATATCCCAGGCCACCAACACCACCCAGCCACCTCTATACTAAGCCTAGCAAACAGAATTAGAGTGACTATTACAGCCCTTAGGAGCCTAAGCTATTGTTTGACACTGGCAGAGAACAGGACAGACTAAGATCTACCAATGCCTGAGGCTCCTGAATTGGCCGGGAATTGGGTAATTAGCCAGAGCATTTCTCACTCATGTCCAGTACTGCAGAGGAAGGAGAACAAAGAACCCCAAGGTCTCTGCCAATCTGACCTGGGTGAAAATTCTTTCATTTCTTACCATTTTCCAACCAGCTCTACCAGTCAATGATCCCAATAGCGGAAGCTGATATGGGAGCCATTCCCTACTACAGCAATGGTAGCATGTGCTTCAGTATAGGATAAGGAGATGATGCATCCACACCATTGCTGAGTATGGTGCTTCCGACATTAAAGCTATGGGTACTGCCTAAAGAGCTTACAATCTAAGTATGAGTAAGAGGGCTCAGAAATGAACATACTGGGTTAAATTCCCTGCTCAATTACACCCTGTGCAACGCCCTGAGAGCAGTGAAGGATGGGCATTCTAATCCATCAGCCTAACATGTCCATAGTGGAGCAGCTCCCTGGGCCGAGTTGACAGCAGGGTGAGACTTACAGCATACTTTTGCAGGTGGAGGGGAAAAAATACCTTTCTCACTTTGTGGGCACCCCTGTCTGCAGGCCTTAATGTGCCTTGGCAAAGAAGTAACTGCAGATTTCCCATGTGAGTGGGAGAACCCCCTACCTACCTTCCGAGTACAACTAGTACAGCAAACGAAATGAAAGGAGAACTGTCCTCAGACATGCTAGAAGGATGCTACAGACTGGGATATCATGTGGGGAAGCCCCTTGACCATAGATTTTACCCTGTGGGATGGGAGTGGTGGAAGAGGTTCCAGTCTTTCCAGTGGGAGGGGAAAAAGGGAGAATCCCATTCAGTCTCTCTCGCACCAGGCTCCTCATTTCCCAGAACCCCGGACCACTATCTCATGCTGCCTCCTCTACCTCTTCTGCCTGTGCTATTTGGCAGGTAATTCTGTTTGCACCCCTGGCTACAGATGCTATTGGACAAAGCAGGAGGCCAAGAGGATGAGTAGAGATGAAAAATTACTACTTCCTCCTGGGCCCAAATCCATAGGGAGAGACAACTTCCCTTGAAGTGTCCCTGATGGCTGTCTAAAGTGGATGGGAATCTTGCCAGTGGAAGAAGGATGGTGGCCTCAGCCCTTTATGGCTTAATTATACACTAGTATACCTGTTTAAATGGGTTATGTGTGTTTGGGGCTACATCCCAGTCTTTGGGTCCATCCGCTTAGCATTGCTTAAGACAGGCAAGATTTCTGCTGACAGAGATTGAATCCCTAGGTGGTGTAAAGCCCATGTGGCCAGCTCTGTGGAACCCTTCACCCCAATGCCAGACATGCAAGGTGTTCCTGGACTTGGTCAAGGGAGAAGGGGTCAGAGATGGACCATACTGTAATGTAGTGAGCCTCGGCTGGCCTGGGAGTATGTGTGGACTGCTCTAGCTGGAGTCCCTTAGACCAGTTCTTAGGCTGCTTCTAGTTCTGTTACGGGTGGTTCTTTCCCCAAACAGGTCCAGGATGAAGAGAGCAGAAAGTTGTCTTAAAGGTACTTTCCCACTACAGGTCCTGTGCTATGTCCATATAGTGGTCTCTACGGCTGTGCAAGGATACAAACATTTGGCATTCTTATAGCAATAGACCATATTTTCTCTGAAGTTAAGCTTTATTTTTTTGGTTTGACAAAATGGTAAAGAGAGAGTCATCCAAATCACACTGAAACTTCCCAGATACAGATAGAATGTTTAGTGGAAACAATTTTCTACTGCAAGTAGGCTTCTCTGTCTGGATAAACTTATTAGCTGAACTAGCCACAAGAGGGAGCTCAAATGCAGAAAGTATAGTGAAATTGAGAATGCAACTGTAACAGAAAAGAAAAATCGTTAAATGTGTGATATTAGTGGATCTGCAAATAGTAACTTGTATTTTCACTTGTTGGAGAAATCTTGATTTCCTCTTCAACTTCATTTCTGTATAGATTGTGTTTTCTTACTAATTGAATAACTATATTACAGAGGTTAAAGTTACATTTATTTTTTTTAGAGAGTGATAAAACACTTTAAAATTGGATATAAAGAGTTCCCTAATTCTGGTCAAATGTGCAATATTACTTTGAAGCATATTTTAAATTGATGTAATCTCTATTAGTTAAAAACAAAACATTGAAAATTTACACTTTTCTGAAAATTATTTGATTGCTTCAGTTTTAGTCCTCTTTAACATAACATTGAAAATACACATTTGAAAATTCACATAATCTTGTAACTCAGATTTAAGTAGTTAGGTGTAAGCACCAAGATTTTAAAATTTACAAAAATTAAAGAATATAATCACAACATTTTTACCCAGCGGAGCTGAACAAAATTGTCCTGATTCATCCACTATATCCATTCTCCAAACACAAAGCAAATTAAAGGAATCACTGATCTAGGCAGAGTGTTTCCTCCTAATTGCCCTGGGCTAGAGGTTGGCTTTTGCCTTAAGAGTTTATATCAGGTCCAAAACTCTCTCTCTTTTAAATCATTACTGTTGTCATTTTGGCTGTTCTCATTATCCATATGGATAATGTCTCCATGTCCAACTATTTCTTGACTCCTGCTAAACTCTTGGCATCAAAATTCTTTTGTGGCAATGAGTTCCACAAGCAAACTATGCATTGTGTGAAGTAGTTCTTACTGCTTTTAAATTTGCTGCCTTTTCATTTAATTAGGTTTGTCCAACTTTAAGCTGAAGTGTGATTTTCAGCTCTGGTAGATGCACATGCATTGGCTTTGATCAATTTAGTGCTCTAAAAATAGAAGTGTAACCATGACGGCATGAGTGACAGGAGAGAGAGCTGCCCATGTACCACAGTACTAGGAGGGATTGTACCTGAGTGGCTAACCCACCCTGCCACCCAAACTGCCACAGCTACACTTCTGTGTTTAGTGCACTAGTGCAATCAAAACTCATGAGTGTACATCTACCTGAGCTGGAAATTACACCTCCAGTCCGAAGTGTAGACCTACCCCCAGACTGCACCCATCTGCTTGTATTATAAGTGGCCAAGTCTATTCACTGTGCCTACTTTCTTTATGCCATTCATTATTTTGTATATCTTTATCCTGTTCCCTCATTCATCCCCTCTCTAATGTAAACAGTCTTCTTTTCAGAAATTCTTTTCAATTTCTTCTATAGAGTATTTTTCATGCTCTTAATCATTTTCACGGTCTGCTTCTGAGGCCCGTATATTTCTGCTGTATCTTTTTTGAGATGGGGTGGTCAGAACTGAACACAGTATTTGAAGTGAGGGCGCACCTTTGATCTGTAGAATGGTATGATCATTTCAGTGTTCTAGTCCACCCCAGCTGTTTATGCCCCCTAACATTTTGTTTGCTCTTTTGATAGCTGGGACACATTGGACATGGTCTTCAGTGAGCTCTCCACAGTGGCGCCTAGTTCTTTTTCCTGTGTTACCATTAACTTAGAACTCAGAAAGGTGGTCAAGTCATTCAAATGACCCCTTCCAGTGTGCATTACCCTGTATTTATTAACTGAGAATTTCATTTCCATTGTATTGCCATTCATTGAGCTTTATTAGGTTGCTCTGAAGTTCCTCACTAAATGATCCAAAATTTTCTGTTGAAACTGATTTTTATGGAAAATTGGATTTTTTTGAAAAAAAAAAAGTTTTTTTTACAGAAAATAAAATTAGACACTTTGTTGAAAAACTAAATATCAAAAATGTTTTGGTTTTTGAGTGTATTTTTTTTTTTTTTGACAAAGTTGAAATTTTCTGTGGTAGGAGGGGGAAACTAGGGCTGTCAATTAATCACAGTTAACTCACATGATTAACTCAAATTAATCACAATTAAAAAAATTAATTTGCAGTTTTAATCGCATTGCTAAACAGTAGAATACCAATTGAAATGTATAAAATATTTTGGATGTTTGTCTACATTTTCAAATATTTTATCTCAATTTACAACACAGAATACAAAGTGTACGGTGCTCACTTTATTTTTATTACAAATATTTGCACTGTAAAAATGATAAACAAAATATTTTTCAATTCACCTCATACAAGTACGGTAGTGCAAACTCTTTATCATGAAAGTGCAACTTACAAATGTAGATTTATTTCTTTTTGTTACATAACTGCACTCAAACGAAACAACATAAAACTTCAGAGCCTACAAGTCCACTCAGTCCAACTTCTTGTTCAGCCAATCACTAAGACAAATAAGTTTGTTTATATTTATGGGAAATAATGTTGCCCACTTCTTATTTACAATGTCACCTGAAAATGAGAAGAGGTGTTTGCATGGCATTGCTAGGTATTTACGTGTCAGGTATGCTAAACATTCATATGCCCCTTCATGCTTTGGCCACCATTCCAGAGGGCATGCTTCCATGCCGATGATGCTCATTAAAAAAATAATGCATTAACTGAATTTGTGACTGAACACCTTGGGGGAGAATTGTATGTCTCCTGCGCTGTTTTACCTGCATTCTGCCGTATATTTCATGTTATAGCCGCCTCGGATGACAAACCAGCACGTTGTTTGTTTTAAGAACACTTTCACTGCAGATTTGACAAAACGCAAAGAAGGTACTAGTGTGAGATTTCTAAAAGTAGTTACAGCACTCAACCCAAGGTTTAAGAATCTGAAGTGCCTTCCAAAATCTGAGAAGGATGAGGTGTAGAGCATGTTTTCAGAAATCTTAAAAGAGCAACAGTCTGATGTGGAAACTACAGAACCCGAACCACCAAAAAAGAAAATCAACCTTGTTGGTGGCATCTGACTCAGATAATGAAAATGAATATGGGTCAGTCCACACTCCTTTGAATCATTATCAAGCAGCACCTGTCATCAGCATGGAAGCATATCCTCTGGAATGGTGGGGGAAGCATGAAGAGACATATGAATCTTTAGCATATCTGGCACGTAAATATCTTGCAACGCGCCGGCTACAATATGTGCCATGCAAACTCCTGTTCTCATTTTCAGGTGACATTGTAAACAAGAAGCAGGCAGCATTATCTCCTGCAAATGAAAACAAACTTGTTTGAGTGATTGGCTGAACAAGAAGTAGGACTAAGTGAACTTGTAGTCTCTAAAGTTTTGCATTATTTTATTTTTGAGTGCAGTTATTTTTTGTACATAACTACATTTGTAAGTTAAATTTTCATGATAAAGAGATTGCACTACAGTACTTGTATTAAGTGAATTGAAAAACACTTTCTTTTGTTTTTTACAGTGCAAATATTTGTAATCAAAAAGAAATACAAAGTGAGCACTGTATACTTTGTATTCTGTGTTCTAATTGAAATCAATATATTTGAAAATGTAGAAAATATTTACATGGTATTCTATTGTTAACAGAGCGATTAATTGCACAATTAATCACGATTAATTTTTTAAATTGCTTGATAGCTCTAGGGAAAACCCCATTTTCTAACCAACTCTGTTCCTCATTGTCTTCTCCATTCTTGACAAACATGAATAACTGTCATCTTTGCCACTCTACAGTTCACATCTTTCCCTAGACAGTAATAAATATATTAATCAACAGAGGTCCTCCCAACAGAACCTCATGGAACCCTGTTTTTAACCCGCTTCTATGATGAAAACTGGCCATTTATTTCTATTGTTTGTTTGCTGTCTCTTGGTCAGTTTTCTAGTCTGAGTACTTTGATTCTTACTCAATGGCTACTTAATTTCCTTACCAGCCTCTTGTTAAGGGACTTTGACAATGGCTTTTGAAAAGTCCAGATGAACTAGGGTGACCAGATAGCAAGTGTAAAAAATCGGGACAGGGAGTGCGGGGGGTAATAGGCACCTATATAAGAGAGAGCCCCCCAAATCGGGACTGTCCCTATAAAATCAGGACATCTGGTCACCCTAAGATGAACATTGTCAGCTGATTCTCTTTTAGACTCTGTTTCCTTGATGTGTTCAAGGAATTCTAGTAGATTAGTTAGGCACAATTTTCCTTTGCAGAAGACATGATAATTAGACCCTATTATAGTCAGCCTGTATTTTTCCAATTCTATTTTTATTAATTATTGCTTCAAGCAATTCTGTCCTCCAGAATAGCCATTGCTGTCAATGAGATTTCATCTTTTTGTTAGCTGCTTAGCCACTTCATTCTTATCTCCTTCAGAACTCCTGGGTATATACCATCTAGCCATGGACACTTGATTCTCTTTACTTTATCCATTTATTCCTTTTCTGACACATGGTCTCTGATGGTATCCCATCTTTCTTATCTGACAAGAGTGAGTGAGTCCGGAGTAGGCATTTCCTCAACGTCTTCTGGGCTGACAACAGATGGAAAGAAATCACTTACCTTCTCTGTCAACTTTCTTATCCTTGGTGACTCACTGAACTAACCAGTTCACTTGCAGGTTTCCTGTCTCTAAGATGCTCAATAATGTCTCAAACCTTTGACAATTTGCTCTTCAAGAATCCTTCTTATCCTTCCAAATTTCCTTCTGCTGCACTGTGTGGGTGAGATTTTCAAAAAGTTTCTAAAGGAAATAGGGGTACAAATCTCATTGAAAATCGGACTTGTGTTCCTGGATGCTTTTGAAAATATCTCCCATATGATCTTTTCTGTTGGCTTCACTGGGGTTGGTTTTCCAGTTTGAGAAGGATCTCTATTTAGTGTGAGTAACCTCTTGCACTTAACCACTTCGCCATACTGGCCTTCTCTTTTCTTATTAGTGATATCCCTGCCTTCCAAGACTCTGTTACTGTATCTTTAAGTAAACTTCATGCCAAATTGAAGAAGTCTGTCTTTATTTAGATCTTAGGGCCTTTTTGACTAGCCCCCGCCCCTTTCTTTTTAAGTACCCCTTTCTAAAGTGAACTGTCAGCATGCTAGTTTTTGGTATCGTTCCTTCCTTTAGGATTTGAATCTGCTAATACTGTGGCCACTGTTAGTGTGTTAACTATAGTTACAATTATAACCAATTCTTGTGAGTTTACATATGATTAAGTTGAAAATAGAACCTTCTTTAATGTGCTCTAGAACTAGCAATTATTAAAAGCTAAGGTGTCAAGAAATTCCTTCTCCGATCTTTGTCCTCCTGTAATATTTTAACTGTTTATATGTGGATAGTTGAAATCCTCCATTATTACTATTAGATTTTGTTGCCCCTTTTCTCTCTCTCAACACTGTGCACTCAATATCATCTTCCTGAGCTGAAGGCTCGTGTAGTATAAGCCACAGATAAGTGTACCCTTGCCATAGGGCTGCAGGGAACCTTGAGAGTTCATCTAGTCCAGCCTCCTGCAGAGAGTCAGGACCAAGTATACCTCCTAGACCATCCCTGACAGGTGTTTGTCTAACTTGCTCTTAAAAACCTCCAATGATGGGGATTCCACAACTTTCCTTGGAAGCCTATTCCGGAACTCAACTATCCTTATAGTTAGGAAACTTTTCCTAATATCTAACCTAAATTTCCCTTGCTGAAGATTTAAATTGATTACTTCTTGTCCTACCTTCAGTAGACATGGAGAACAATTGATCACAGCCCTCTTTATCACAGCCCTTAACATGTTTAAAGACTGTTATCAGGTCCCCCTCAGACTCCTTTTTTCAAGGTGAAATCTACCAACTTTTTTAAACCTTTCTCATAGGACAAGTTTTCTAAACCTTTTATCATATTTGTTGCTCTCCTTTGGACCTTCTCCAGTTTGTTCACAACTTTCTTAGTGTAGTGCCCAGAATTGGGCACAGTACTGTAGCTAAGGGCAGTCTTCACTACCCGCCATATTGGCGGGTAGTGATCGATCTATCAGGGATCGATTTATCACATCTCATCTACTCTGGAACTCCAGCTTGCAAGAGGTGAAAGCGGAGTCGACGGGGGAGTGGCAGCGGTTGACTCGCCACAGTCCTCACAGCCAGGTAAGTCGACCTAAGATACACCAACTTCAGCTATGCTATTTGCATAGCTGAAGTTGCATATCTTAGGTCGACTCCCCCCCAGTGTAGATCAGGGCTTAAACCTCACCAGTGCCAAGTAAAGCAGGACAATTACCTCAGGTGTCTTATTCAAAACATGCTTGTTAATACACCTCAGAATATTAGCCTTTTCACAACTGCATTACTTTGTTGGCTTACCTTCAATTTGTGATTCACTATAACCCCCAGATCCTTCTCAGCAGTCCTACTGCCTAGTCGCTTATTTTCCATTTTATGTTTGCGTGTTTGATTTTTCCTTCCTAACTGAAGTACTTTGTACTTGTCTGTATTGAATTTCATCATGCTGATTTCAGACCAATTCTCCAATTTATCGAGACCTAGTCCTGTCCTCCAAAGTGCTTGCAACCCTTATCAGCTTGGTGTCATCCACACATTTTATAAACATGTTCTCCACTCCAATGTCCAAATAATTTAATGAAAATATTGACTAGCACCAGGACAGACCCCCAGAGGGCCCACTAGATATGCCCCTCCCTCCCACCCAGTTTGACAATGATTAGACTGTTCTTTCTGGATGGTTAAACACAATGCAGTGCTCCAGTAATCACTTCAGTTAAGACATACCAGTTGGAAACATAGTATGCTTGTCATGATTTAGTACTTAATTGACTTATCTTTATAAGCAGAGGACTAGGCTCTTCCTTTCCTCATGAATCAAGTCCAGTTCTGCATAAAGCCAAAGTAATCTAACTCTTTGTGGGAGGTGAAGTGATGAAACCCACCCCATAACCCAAAGAGCGGGGTGCAGAGTAGCCCTCCTGTCCTCACAGGTTCTGTCCTACAGAGTGGAGCAGAATAGCTGCCAAATCCCCTCCACACTATTCGCAGCATGTTGGAGCAGCTAGATCCTCAACATTCACCACAACCCTTCATGCCTGCCTTTGTAGATCTGGTGTCGGGACCACTTCCATGGCATGCAGGAGCTGTGGAGGTGCCCCTGAACTGCTATACTCTATCCAGTCTCCTCACAAAGCCCCAAAGAGAGGGTTGTGTGGTGCAGCAGGCCTTCAGCTGATCATCCACACAACAGATTAATTTCACCCTCTGAATCTACTGCAACTGCCAAGCTATTAATAGCTTTCTGTATGCTAAATTATTACCTGTGTTTCTTTTATATTGCTATAATCCATTATACAAAATTTTAAATGAACTGGGCTGACCACAGGTCATAATGGTGCTCTGGCCACTCTAGCTGAAATTTGTCTTATTTTTATAATTTAACATCTTAAATTGGATTATTTCTTTTTAAACACTGAATGGATTGAAAGTTCAGCTCTGCAACAGGTTTGTCTAAAGAGTTTCTAAATTTTATCAATTTTTTTTGCTCCTTCTCCCTTTCCTGTGTTATCTTATCTCTTTTTCCTCTTGTACTTTGGTTATTTTAGACAGTTAAAGGCCCTATTCTGCCAGCTCCTAAACACCCTTAAATCCCATTCCATTCACTCAGCACTTTGCTAGATCAGGCTCTAAGTCTCCAGTAAACTGGATTAATGAGCTATGATCATCCTCAAAGTAGACTGAAGAACCATAGAAATAAAGGGCTGTGAGGGACTTCAAGAGGTCACCTGTAGTTAAAAATCTCCCTTGCTACAAACTAAGCCAATTACTTCGCGGACATCAGAAAAGGAAGATATTAAATGTGGTGTTGGTCCTTACTCGAGCTTGCCTATTAGCTTCCTTGAATTCTGTGGCTGCAGGGCGGCTTTTTTGCCGCCCCAAGCTCGGAAAGCACAACTGCCCAAGCAAAAAAAAAAAAAAAAGGGTGGCCGGAATGCCGCCCCTGGAATTGTGCCATCCCAAGCATGTGCTTGCTTTGCTGGTGCCTGGAGACGGTCCCGTGTGGCTGGCTGTAATGTCTGCATCAAAGCTGCTTTTATCAAAGAAACAAAAATAATGTTGAAGCTAAATGGTGAGGAAATGGGATACCAGTGTGCTAAACACACAAGAGAAATATACAAATCAATTTCAGTACAATTATTTCTTTAAAATGGCCTTTTGTAGAAATAACCAATTTCTAGTAAATTTCACAATTTGTTTTTCATTTACTATTTGCTCATACTTAGTTATATATGGTGACATTCATAACATATATTGTTTTGGGGTTGCAAATACTGCAGGGGAAAAATTATTTTAAAATCTTAGTAGTTCGTTTATTTTTAATTTCATGGTAACTCCTTACCCACGTGAAGTGGGGGGATAAAATCCATGAGAGTGTATCTCTGAAGAAGGTTGATTGTATAAGAGTTCTTTATAAAATAAATCAGTAGCTTTCTGTGCAATTTCAACAGGGCAAAAAGCAAAATGGTTACATCCAAAAGCTGAAAAGCTATTGTTGTCAGTTCCTAAGAAACTCTAGATTTGTCCAGTAGGTGGTACTAAGAGCCATTTCCTTCTAAAAAGGAGAAAATACTTGACCATAATTTAATGTACTATAAATAAGGTAAATGTAATCTTTCATAAAAGGCTCAAGATGCATAAAATGCTAAAATATCAAATGTACACATTCTGTGAAAGGATGGTAATTTATATGGATTTCTGGTGCATTTCTTTCTCTTTGGTAAAAACAAATGTGCATAGGTAGTGATCATTGGTGGGGGGAAAAAGGGTCCTGGACATAAAAACTGATAACCTACATTTAAGGACATGTTTCTGAATTCATGGAACAGCTCAAATCAATACCTGTCGGGGTGCAGTGGGAGGGAAGTAGACAAGCGTTTCATCTGTGTCCTTTCCCAGATGAACTAATGCTTATATGCTCGTGTGTGTGTGTTTTTAAAACATTGCATATAGAGCCAGATTACCAGTGCAGATGCATTAGAGAGATGTGTATACAAGGTACTTCATGCCACTTCACCCCTGCATAAATGCAAGAAAAAAAATCTCAGTCTTGTGTCTGGGGAGCTCAAGGACTGCTCAAAGCTAGTACCACCTGTCATTGCCTTCTTGAAAAAGGAAAGGGAGGGGACTGGGTCGGTCACTTTAATGTGAGTTGAGTTCAGTCAGTATCTTCAAGAATCAGGCTCCTGCTGAGAACTTATGTTTATGGTCCCTATTGATTACTTTGAGAGATTAATTCTTTCAGGCCAGATCAACTCTTGTTAGTGCAGACAGGTGTCCAGCCTGGTCCCTTTGCTCCAATGTCCGGTTTTCCTCCAGTTTCCATCAGAGTGGAGAAGCTGCAAGCTATACTTAGGGCTCCATATTGCCCTATTGGCAGCAAGTGCTGAAGGGGTGGCCTAAAACAACACCCATCCAGGGAGTCCGTGGGCCTGATTCTCTACTCCATTACATAGCAGTGAAATTCCATAGACTTATGTGCCATTCACTGGTGTAAAACTAATTGTAGTGGAGAGGAGACTCATGTCCCGTGTATTGATTCTAGCCCAACCAACACAGGAATTACTTGGCTACTGCTGAAATGCAGCTACCTCTGGAGTGCAGCACTGCAAGTATTTTGTGCCAGCAATAATTCCCATGACTTTTTACGAAGGTAAGTACAGAGTAACTTCTGTAACTGTTCTGCTGAGTGCATTTTAAGAAGGAAAAGTTGTTACTCAGATTTGAAATTTAAGCAGAAGCAGCTGGGTTGACTCCTGCTACTCTCACAAAAATATCACAGCAGATTTAATTATCAAAAAGTAGTCAGGGCCTCTGTTCCATGTAATGATAAATGTGTGTATGGGTTTGGTTTGGTTTCAGTCCCTGCTAATCTATATTTTCCTCTCTTTGTTTTTTGGATGGTTGGGTTTTTTGGTTTTTTAAACTAAAGCAGGATGTAGTGGTGTGTAAAATTTTGGATACTCTCCTTTTTGTCATCTCTTCACCAGTGCCTTTATTTCCTTTTTCTAAAAATATATATTTTTATTTCTCCAGAACACCTCTCAGAGTGGTTAAGCGCATCTAATGAGTAGCACCAAAACAACAACAGGACAACTTTGACTAAACAAAGGGCAACTTTCTACTGGCTTTGTACTGTGTCTGACTGTAGAGGGGGCAATTTGAAAGTCAACTTTTTTTGTCAAGATCAGGTTCTGGTCAGCAAACCCAAGTCCTACTTCAGAAACTCCCTGCATTTCCCTGGTAAGTCTATGGTGCAAGGAATGCTGATTGATCATGTTTTAAAAAATTCAGAGTCCAGCAACATGCTGGGTACAAATGTAAATATTTCTATACTGTTACCACGATTAAATTGTTCACAGAGTTTCACCCACTGAATTGCTTCAGTATTTCACAGCTGAAGGACAGTGCTTTCTTCATTACACTATCATCAAAGAAGATGACCAAACAATTTAACTGGCTAAAGTCCATTCAGGTTCTGACACATGTTGTAGCTTAGCCCTTATAGTGGCTTTACTTGGATCACATTTACTTTCGTGCCATTGTGTTTGCTGCTGTTGTCCATTTGCTGAGTGTCATCACCAGTGATGATAAAAATGATTGAGGAAGAGCTAAAAGTCACTTTCTTCTTTGGCCTGTCCCCAGCTTTCTGGGACATAACTATTGGTCTTATTGGCTTTTCATTCCCTAACACTGGTATTTCTTTCATGGTCCTCTGGATTCTTAGCAGGCGAAAGCACAAGAGTTGCAAAAGGCATCGTCGAAACTGCAAAGAGGAAAAATTAGACTTAAATTACACCTTTCAAAACTCTCACTTTCACACAATGCATCCAGTGATGACAAGTGTATCAAGTAGTTCTCAGCGAATTGTTATACCAGTTTCTGTAGTTGCCAACTGGTTTTGAATTATCAGGAGTAGTTCAATGAACTTACTGGCTCATTACTGGGTACCTTTCCTCCTTATGTACCCCACACACTCAAATGAGCTGGAGAGGAACAACTAGCCGGTTGAGATCGCTGTTACTCAGTTAAATATGTTGCCAGTAGAGGGCTCCATAATCCCTAGAGAACAGGAAAAGGAGGGAACAGGGAACTGGACTCAGGAGAGACTGGGAGCTAACTGGAGAGGCTTCATGCAAGTAAGGGCAGTAGGCCAGGCACAATAGCCTAGGAACTGGCTATGGAGAGGGGGCAAGGCAGCCTGCAATGCTTGTCTCTGAGCTCTTTTACAGTACCGCCCCTCTGGAGGGGAGGTGGTGTACCACAGCACTCGCAGAGCCACCCTGTGGTGGGGTTGGTTACTGAGCATATGAGCATATGTTGCTTTAGAATCGTTCTAATAATTTTTTTCATGAACTCAATAGTGCCAACTTCAAATATTCAACAATCATCAGTCAGGTACCGCAAAAATCATGAATTTGGCTTAATCAAGATTTTGGATCCTCTAGAGTTCATAACGGTAAGTTTTTTTTACTCTACAATCATTTAAAAAAAAATAAAAGAATCGGCGTTTCTCCTGTGATTTGTGTGGCTCCAGAAACTGGAACTTTATTAAACACCAAATTTTATGAACTTGCAATAGCATCCCAATGGTTGGCAACAAGGAACTAACTAATTTCCTTTTGAGTAAAAATAGTAGTGGGAAGGAAAACTATTAAATGCTTCCCCCCGTTAATTGATTTAGATCTGGGATGTGATCTGCACTTGTCTGCCCGATTTTAACCACAATCACTTATGATACATGTGAACTTACTTTACAGATATGTAGTGCAAGATACTCAGTGGCAATTCCTGATTAGATAGAATTTTAAGGCTTCCAAGAGTAGAACTGTGTTAAATGTGGCAAATATGGTTTCTTTCACCATGAGAACATGTGTACAGTACTTCCAAATCTTCACAAACCTGAAAAACTCAAAGTGAACTTGATCCCTGAGATAACTCACCAGTTTAACACAAAACAAATTAATTTGGCAACATCTCGAAGGGGATCTAAAGAAATCCCTGGAATCATGGTTGGGCATTCCCACAAAAACCACGCTCTGAAAAAGCCCCAGCACCCCTGCTTCAATTTCAGGATATGGGTGGGAGAGTCCTTGGTGGCTGACCCCTCCGCATTTTTAGGGGCTACCCTCTGCGATCATTTCCCCATCTTTGTGTCCCTGAGGAATACTGCCTGGTAGACAGCCTGCTTCCAATGATCCCTAGGGCTCTGCTGACAGCTCCTGGAGACCCAGCCCCAATTCAGGGGCTGGGAAGCCATCTGCTGCAGAGTGGGGTGAGTGAGCCTAACAGTACCTGGAAATGTGACTCCAACCAAGCTCTCTGCTATGGGGCTGCTCACCCTGGAACCCCAGCAGATCTCCAGTGGAAACATGGCTGTGTTTTGGCAAGCGTTTTGTCTTATCTGCAATAGAGTCTACCAAACATTTTGGGCTAGAAAATTGGCATTTTCCAATGAAACTTAGTTATGTTTTGTCAGAAAACTTCCCACCAGCTCTAGACATTATGTCTGGGATGAATTAAGCCCATGTAGAAATCAACTCTACAGAATGTCACTCAGTTGATGGGTCCCCATGAGCTTCAGTGGTTTATGTGGTTGCTATTCTATTGTACTGGGAATCAGTTTGTGATCTGGGGATTGAGTCAGATCTGCTACATCCAAATGTTCTTTATGTACGTGACTGCAAAGCCCAAGTGGGAGATCCTGGAAAACTTCATCTCTAAAAGGTAACCAAAAGTCAGGAAAAGCCTTTCAGAAAACATTCACACTTCTCTTTTCTTTGTCACATTATGCTACTTTGTGTATATAGAGAACTCTGTTGTATTGAAACTCTGCTTAAAGTAAACTAGGAAGTTTGTTTAGATGGGCTGCAATGTGCAAGCTATTGCCAAATGATGCTTTGCTTCATAGTGGTGGTTATCTTTATTATGATACAAGTGAATTTTCATAGAGATGCCTAGCTTCCTCACAAGTGTCTTTATAAATATGTTGATCTGTAAATCTCCATTCCCTTTTGTCCTGTAAAAGCTTATTTGGGTACGTTGGCTACTGCCATTAGAGAAGTAGCCTAATGCTCAGAAGACAGACTAGGAAAGAAGCCTATAAAATTAAATCTCCATTTTCTCATACAAAGCAAGTGTTTTTCTGTTTTGTTCCCCTGTTTCAATTGCTCCAAAATGCAATTCGCTACAATTCACAAATTATTCTCAGTGAACATCGTTCCATTGGAAAAATGCCAAACTAGCAAAGCAAACTTTCAACAGGAACATGTCAATTTTGACAAATTTCATTTTGAAATAATTGAAAATGGAATATTTTAAAAACGTCAAAACGTTTTTGACATTTTCAGAACAGAATGTTTTTTGATTTTTGAAATGACTTAAATTAGAAATATTGTATTTTGTATTTTATTTATAAAAAATAAAGGTTGAAGTCAAAATGAAATGTGTGGGGGTTTTTTGTTGTTGCTGTTTTATTTTAACAAAACCTTTTGATTAGCCCAAAGAAACTTCTGGAATAAACTTCATGAACAAAATTCAAAATTTTGACTCTTTGCCCCAATTTGTGACAAAACAAAAAATTTTAAAATCTATACTTTTTTTTTAACCAAAAATCTGTTTTTTCCAGTCAGCTCTAGTGAACATCCTTATCTTAATATATTAATGGACATACCTTTGGTTAAAATAACACTTATTTTTTCATATATAAGTGTTAACTCGGGAAAGTGTCATGTCAATACTTTGTATAAAACTTTCCATAGTCAAATATGTGTGGTTTGTGTTTGGGTTTTTTTTTATTTTATTTTTTTGTTTTGTTTTTGTTTTAAAGCATCCATACCTCTTGGATTTCATTGCAGAAGCATTCCACTGAAGTCTTATTTAAATTCATAGTAAAACGCAGACACTGTGGTCTAGGGGATAGAACACTGGACTAAGGTTCAGGAAACATGGGTTTTATTCCTAATTCTGCCACTGGCTTCCTGGGTGTCCTTGGGCAAATCACATCTCTCTGTACCTCAACTTCCCCATCTGTATAGTGGGATAATGATACTGACCTCCTTTGTAAAGTGCTTTGATACCTTCTGATAAAAAAAAGTGCTATAAAAGAGTTAGGTATCATTATTTCTCTAATCCAATCTAGAGTCTCTCACAGACCCTAACCTGAGCACTGCAGCAACCTGCTAAACTGTAACAGTAAAGCAGAGGATGTTAAAATCCTAGATTGCTATAAGAAGACTAACACGGCTGCTACTCTGAAACCGGTCATTAGATTGGTATAGCAGTTCTAAATTAAAGATGGATGTTAGAGGCCTTGCTGTAGTTCTGGGATGCTTCTGATCTGGGTTGAACTTCCTCTGAATCACCAAAGTTCTGGGTGCAATATGGGTACAGTTTGGATACATTTCCAGTCTGATCTGCTTTAAAGGACATATTGAGCTAAACACATTCAGATTTGGACACCTAAAGTTTGGATATCTGTTTCCATATTTGTGATGGAAGCAGCAGCAAATGACAGAGAGGAATGGAAGAGTCTGGTTTTCGCCCTGTTTGCCAACGTTGCCATGGGGAGGATGTGATGTAGTAATTCCATATTTGTGTGCTCGGGTGGGTATTTGGACACCTCAGTGCCAATTTCTGACCTTTTGCTAATGAGAGTGATTAACTTCCCTTAATTTAAGTGTTCAGGTTTGAAAACTGGATTCCATATCCACTATAATCCTCACAGCTGTGCCATATGCTTCCTTTGACTGCTCAGGTAAGTAAGTTTGTGATTAACCTACCTTTCTGCTCATGAAGATGTAGATGACTGGATTATATGCTGTGCTTGATTTGGCAAAGAAAGATGGGATGATAGCCACTGTTGGAGTTACAAGGTTGCCGTAGCCAGCAGCTATTAAAAGGGAGACCACTGCATAAGGCATCCAACAGATAAGGAATGTGGAGATCATTAAAAAACACATTTTAGCCACTTTCTTTTCATATCTTAGGAGTTTGATCACTTGAATGGTCTGAAAATCTTCAACACAGCGAAGCTGCAGGGGGGAAAAAGGGAAAAGGCTGAAAACAAATGCAATGAATAGCTTAATTTTTCTTAATTTTTGTTAATTCTCAATTCCCTAGCCTACAGTTTTTTAGGAGCAGAGACTATTAATCCCATTTTAAGACTCTTTAGTTCTTTTGCAACTGAACAGGTGTGTTTCCTGCTCATTTATGATGTGTAGTCAATAAGGTGCAGATATAGTTTGAGGAGATACAGGAAAATGAATGTGCTGAAGAATGACATATCAAATGACCTCCGATTACTTTTTCTTCATTCAAACGTAAGTATTTTAGGAAAGTAACATGCACCCATCCATTAACATAGAAAGTTTCTGGTCTCTGATTGTGTTTGTTTGTTCTCAAATTTTGTATGAATATGGTGGTGCTGAAAGAACAATTCTGGAGATAGATAGAAATAAATCTATATAGACTATGCATAGCATGAGAATTGCCAGTACAGCAGAACCTCAGAAGATATGAACACCAGAGTTTACCAATCAACAGGACACCCTGTGGAACTGGAAGTAATCAATCAGGCAGCAGCGCAGACAAAAAAAATTCCAGCAAATACGATAGTGCCTCCAGGCTTTAGCCCTAGGGCTCTGGGCTTCAGCCAAGGAGGGTCGGGGCTGCACCCATCAGGGGGTGAGGAGGGGAGGGTCCCAGGCGCGGGTGACTTGGGGCTTCTGACCTTGGGAGCATCATGACTCAGGGCTTTAGACCAGGGGGGAGCACTTGAGCTCAGGGCTTCAGCCTTGTGGCTCCCCTCCCAGCTTCAGCCCTGCTGGGAATGCCAGGGCTCAGAACTTCAGTCCTGCAGCTCCATTGTTTGCTTTAGCCCTGTGGGGGTTAACAGGGCTCAGTGCTTTAGCTACGAGGGGAGCGCCAGTTTCAGCCCCAGTGCTCGCCCCATAACTCGAGCTCCGGCACCTGCTGAAGCTGGGAACACAGCCGTAGGGAGCCCCAAGCCTCTACACCCCCCAGGTCTAAAGCCCTGTGCCCCAGTACTCCCATGGGGCAGAAGCCCTGAGCCTTCTGTCAGGAAACCTGGCACCCCAAGGATCAGAAGCCCTGACTCCCTTCCCCCATGGCTGAAGTCCATAAGCTCTTGTTCAGAGTTACAGAACATTTCAGAGTTATGGTCAACCTTCATTCCCGAGGTGTCTGTCACTGAGGTTCTACTGTACACGACTCTCCATGCTGCCCCATACTACATGAGATAAAGAGCACTGTACTCTAGGCTGAAACTGTCAAAGTTGCCAAAGGGATGTAGATACCAAATTCCCATTAAAATGAATGGAAATTTGGCATGAAAAATCCCACCCTTTTATGTACATTAACTTTGCATGGATATCTTATCAATAAAACCTTGGGGACTATGTACATCTCCAGAGACCAATTACTCATTTACCTTTTCACTGAAATTATTCATTGCATATGCTGCTTGCTTGTTTCAACTCACCATTCGTATTGTATAGAGAATGTGGCCATAGCAATAGGCCATGATCCCAACGGGTGCCACTAGGCAACCAAGAAAGAAAAAGAGCACAAAGGAGGCATCACTGGGGTTTTTTGACTGCCAGTCCACTGAACAACCTAGTCCATGTATCTCCAGTGTATATCTGTTCCAGCCTAGAAGGGGTGCTCCTGTCCAAGCTAACGAGTACAACCAGATGTATGTGATGGCCCTCCAGGACCAAGAGAAATCAATCACTTTTGCATGAACGACTCGAATGTAGCGCTCGTAGGCAAGAACGGTGAGGGACATGATGGAAACAATTCCTGTAAGGAGAAATAAAGGAAAGAAAGGTAATTGTGATCAATAAGTAGAGAGTCATGAATATATTGTCATCCCACTAGTAGTCTGTCAGCAGGGGAAGCTTACCACCTCTCATCAGTCACTGAAAAACTACACGTTATGGGTCCAATTCTGACATCTTTAAGCCTATTGAGTGCAGCTCCCTCCACAAATAATTCCATCGATTTCAAAGGGACTACTCAAAGCGAGTAAGGGTCTCAGAATCTGATTGTTATGCAACTTCTGAACTTCACAGCCTATGTGTGGCATATGGAAGAGGAAGAAGGGTCAGGTTAATTTATATAGTCATAAATACAGCTTGGTTAAGTGGGAGTTAATGTTGCAGGTACATTTAAGGGTAAAACCACCATAAAAGAAATGCTGTTGTAAACCACCACACCTATTAGAAACCCAGGAAATTTAGAGTGAAGAATAAATGTAAAAGCAATCAAAATATTTGAATGTTCTGAAAGGCACAGTTAAATCTCCCAAACAACATGACTAGGTAGAATTCCAACTTTTGACAGCTGAACTCTCACAGAAGCTACAGTGGGAGTTTCAACACCATATTTTTCTTTTGAATTGCGGGCACATTTCAAGCCCACACTTCTAATGAATACAGCATGACAGGAGCCTTAAATTAAGGTCAGTACTGAACCGTACATCCTACCAGCACTTTTGATGTGACTCATTCTCTTCAATGGGAGTTTTGCCTGAATCAGGACTGCAGGATTTGACTCTGCATGAGTTGTGGAAATTAATGATCAGTGTCTATTTTGTTCACATAGTGCAATTTTCAGTCAAACAAAGCCCTGTGCTACCACTGTTGATCTAGCAAGTGTGTCTCTTCCCTTAACAGCAAATCCTAAAGACAAATGTATTTATTTCATGCAAATCTCTCTAATAGAATTTACATATGTCCTTTCTAATAGAATGGATATTTTGTCATGCACAAAAAATGTTTGTTTTCTGCATGGAGATTTGTATTTATCAAAATCAGCTTTTATTTTGCTGTGAGACTGTTGAACATTCAGGTCTTATTATTCCCTGAAATGGGAAAACCCATTATGCCCTGAAGAAAATCTTCAAAGTCAATCATAGACGACTGAAACTTTTTTCACTTTGGGAAATGGTTAAGCCTTAAGGATGACCAATATAACAGATGTTAACAGTAGTCTCAGTAGGCACCATATTAAAATTAATTTTAGAGGAGCAAATAAGCATGTTTGAAGGTAGATGTAATTTGTTGTCTCTGCCTCCGTGTATCCTGTGTCAAAGTATCCATCAGTAAAACAGGTATAACATTAATTGGTTACCTCACAGGAGTACTGGGGGGGCTTAATAAAGGTTAGTAAGATATTGTTTTAAGATCGCTGTAAGGAAGGTACACAAGCAATGCAGGTGGTGATGGTAGTAGTAGAATACCTCCCTTAGAAGTAATGAGAGGGGTTCATGAACATTAACTGATTGAAGCTCAAGGGAAGAAGAAAACACCAGACACTCTGTAGAAACAAGGTAGCTCTCTTTTAATATGAGAACTTCCTTTCTATGCTGGTATCTGCAAACTCATAATTAAGAAAAGGAAGATGGTAGCTGGGACTAGACAATGGTGTCTAGCACATAGAAAACCGGGCACGTGGCCTTGACCCTGAATCCTGCACAATTTGTTTCTTCAGTGGATTCTTTGCAAGAAGAGTAGCTTTTATCAGAGCAGGAGAGGGAAGTGAAGATACAGAAGGTTCTCTGGACAACTAGGAAGAAAGCTCTTTAATGACAGGTTCTTCAGGGCAGTGTACTTGATTCGGGATCAGGAACAAATTACACTGAAGAGCATGGGCTTCAAAAGAGCTGATCAGGAATTAGAAAAGGATTGTATGCTAATATCATATGGATTTTAGTTACTGGGTGGAGCTTTGTAATCCTTCCCAACCAGCAGCCTATGATCCCTGTCTCTGAGATACAGATAACATTTATAGAGTGGATACAATAGTCTCAAGTTATGCCTGTGTTTGTCATATCTGTCAGAGCCTCATCTTGTGCTGATAGGACACAGCAACAAGAAGGCATAGGGGACACACAATTTACATCCCCAAGCAGGACCAGAGCCAGCCAAACAAAAACATGTGTGCCAGATTTTCCACTGCTTGTACATTGTGCAGCTACTCACACCATTGCAACATGGGTGTCAATTTAAAGATTACCAGATTAGCATGGTAACTATTGGCACTCACTTCGCTGTACTGTAAGTGACTACACAAGGTTCAGGGAAATGTGGAATAATCTGATTGCCCATGTATAGCTTGACCCTGGTGCTCTGCACCCCCATTTCTGTGAAGTCTGGCATTTAGTTTTTGATGAGGATGGAGAAGCCACCATCAAAACAAACAAAAATGATGTGGGGATACTGTTCTTTAAGTACCTTCCCCAGAAAATGCTGAAATACCTTTTGCAACTTTCTGCATTTTAGATTAAGTAATTCTAGAAGAGGCTTTGGGTAAAGTTTTCAAAGTCACCTAAGTGACTGAGGAGTAGATCTGGGCAACAAAAATTTGGCAAATAGTAAATTTGCTGAAAAAAATCATTTTTCAGAGCATGGAAACTATTTGGGTTGAATTTGGCAAATATTTTTGGCTGAAAAAACAAACACTTCAGAAATGTCAGAATGTTTCAAATCAACATTTGTGCAAAGAACCAGTTTTTGTTTTGTTTTAAATCAATGTTTCGTTTTGAAATGAAATGTTTCAAACTGACATTCAAAAAGTTTTGTTTGACCTGGGCAAAAAAATTTTTTTTCATTTGTTAAGGAAAAAAATAAACAAACAGAAAAGTTCAGTGTCAGTTCAAATGAATCTTCTGGGTTTTTTTGTTCAGCGACTGAATAGAAAATATCAATTATTCATGCAGCTCTACTTTGGAGCCTAAGTCCCATTTTCAGAAATGAATGAGGCACTTAGGAGCTTTAGACCACTAAGTTACATAGGTGTTTTTGAAAATGTTACCTCTTGTCATTAGCCTGGACTGTGCTCTTCTCAGTGACAATATTCAAAATACATTGTTAAACAAACTTTACTCTGAAATGTGAAAGTGGAGACATACAGTGAGGTGCCCACTCGAATCAATCATTCCACATACAGACATCTAATGAGGTGTCTCTCTTAGGCAAATCAGTTTTCACTTGCTTAGGTCAAGTGTGTTTTCCATACATGGCTCAACCACAGACTCTCTGTTGGAATGACTATTTATATGAAAAGTTGAAACAAGAACTAGAGTCCACAAGAGTGACTTTTTCATTGTAACATGCAACGTAATCTCTGCCTCACGACATTGGCAACCACTCCAACAGACAACATTCTCCTAGAAACATAAACACACAGAAAGATTTTAACTATTTAAAGTGCACCATATTGTTCTTACATAAATGTGTGTAACACCCTTTTAGAAGGAAAAAATAATAGGGGCCTTAGTCTCAGAGGGAAACTTCAGCTGTATATGGAATTGTTTTTTCTGGTACTGCCACTCTCAGACGATCAGGCTTCTATGGTTTGCTCCAGTTGACTGAAGGTATTTTTACACAGGAGCAGAAGATGTAATTTCCAGTTATGCCTACCTGAGCTAGCTCTGATGCTGTGATAAATGAAGGGGGTGGGGGGGTAGCTCCCTTTTATGGACACCCAGCCAGCCAGTTAGCTATAAAATCCCTCTTAGTAGCTGTTCTCTACTTGCTTTACCTGTAAAGGGTTAAAGTCCACAGGTAAAAGGAAAAGAGTGGGCACCTGACCAAGAGAGTCGACGGGAGGGCTAGAACTTTTTAAAATTGGGAAAAACTTCCCTTTGTCTGTTCTGTTGTTGTTCTCTAGAGAGGGGACAGAGCAGAGACAGGGCTGGGACTATGCTGTAAAAAGCTTTTTGTCAGGTATGGAAATCATCAGATCATACCTAAAACCACCTCATAAATCAGAATATGTCTAGAAAGATGCAATTAGGTTTATTTCTTATTAGCTTTTGGACTCCTCTGTGCTGACCCCAAATGCTTTTTTGTTTTGCTTGTAACGTTTAAGCTGGACCTCAAGAAGGTTGTTGTTGATGTTTAATTTTTGTAAGTGGGTTTTTTAAATCTAGCAAAAGCCTAAGTTCCAGATGTATTTTCTTTCTTTTTGTTTTTAATAAAATTTACCTTTTTTAAAAACAGGATTGGATTTTTGGCATCCTAAGAGGTTTGTGCATATGTTTCTTTAGCTGGGGGCAACAGCTAATTTTCTTTGTTTTCCTTTCTCAGATTTTCCCCGTGGGGGTGGTGAAAGGGCTTGAGGGTATCCCACAGGTGCGCCTTCCTGGGCTCTTAAAGGGGTTCTGCACTTGGGTGCTGGCAGCATTTACCAATCCAAGGTCAGAGAAAAGCTGTAACCTTGGGAGTTTAATACAAGCCTGGAGTGGCCAGTATTAATTTTTAGAATCCTTGTGGGCCCCCACCTTCTGCACGCAAAGTGCCAGAGTGCAGAATCAGCCTTGACAGATGTGTACTAATAATAGCAGCATAACTGCAGCTGCACAGGTAGCGGGACAGGCTAGCCACCCTGAGTACGCTCCAATGTGAAACCCTAGGTATGTACTCAAGGCAGCTCGTCTGTCTCACCACCTACATAGCCATGGCTACACTGCTAGTTTAACTAGGCTAGTGTGATCAAAGGTAGCATGGCTATGTCTATCCAAGCCAGAAATTACACCTCCAGCTCCACTGTCGACATATTCCGAATGGCATTTTTCTACTCACTGTTTAGTGAAGCCTAAAAGGAAATATGTAACTTGGAGGCAATGCGTGAAATCTTGGCCTCATTAAAGTCAATGGGAGTTTTACTACTGACATGGAGGGAGACCAGGGTTTCACCCAAGGTTTCAAGCAACAGTTGGGGCATATGTGACATCTTGGAAAAGATTTATGCTGCTGAAATTTGTACATCCATTAGGATATGATCAACCAGTGAGGCAGCTAAATCTCTCCCTGCTGTTACTTGGAGTTTGATGGTCAGAAACATGACTTCTTTCTAGATGTAATCCATTTGATATCAAATGTATTCAGTGACCAAGATAATCAAACATGACAAGGGAGGGCACAGGTAAAGAATAATTGTTAAGTTTGCTTACTTACAACCTCATAATAACCTAATTTCTTCAAATATACCTATTTCTAGAAGTTTTAGTGAGTTTTAACAATACAGCGAGTTTGAAGCAGTGGTGGGCAACCTGCAGCCTGCAGGCCACATGTGGCCCATCAGGGTAATCCACTGGCGGGCTGCGAGACAATTTGTTTACATTGACCATCCGCAGGCACGGCCATCCACAGCTCCCAGTGGCTGTGGTTCACTGTTCGTGGCCAATAGCAACTTCGGGAAGCCGCAGGCCACAGGGATGTGCTGGCTGCCGCTTCCCACAGCTCCCATTGGCTGAGAACGGTGAACCGCGGCCACTGGGAGCTGCGGGCGGCCATGCTTATGGACGGTCAATGTAAACAAACTGTCTCACAGCCTGCCAGTGGATTATCCTGATAGGCTGCGTGCGGCCCGCGGGCCACAGGTTGATCATCAGTGGTTTGAAGGGTTAGTAAGAAGCCATTGATTTGAGAGGCCCCAAAAATGACACAAATAGAAGTTTTCTTAAAGGTCTCACTTTTAATTAATTCCTGAACATATTAACAGATTTACTTGAGGATCTTTAGAAAAGTCAGTCTTAAATCAAAGATCATGTGCAGTAGGTTCTTCATACAAAGCAAAAAGAGCGAAGCCCTGCTTAAGTGCACATGGAAAGCAACCTTAAATGTGAAGGCACTATCAGCATCTCCAGAATGTACATCTGTCATCAGAGTTACTTACTGGATCACCCAGAACCTAGTGTGTATATCTATCAGCTTACCCTTGAAACCTGGTCTGTTGACTCAAAGTAATTTATATATATATATATAATAAATTAATCCTTTCGATCCGCTGGTTTTGGTGTAAAATGTAGTTAACAGAAGTGAATAAGTGGTTTCAAATATGCAGTTAAAAATAAAAGCACATGTAACTTTCCCTACATTGCATTCATCCTTACAATTACATATTCATTAAATTTAGTACTTGCTTTTTTTCATTTAGTTTACAGATTACATGCAAATTCTCTCCTGATGTATCATCAATGAGGTTCCTGAATTAAGTTGTTTATATTTCATTGTGAAAAGAGTTTATGGGCCTAATCCTGTAGTCTTTACTTGGGCAAAACTCATACTGAAGTCAATGGAAGTCTTGTCTGTGTAAGGATGTGACCCCTAACTTTTTGTTTTTTAATTTACCTACAATATTTAGAATGCTTTCACTCTCCAGATTCTCCTTTTTATACTGGGTTTCAGCTCAGTTTATTTCAACTATACTTTTATCTTCAGTGCATTGTATTTTTCAAATTTTCTCATTAGACAGAGGACAGTTTAATTTACATTTTAAAAATTAAGTCTCCATAGCCAATACACACTCCTGTATCTCTGCCAAATACTAAAGCTAAATCCTTGCATCATCAGGATTGATGGAGCAAAGGGTAGATCACAGGTAAGAGCTTCATATGAAGAATTATGTTTTCAGCAATGTAAAAATGTTGATTTGCTGGCTTCATCTGTGCTTCAGAGGAACTTGCACCAGTTGAGTTTCACCTTCCCATGGGGGCAAATTTATCTGAGATAGGATACTGAACTAGATGGATCATATGGTGACAGGAAAAGGGACTTAATGGAACATCCACCCCAGGACTTAAAAGTTCCCTGTCTTTTTGACATGATACTTCTGGAAAAGCCACCCAAGGAAACAGAGATCCATGATCACCCTGATGTTTGAACAGAACACAAATCTGCATCAGATTATCGTTTAATTTAGGATGATATTTGTATCCTCAGGTTAGAGAATAAAGAATTTATTGTTTCTGGAAGCTGGAACAAGGCACCTAGACGCAGCACCACATGCTTTACCCAACTCTGAATAGCTGAACTCTACGAGCCTCCTTATTAGTCGAACACTAGCTGTGTCTGAGCACTAATAATCTAGAATTCTTTCCTCTTTTTCCAACCATATTTGCATAGACAGGTCTAAGCAAAACAAAGAGGATTTAGTTTTGTTTGTCTACCTGACTCAAATAATGGTCTATGCTGTCAAACCCCACAAAGTACATAACTCTGCAATATTAAACAGATAAGAGGGGTTGGCAATTTATTCCTGATCTGGTTGGGTTATCTGCCAACAACCTGAAGTATCCATCCTTAGAGGTTTTTAAGGCCCGGCTTGACAAAGCCTTGGCTGGGATGATTTAGTTGGTGTTGGTCCTGCTTTGAGCAGGGGATTGGACTAGATGACCTCCTGAAGTCTCTTCCAACCCTAAGATTCTATGATCCTATGACAAGGATTGATGGCCTTTGTCATTATGTTTCAGCTAGTGAAATTCCAGGTGCTATTCTTATTCATACAAATGGTCTCATATTTTGAAATGTACTGTTAGCCTCACGATACTGTGGATTAGCCTCTGTATACCGTGGGAATGAATTCTTCAGGCTAAATGTATTTTTGTGAAAAAATTTAGTCCAATGAACTGTTTCTTTCCTAAGTTTCTATGCATAGTTGTGCGTGAGAATTATTTAGAGGCATGCTGGCTAGTCAGCCTATTTTTCAGAGTAAAAGTGCTCATTACTGTGCCGAACACCACTTGCATGCATTTTTCACAGATCCTATTCCCTGTGAGATAATCTAGCCTGAGTGGTCTCTAGATATAGTACTGAACAATTCCACACTTCAAATGCAGTTAGCACTGTTCCAATATGTATAGTGTCTGCCTCAATGCCACACTTCCCCTGTGGTGCTGAACTAGCACTTAGTACATCATCTCCTTTAAGCAGTGGGCGTTATTAAGAGACTCTCAAAGTACTGATTGGTACTGGAAAGCAAGAGGAGCAGGGGAGGAGGGGAAAAATCCTAATCACAGAATTACTAAAAACTAAATAGACATTTTTGTGGAGGGGAGAAGATTCCCCAATTTGTTGATGATTCTATTAAATTCTGTATTCAGGGCTCCCCCTGTTGTGTTCCCCTACTTCAGTGTGCTTATTTAGAAAATTGCCAAAACACCATTACTCAGATATGTTTCCTGTCTTTCTTTCCCCTTTCCTACTGTCTAAGAAGATATTCTTTATGATTCATACTTTCTATGAGGCAGAAAAAATGGGTAATAACAGGAAGTATTGTTACCCATTGTTGTTGTTTTACTTGCTGGGAGGTCTGATAAGAACTCAAGTTGGAAGGAAAATCTGAGAGCAGTAAAGACCGCAAATTCACTGATGTTTCATAGATGTTTTCTCCTGTTGTGGCAGAAGTTAAAGTGAGCCCATCAGTTCTAGACTGATGAATCTAAAGGTGTAGAAGTATATATGTAATGATATATCAGACCAAGTTTCCCAGGAGTCACATCTCTATATTACTACTTCTAAACGTCAACCCTTGTTGGAGACCTCAGGTTCCTGCCACACCTTTCCCAGGAAAGGAGAAGTGGAGCTAAGTCTACCAAGTGGTCTAGAAAGACTGGCTGCCTCCTGCGCAATCAGGAGGGGAGGCTGCAAGGGGCTAGCCAATCAGAGGGTTACGGGCTAGTATAAAAGAAGCTGCAGTGCTGACCAGAGTTAGCTCCTTACTGGAGCTAAAGGAGTGCAGGTGTTGCTCCTGGCTGGCTAAAGGAAACAGCAGCATCATGGACAGCTCACTGCTGGCAGGGGCAGGGGGAGTGATGAGGAGCTCCTGGGCCTGAACGTACAAGAGCCCTTAGGTAAGCGTGAGACAGTGGTGAAGGCTGGGGCTGTGGGGAAGTGGCCCAGGCAACTGAAAGCAGTTTTGTTTAATGGACATGGTGATGCGTGGCTGCTATTCTTAGGGTCCCTGGGCTGGGACCTGGAGAACTGTGGATGTCTGGGTCCCCCACCATAGACCACTGGAGAAGTGGCCTACAATTAGACAGTGATAAATCCCCAGAATGGAATCTGAACTGCTAAGAGGCCCAGATAGAGAGCTATGGCCAGAATAGACCCAGAAAGGGTGAAACCATTGCCTTCAGGGAGGAAGCCCTGAGGGTGCAGTTTGATACCAGGCCTGGGAGTGCTTAAAGACTTTGTTAAACTAATACCCCATAAGGCAGCGGTGGGCAACCTTAGGCAGATGGAGTAGAATATCAAACTGACTCAAAACAAAACATTTCAGTTCACAAACTAAACATTTCAATGTGGGAATATTTAAACATTTTCGCTTTTATTGGAAATGTAAACAATTTGATATTTTGACTTTGTTCCAAGTTGAGACAAAATATCAATATTTCCCATGATACAGAAATTCTGGTTTTTGTTCAGCTTCACCCAGTACCTGAATTCCTGCTTCCCACTCTTCACAGACAGAACTAACACTTTAGTCAGAGGACATCATTCTCCTTATCCCTTCAGTCCTTGATATACGTCCTGATGCTACTGACTTATTGCAAAATGTGGTGATGAATTTTGTGTCCTGCCCATCGAGAGAGACTGAGAGAGAGCCTATGACCGAGTGCAAGGGGTGAAGAGGTAAGCCTGCACTCTGATCGCTCAGATGTTAATTACATCCCCTGGAGAAAGCTGATGGGGTAATTAGACAAATCAGGTTGGGAAACTGCTTCCTTATCCCATCCAATCAGCCCAAGGCTAATAGAGAGGCAGGAAGGAAATGGTGGGGGGCATCAGGGCTAGTGTTCCCTTCAGGTCCTGGGGAGAGGGCCAAAAAGCACTGCCGGTGCTGTAAATAGACTGTTGCATGGAGATTGTTGGGGACAAAGTGGCGGGAACTTAAAATAAAAAGGATACGGAATACAGTGAAAGCACAACCTGGAGTTCATGCTGTTTCTGCGGGGGGGGGAAAATGTGGGAGAGGAGCCACACCCAGTTGCAAACTCCACCCATTCGAAAGGCCGAACAGCGATCAAATGGTAGCAATCTCTGGTCAAAGAGCTGAAACAACAACATGCTAATAAGATGCTTTACGTCCCATTGACGATCCCTATCTGAGCTGGTTTAATTTAGCAAACAAATATATGTCAAGAAATGAACATTTCTTGGTGATACCAACAATGCATCACTGAGGATTTTCAGCAATATTTAGTACTAAGTGCATTTCCTTCAATCAAAGCTAAACAGGTTGAAATCCTTGTCAAGAAATATTAAACTTAGACTTCAAATATATTTTTGTCTAGAGGCCCATTATCAAATAATTGTAGAATTAATATCCACTGTTCACACCTGTGAGCAATTAATTTGCTTCAGACAAACCACTAAAGCTAAGAGTATATCTGGCAAGTTCTTTGCTGCTGCAAGAAAGGACAGGTCCATGAAGCTGTCTGGCAGATAGCATTAGTTTCAGCGGAAATACAGCTATGAATGCAACATATGGTGACAGTGTGAGAGAGGTTAGTGGAGGGCAAAATGCTCTCAAATTGGGTATGGAAGGGCTTCTAATTGAATAGCTGGTGAATCTATGTCAAATGGACTTTTCACAGCCTATGACCAGAACCTGACTTTCAGATGAGTCTCTGGCAATGGATATCATCTTCTAACATTTAAAGGAAAAACTCAGCTTGTCTTAAATTTTTTTAAAAAGGAAAAATTCCTTGTCAATTTAGTACAAGATGATTTGAAGCTTTTCAAGGTTTGAATTAGGTGAATTTCACCCTCAGCAAAGAGCTGTTTGTGGCATTGTTCTCCAAGGCATTCCCCAAGAGAGAAGAGGCTATAAAATGGCTGGGAAAACTTTCTAGTTTTATTCCTCACACTAGTGAAGGAGACCATAAAACCTTCAATTGTAATATTTACTTGGCAGTTCACCTTTAATAAACTGGTCTACTTAGAACAGACTTTAATTTTCAAGGAATGTCATTTGTACATGCTGCAGCTCAAGAATCCAATGATCAGTGAAGCTAATGAGCCATAATTTAGCTATTGCATATACTATGATCTCTCCAACAGTGTGGGAAGAATATTTTCAGACAAATGGGTATTAAGAGCTGGAAGTTTAAAATATGTTCCAAAATATATCTTTACAATAAAAAAGCATGTGTTAGTAAGGACATGGCTTTCCATCCATAATTAGAGTACTGTTCCCACAAACTGATTACATGAACTTCCTAAAATCACTAGGAGTATGAGACAGTGAAATCTGTGCAAGATAACACCCTTGCCTCAAAAATACCTTTCTTAAGATCAAAAAGAAAAGGAGTACTTGTGGCACCTTAGAGACTAACAAATTTATTTGAGCATAAGCTTTCGTGAGCTACAGCTGTGGCTCATGAAAGCTTATGCTCAAATAAATTTGTTCATCTCTAAGGTGCCACAAGTACTCCTTTTCTTTTTGCGAATACAGACTAACATGGCTGCTACTCTGAAACCTTTCTTATCATCTCTGTATGCAACCAATTCATCATTCTTTTGAGAGCTTGCTTAAGACAAATTTCAATGTATTTGCAAACATTTATGGGAATACTACTTTTGATAGGTGGAATAACCCTCATCAGTGTTGGCTGAACTTGTGTATGTAGCAAGAGGATCAGGCATTTTTCTGAAACCTCAGGAGGTATTATCACGTGTACAGGACTAATCCTATGCCTGATAATAAACCATGGCCCTACTGCATATATTAGGTTTCAAAACAGCCTAATATGCAGTTGCGAATTTGTCTGCATGTGGTCACTACTAGCTATAGATTTTTAGATTCATGACAAGCTACCAGATGTACATCTAATGGTTTCTCTGATTCTGTGGTCCTTTAGCAAAATTCCTACTTTAGTTAATGGGAACTGAGTCTGTTAAAAAGGTTTGTGTTTTAGCTATCACATATCTTCTCTAGCACGTGGATAGATAAATGTATGCTAGATAGGAAATCTTCCAGATAGCTTCAGGAATATAGCTCTTATGACTAAATATAATTAAGATGCCAGCTGCTACCAAACTGGCCCCCATTGGTTGGGAGGAGGGGAAGGAGGTTCATATTCTCACAGGCAGAGGTGCTCACCAGGACAAGTACAGAGCTCCTACAAAGCCATCAGAATGGAGACCTCCTATAGCTTGAAATACACCTATTAATTGGAGTACCTCTCTTCCCATCATATTGGGAACACTGTGGCTCCACACCTATGATTTAATGGACTAGATGGGGGCTACGATCTGGGAAAGGTAATGTAAAATTCACTTAAATTTAAGAGTAGTAATTAAATTTACCATATTATTTCCCACCCTAAGTATAGGAAATCCTGCAGATGGTGGCACAGTAATGGTGTAAATGCCCACTCTTTTCAAAGTCCCCATTGTGAATACATATACAGGTAAGTTTCCTCTTGCTTCTGCTCAGAAAAAAATTAATCAGGAGTGGATTATTATTGATGAAACAAGGACAAAGTTAGTCCTACATTGCAGATGATTTAAGAGTTTGGGAGTCTATCACACAGAATACTTCCAGTCTGATCTTGACAATTCCTTTCTTTTCCAAACCAATAACTACCCTTCCTGGTTCCAAAGATAATAGCGGACAGAGCCTGGTACAGTGAACAGCAGGCCCCGAGCAACCTATTACTGCCTGGGTAGTAGCCACTGCTACATGGTCTTGTCAGCTAATGAACCAAAATTAATGCAAAAGTAGGATACTACAGGAAATACATAACATAGCTCTGTATATTCCTGGATCAGATTGGATCCTGAGTCAGTCAACTTTCACTGGAGTTGAGTTCCAAGCCCTGTTACTTTTCCCCTGACTGAAAAACCTTAGAATGTGGAGTTTGCTGACAAAGTCTAAGTTTTGGAGCTAAGACACATGCAATCTGTCAAAACAGTTCTCTAAAAGAAAGGCTCTTTTAAACAGGAACTCTTAAAAGTGCACTGTTCCAAAATCCCTACAGAAATAAGTATCCTTATATTTGTTTACTGACCTCTCAGAAATTACATGGTAAACTACAATATGCCATACAAAAGCAGATGCTGTTTCAATGTCTTTTTTTGTGCATGCCACACCTATCCTATAATACTGATATGCTCTAGTTGAACACAGCAGCATTTTGATATCTATCTTCAAAGTATAACCAATAGCAGTCTTGTAAAAACAACTTTGCTGTTTAAAATAAGACTGAAAACTAGTGATTTTGGATCTGGTTTTCAGAAACTGTCATGAACCCACCACCTTCAGAAAAATCAGACCAACTTTAAACTGTCTTAAAATGGCTTAAATTGGCATCCAAAAATCACACAATCACTTTTGCAAAAAGAAAAGGAATACTTGTGGCACCTTAGAGACTAACTAATTTATTTGAGCATAAGCTTTCGTGAGCTACAGCTCATTTCATCGGATGCATACTGTGGAAAGTACAGAAGACGTTTTTATACACACAAACCATGAAAAAATGGGTGATTATCACTACAAAAGGTTCTCTCTCCCCCACCCCACTCTCCTGCCGGTAATAGCTTATCTAAAGTGATGACTCTCCTTACAATGTGTATTATAGTCAAGGTGGGCCATTTCCAGCACAAATCCAGGGTTTAACAAGAACGTCTGGGGGGGTGGGGGGGGGGTTGGAAAAAACAAGGGGAAATAGGTTACCTTGCATAATGACTTAGCCACTCCCAGTCTCTATTCAAGCCTAAGTTAATTGTATCCAATTTGCAAATGAATTCCAATTCAGCAGTCTCTCGCTGGAGTCTGGATTTGAAGTTTTTCTGTTGTAATATCGCAACTTTCACGTCTGTAATCGTGTGACCAGAGAGATTGAAGTGTTCCCCGACTGGTTTATGAATGTTATAATTCTTGACATCCGACACCTACAAGATTTCTATCAAGCATTCTTACAACTACAATACCCACCTGCGGAAGTGAAGAAACAGATTGATAGAGCCAGAAGAGTTCCCAGAAGTCACCTACTACAGGACAGGCCTAACAAAGAAAATAACAGAACGCCACTAGCCGTCACCTTCAGCCCCCAACTAAAACCCCTCCAACGCATTATCAAGGATCTACAACCTATCCTGAAGGACGACCAACACTCTCACAAATCTTGGGAGACAGGCCAATCCTTGCCAACAGACAGCCCCCCAACCTGAAGCGAATACTCACCAGCAACCACATACCACACAACAGAACCACTAACCCAGGAACCTATCCTTGCAACAAAGCCCGTTGCCCACTGTGCCCACATATCTATTCAGGGGACACCATCACAGGGCCTAATAACATCAGCCACACTGTCAGAGGCTCATTCACTTGCACATCTACTAATGTGATATATGCCATCATGTGCCAGCAAAGCTCCCCTGCCATATACATTGGTCAAACTGGACAGTCTCTACGTAAAAGAATAAATGGACACAAATCAAATGTCAAGAATTATAACATTCATAAACCAGTCAGGGAACACTTCAATCTCTCTGGTCACGCGATTACAGACATGAAAGTTGCGATATTACAACAGAAAAACTTCAAATCCAGACTCCAGCGAGACTGCTGAATTGGAATTCATTTGCAAATTGGATACAATTAACTTAGGTTACCTTGCATAATGACTTAGCCACTCCCAGTCTCTATTCAAGCCTATTTCCCCTTGTTTTTTCCAACCTCCCCCTCCCCCCAAGACGTTCTTGTTAAACCCTGGATTTGTGCTGGAAATGGCCCACCTTGATTATCATACACATTGTAAGGAGAGTGATCACTTTACATAAGCTATTACCAGCAGGAGAGTGGGGTGGGGGGAGAGAAAACCTTTTGTAGTGATAAGTGATAAGAGTTTTTGTAGCTCACGAAAGCTTATGCTCAAATAAATTAGTTAGTCTCTAAGGTGCCACAAGTACTCCTTTTCTTTTTGCAAATACAGACTAACACGGCTGTTACTCTGAAACCTGACATCACTTTTGAAAATCTTTGCCTATAGCACTTCAAAGCTGACTTGTGCACAAGTGGTGTGTGAAGAAATAAGTGCAGAATATAACTCTGATACCTAAGATTGTCTCCACCCTAGAATGTGAGCTGTTCAACTGAAGACAGTTCAAGTTTACAGTGGGGAAATCTGTGAGCACAAGAGGTGAAGAATGAGAAAAGAGAGGATTTACATGTAACTATGTCCTACTAGAAAGCCACAGAGCAGGCATAGATAGAGTGGGCTGATGTTCTCCAGTCTGCTTGGTTAATATAACTCAATCCCAAATGCTTAACTCTAATATCCTATTTGTAGGTCAGCCTAAAGTTTGTGTGGTGGTTTTGTGATGGTAGTAAATTCTGCTAGAGGATATAATGAGATCACTATAGTTGAAACCTGGCCTTTGTAGGTGATAAGCTAATGCAATAAACCTCTATTCTGTCAGGGAGGAATGCCTTGGTCTGTATTTAAGATGTGAGCACAAACAACAGTGATTATAGCTAAACCTCTTTTGGTTGTTCAGTGCGAAATGAGTCAAGTTTTCAGTGGACATGTGTCAACAACACAAAAACTAACCTCACAATTAACACTAACTGGTACTTGCAAGGCCAAGAATTCAATATGTGTGATGACTGAACTACCTGTTCACTCTAGAAATGACCCTGTTAGGTCACTATGCCATGGCACAGTGAGAGAATGGAATGTGCAAGGCTGCACCTGGTCTATTTACAAAAGGACATGAACTGTCATTTTTCAACTTCTCTTTGAGCACTAAATTCACATTTAGAAAGATGCCATGGTGCACATGACAAAGTCAGAGTTCCACCTTAGAAGTCGCTAATATGCAAGTGTAAGTGAAACTCTTCCTATTCAATAATTTGGGTAGCCTGGAATGCACCTGTTTTTTTAAAGTGACGGGTGTATTTGTAAACATACAGCCTGGCTATTCTGTTCTTTTTCATGTGTGTCTAGATTATAAACAAACAGTCTTCTTTCTACAGTTATTGGGAACAAAAAAAAAAAAAAGCAAAATTCAGATTAGCTGTAATTTAGAGTACCTTCAAATTAAGATAGTCAGGTTTTATTTATATATACATATAGTTAAGTGATTTTGTTTTTATATGGAAATTGAACAAAATGCATTAAAGTGTCAGATTCCATTACGCAATTCAAGGAGGAAGAAAATTCTAGGGGGAAAGTAATTATGTGCATCAGTGATTCTGTGGTGTAAATACTGGCCCAGCTTCTAGATGCAGCCTTAAAAGTTTTTCTGAATTTCTGGAACAACTCTGCGTGGGCATGTGGTTGTGTTTGTGTGAATGTGGGTTGGTGGCAGGGGGAGAGGGTTGTAGCAATCAATTGTATGGATATATTAAAAAAAGACAAGGCATTAACACTTCTAGAAAGGAAATGAAAATGATTTCAACTATATATAATAATGCATTTATCTTGCATTTTAGTTTGGATATGTATTTAAACACAAAAATGTAAAAAAAACAGCTGTTGGAAGTCAGTGCAATATGTGAGAAAAAGAATAGTAAATTGAATGGCGTTTTTAAATTGCTTAAGTAAATTTAATGGTAAACTCTCTGGATGAGGTCACATGCAAAATAAACACTGGTAGATGCATTGGTTTTTTTAAGCGTCTGAAATACCTGAGTGATGTAGATAACATTAGCTAGTAGGGTTCTGTCCTACTATCATGGCAAGCACTAATGGGTTTACTTTTAAGACCCCCAGGAACATGCTAAGCACCATACAAAACAAGCAAATAGTTCCTGCTCTAGTGAGTTTGCAGTCTAATTGCATCTTGCACCCACAACATCCCTCCATTGCACAGGGGAAATGCTTGTTAGTAGCATTAATGAAACTAGTCATAAGTGATCAGCTAATCCACCACCAAATTGATTGTCTACTAGAGGTTAACTATAGCTGAAGATAAAATGAAAATTATATTGGGAAGTTTGGAAATCTTTTATAAAGGAGTTGCATATTGGAGGTAGACTGTAGAGCGTGTGCATATTTTTTTTTATGTACACCCCATCTTCATCTGTATTTTATACGCGTGTCAAAGAATTTCTGATAAGAATTGAAATATGAGTATTGGCTTTCTAACTACTTCTGATTATATACAGCAATTGCTGTATCTTTTTGCAACATTATCAATTACTAAAGAAAAATTCTTATTTCCAGCAGCCTGCACTGATAGAATACAACCTGTGTTTTATCAGACTTCCATAAATTGTCTCTAAAAATTACTTAAAGTAAAATATGAAAGATGTTCATGTCTTTTTAAAAAATGTAAATAGGGGTTTCAGAAACACTTGTCACTACAGAAAAATCGTACTTTAGTGTTCAGTAGTTTAGGAATGCTACAAACACCAATACTACTTGTTTTTCATGTGGGTGAAGTGAACATTCAAGATAAGAGAAGCATCAAAAATTACACTTTTGTTACTAATGTTTTTTTTTTTTAAACAAATCGGAAAAATCAAGAGTACGGGTGTGTCTTCAGAATTGATGCAGAGAGTGGAAAAAACTAAACATGTTCCATGTTTTGGATAACTTTCTAGACAAAGACCCAGCTGACTTCTAAATTTCCTGATATTGTGATGTGGCCCCCATAATATTCAGACTTCTCTGCTGTCTGGCTGGTCAGAGATGTGTCTGGTGTGTCATTAAAGTCATTAATTTTCCCTTCGCCGTAAGGTTTTGTTTTTCCTTACAAATTAGGAGTGATGACACACAATGTTCAAATAAATCAAGGACTTTCTTTGAAGAGGTTTCTATGTTTTCAAAACAGACCCTTTTGGCAGCAAGGAGGGGATGTTGAGGCACACTTCTCTGATTCATTTATAGCTTTCCTGCTTAATTTTCAGTAGTTTTCTTTCTGATAATAAAAGTTACCGAAAAGGGGCATAAGCTATAATATCTACCCTACACAAGTACGTTTCCATGCAGAAGGTCCCAGTCTTTGAGCTTGCTTTTTGTAAATGTTAGTCATTACACGAAACAAACTTTCAAGCAGTAGCCTCCTACATACTAAAAGCACAGTAAGCAGAGACTGCAGGTTTTCCCCCATTCCTTTTTCATGGAAATCATCTTTGTTGCCAGGACTTCACACTAAAACTGCCTTTCTGGACATTATTGATACCTAATAAGGGAAAGGCAGGTGCTGGAGGAAAAAACGAATAGTATCAATAAGAGGATGAAATTGGTGGGATACGGTAGTGGAGAGATAAAATAGCATAGGGTCAGTAGTGACGTGGGGAAAATACATTGATGGTGGTTTGGGATGGTCCCAGAGTGTGGTATGAGACCAGGTTATGCAGATGGGGGAGCTGGAGATAAGGTAGAGCATGTTGTAGAAGTAGTGCAAGTAGGTGGTAACGGGACTGAGATGGGCTAGGGTGGTGATGGAAGGGGATAAAGTGGAGTGGGTGGAGGTTTGAGTTAGGAAGTGAAATAAGAGAAAGGATGATTGTACATAGGTTGGTGGATGGTAGCAGGGTTGTGGGGAATGGAAGTGGAAGGACAGGGATGGGGAAAGAGGAGAAGGGCTGGTGGGAAAGATGGTGGATGGCAGTAGGGAGGGTGGGTGGAGGGCGGTAAGGTGGGTGGTGATATGGGGCAGTGGCAGATTAGCCACGGGGCCAACAGACCATAGCCAGGGGTCCCAGCTAATTGTGGGGAGCGGGGCAGAAAAATGCCCCTCCACAGCTGCTGCCTGCCTGGTGTTCCCATTGGAGAGTGGGGTTGGAGCACAGTGGTTTACCCTGTTCCCACCACATGCCTAGTGCTCTTTCAGGGATTCTGCAGGCAGAAAGGGTGTGGAGGGACCCCCATTTGCTCTGGCCTATGGCCCCACAAACCCCTAATCCACCTCTGATGGTGGGTGGATGGAGAATGGAGATGGAGGTGGCGAATGAGGTGAGGTGAGGTGGGTGGGGAAGGGGGTGAGGTGGGAGGTGGTGATTGGGGTTGGGAAATGATGGTAGAGAGCAGTGGAGTGAGGTGGGTGGAGGGGTGAGGTGAGGAATGGGGGTGGGGGGTTGTGGGGTGAGGTATTGGGAGAAGTGGGGAATGAGGGATGTGGGTGAGGTGGGTGGGGGGTGGAGGGCAGTGGGGTGAGGTGGTTATGGGTAGGGAATACGGGGTGGGGTGGGGAATAGGGGGAAGTGGGCAGTAGGGTGAGGTGGGAGGCGGTGATGGGTGGGGAATGGGGTGAGGTGAGAGGCTGTGATGGGCGGGGAATAGGTGGTGGTGGAGGGCAGTGGGGAATGGGGGGAAGTGGGTCGAGAATGGGGGGTGGAGGTGGGCAATAGGCAGTAGGGTGAGGTGGGAGGCAGTGATGGGTGGGAAATAGGTGGTTGTGGAGGGCGGTAGGGTGAGGCGGGTGGGGGATGCGGGGAAGTGGGTCGAGAATGGGGGGTGGAGGTGGGCAATAGGCGGGGGGGGTGAGGTGGGAGGCGGTGAGGAGGAGCTGGGGGCGTGCGGTCTCCTCCCTTCCCCCTTACCGAAGAGGCTGTTGCTGAACCCGTCCCAGACGCAGCCGGGCGCGTCCCAGACCCAGCGGCTGCGGAGGCAGGACACGAAGGTGAGGGTCCCCCCGCAGAGCGAGACCAGCAGGTCGCTGAGGCTGATGTTGAGCAGGAAGAGGTTGGTGGGGGTGCGCAGCCGCTGGAAGCGGTAGTACAGCACCAGCACCAGCAGGTTGTTGCACAAGCCCAGGATGCCGATGGTGGCGATGAGCAGCGCCAGGAGCTCGTAGGTGCTGGGGCTGAAGAGGGGCAGGTCCTCCTGCTGCCCCGGGCCGGGCGCCTGGCTGCTGCTGTTCCCGGAGTACATGGCTCTGGGGCTGGCCGCCGGCTCCCCGCTCACGTGCGGAGGCTGCTCACGGCGGGCGCGGCCCCGGGTCCAGCAGCGGCGGCTCCCTGCCGGCTCCTCTCATCCCACCGCCCGCCGCCGCCGCCGCCGCCGGCTCCAATGAGAGCGAGAGGAGGAGCTGCCGCCGCCCGCCCCGCTCCGCCCGCCCCTCGTGGCCCCGTTCGCCGCGGGTGCGGGGTCAGCCTGGGGCGTGCGGGCTGCGCAGCGGCTGTGCCGGGCGTGGCGGTGTTTGCTAGGGGAGGGTCACCTGGGCTCCCACAGTGCGAGCGAGCCTAGGCACCGCTGGCAGCGCTTGAACACTCGCCGGCGCTGCCGCCTAGCCCCCGGTCCGCGGCGGGGCCGAGCCAGGCGGCTTGCCAATGACGGCGGGCGGCGGCGGGCTTTTCTGAATGGAGACTTCAGGGCTGTGACAATCGGGGAACACTCCCCCCCCACACACACTCACACACACCCTGGGGGGGGGACTTTTACATCCCATGAAAACACGCGGCAAAATCCTGCCTTTTGAGAGGGGCTTTCAAACGGCTCCGCGCGGATGCTAATACTTCTCGCTTGCCGGTCCTGCAAACACCTCCCACCTCCACTGGGACTGGCCACGGTAGTCAAGCGACGTGCACGCAGGAGCGGGAGCTATTTTATAGCTGGGTGGATGTGTCCGGTTCTCTTTGTGCCTTCCGTGTGGCAAACATTAACTGTTTGGAGAGACATTCATTCTGCCCTCCTGTCTGCTGGGCGGGGGGAGAGAAATGCTTTATGCCATTGGCCCTGGTCCTGAGGATGCCTTTGAAAATCTAGGGAGCACCTCATTTTATTTTAGTTTCTTTAGAAGGGCACACTCCTACTGTTCTTGTCAACTGCTGGAAATGGCCCACCTTGATTATCACTACAAAAGATTCTCTTCCTCCTCTTCCCCCCTCCCCCCGTTGGTAATAGCTCACCTTTCCTGATCACTCTGGTTACAGTCTGTATGGTAACACCCATTGTTTCATGTTCTGTGTATGTAAAATCTCCCCACTGTATTTTCCACTGTATACGTCCGATGAAGTGAGCTGTAGCTCACGAAAGCTTATGCTCCAAAAATTTGTTAGTCTCTAAGGTGCCACAAGTCCTCCTTTTCTTTTTACACGAAAGAAGCAATTAGTCAGCATCTATACTGCTTCAACATGTCCTATCACAATGGAGGAAAGAAATGAGACAGAGAAAAGGAACCTCACAAATAATGTAGTGTTTAAGTATAATTTAGATGACGGGTCTCACTGGCATACTTCTGGTAACTCTGTTAGGCCCTGATCCTGTAAAGACTGAGGAAGGTGTGTAGGATTTTGCACTGTGAGTAGTTTGGTTGAAGTCAATAGGACTACTCAGTGCATAAAGCCAAATGATAAGTCTTTGCCGGTTCTGGGCCTTGTATAGTACTTCGGTATGTCTATTTGAGTCTTCTGTAGAACTCATACTCGTCCATTTAGTCTTTATATTATAGATGTGGTATATCTGTCTAACTGGGTGCTTTATAATGGCACTGTGTTTTCTGAAAGCTGCTTCCTTTCCTCATTCATATTTATAGTATCTTGTAAGAGATTTCTGCTTTTGTAGGATTTATTTAAAAAAAATTAAATGTAGTAACTGAAATCTTCTTTGTGAATAATCAGCTTGAGGGAACATCCATCTAAATAAATAAGATTGGGTAGGTGCATTTCACTTTCATTATATTATCCTGCCTTTCAGTTTTCCACTGTCACAAGCAAGAGTCCAGTTTGGTCACCCCACATGTCACCCAGCTCTCTCCAAAATGTCAGATTTATTGTTTTGCATGTACAAACATTGGGGCTGATTTGTACTCCATCATGCAAAATTTCCATTGGGGGAAGGAGTGTGGGATTAAGCATGGGATTAAGACCTCTGTTATATGATTCACTTTTTTTTTCCCTGTGAATTTTAGAGCAGCAAAGAGAGAAAATAGTAGGTGTGTGCTGTATAGAGGTAAATTGGGCTGAGCCAGTCTGCCTTTCTCTTGTCTAGGGCATGATTTTGAACTCATTTCTTTAATGGGGTTCTGATACATAACTCATTTGTGGACTAGCCCTGGCTGCATGTTCCGGGAAGCAAGCCACACCTGGATTATTTTCCCCTTTAAATATATGCAGCCTTATTACTGAGGGGGATAGACTGAGAACTTGGTTCTTCAAGGGACTGGCCATATTTACAAATGAAATTGTGTTTGTGGTGGTGATTGCCTTAGAAATACATACAAAATAATAATGAGGATGCTTGGTTTGTCATGGCAAATTATATGAAGCAGAAAAAGCAATCATTTTAATAGTAGACAGTGCTAAGAATCACAGATCACATTATTTTAATTAAAATTGCTTTCAATTTGCAAACAAAAAGTGTTCAAAGCCCATTAAATAACATTTAGCCACTGTCTGAAAACAATTTAAAACCTCTTTCCCAATCCCTGCTAGTTCAGGCCCCACCTTCAGCTCCACTTTCCTGATTCAGCCTTGGCAAAGCCAGCAGCTTTTTAATGTCAGCTATATACATACTCCATGATTTTTTCCTAAAAGCAGGATTCATGATCTCTTTCTGCTCCTCCAGTCACAGACAACTAGCCCTAATCATGAATTGTCTTGCTCCCTTTTAAACTCTGGACTTTGTGCAGGGTGTAACTTGTCAGCTTTGAAAATTCTGAGCTTAAGTTATGACAGAGCATGTGTAAAAATAGAAATGACAGCATGAAATCATGGGATCCATGGGTCTCGTGATAGCCATGATGAAAATGCAGCCTTAATAATAGTACAAATGTTGGTGTAGCTAGTATAGAACAGGTGTAAGTCAGAGAGCAAAACAGTCCATGTTATGCTGGGCACTGTCCAAGTGCTGGATTCTGGGATGCACTTGGGGGTTTCTTATCCCACTGAATAGTTTTTTACTATCAAACACCTGGGAATGAGTAAGAGGAAGCTCCCTGGGGAGGCCTTCTGGATTTCCAGAAAATGAGAGAGAGCAAGAAAACTAATAAGTGGAATTGGACAAAGATCACCTCTCAACACACACAATTTTGCAATTCTTCCTTACAAAATGAAATAGATCCACAGATATGCAGCTGGTCTAATGTTTGACCTGGTAATGCCTAAATGATTAATCTTGTCAAACAGGGAATAATTTGTAACTGTTCTATAATGCTTCTTCTGTAGGTCTCCCCATCATTTACAAAGGAATGAAGTTATCATAATCATCTTCATTTTGCAGATGGGGAAGACTGGGGCAAAAAGACTAGAAGTTACTTCCCCGGGTGTTACAGCAGGTCTGGGATCAGAACACACACTCCTAACTCTCAGTCCAATGCCCTATTTACTACAGCATATAAAGCCTCACCAGAAAGCAGATCCAATACAGTTACAATACAGATCATCTCATTAACTCTTTAGCCAATCCCATTCTCAAATTTTCAGGCTGTTTTAAAGCTACAGGAAATATATTTTAGAAGAGATAGATCCATCTTCATTACACTGCTCTCTTTCCTATTAATTTATTTGTTGGCCAAACCCTGCTTGTCTTACTCGTGTGCACGTAATTGGGAATACAGTGGAAAGACTTCACCCTGAATGTTATAGTTGCAGGAAGGGAGAAACCACAACCCATTATTTGGAGCTCCGGAAATGAATTTGCGTGTGGTGGTGTTGCAATGATTATTAATTGAATTCCACTGAAAACAGCTAGGGATTACAACATCCTGAATGTGAACTCAGAGGACAAAGACATGCACAGCTGAGTTTTTAGTGAGATGGAAACAGTTGAAGATAAGATGAAAGCTCTCTGAGCCTCAATTATAAACACAGTCCCTGAAATTCACCAGTGTTTCATGGATCATTTCTGCAGCAGTGTTTTTTATAGATTTGTTGTCAGTTATGCATCACTTGGATGTGCTGGCAGAATCCACTGACTATAAATTTGCAGAAAACCCAACATCTCATGTACATGTAAAGAAAGTTACAGAGTTCCAGCCAACTAGCATGTAAGCAACGTTTAATGATTGTAATGTCAGCAGGTGAGTGGGTTTAATACAATTTCAAATCCCCTTTTAATATTCTTGGTGGTTTGAAGTATGTTTCAGAATCTCAAAGTGTTGTGTGTTTGGTTCTGCAGCTGAGGAAGCTGAGGTTGCAACAGTGAAGTCACTGTATGACCTTTGGCATGCTGGGAAATATAAGCCAAGACTCCTGACTCCCAGACCTCTGCTTTAGACACAAAGCAATAATGGTTATCCCCAAAACTGAATGGGATTCTGTAATTCTCATTTGGGGACTGGGAGAGGAAGAGAGGCATGTTTTAAAACCGACCTCCCCATTTGTTCATTCTCCTGCACTCTGCTTTCCCTCTTCCTCACCCTCTTCCCTTCCCTTTCTCCTTCCCCTTCATTTTCCTCCCAGCAGTCTTCTAGTTTTGCAGACTCTCACACATTCTATCTCCCCATTTCAGAAACACTGGATAAGCCAGGAGTGAGAAGAGACACAGTTAAGAGATTGTTGTCAGTGTTTCCATTTCAGGAATCAGACAAACCTCGTTTCTGAAGCCTGCTCTGAATTCTGAAAATCCAGGGGACTCTGGTTATAACAAAGTAGTCATAGTATTCTGTGCAGCCGGTCCACAGTATTCTTTAAAAACGATTACCCTGTCTTCAGCTTCTTAACTAGGATTGTTACAGCCATCTCTTAGCATTTGTTTTCTTCCTTGTTCTCTTAGCCATTCTTTAGCCTTAAAGGCAGATAAAAGCCCAGTGATTATTCACTGTGTCTATATATAACTACAACACATATCAATAGAGCAAGGGAGAAACTTAAGGACAGAGGAAACTTTTTGTCTATTCACTACCACTGGAAAGTAAAACAGTGTTTTTAAGCAGCTATATACATGTTGCTAATGCATAACATTACACTAATGTACATTTTTGTAAGTAAAAGGTACAATTTAAGGGCTTGCTCCTGCATAACTGTAATCCCGAATCATGTAAACAAGTCCCATTTTACGGGTTTGCAGAATCAGGTCTTAATTTTTAAATAATAATCTGTGTAAAGTGGGCACATTTAAAGAACATTCAGAAGTCAGGATATGCAAAACTAGTAATCCGAAATACTCAAGGTAGTGACAAGGCTGAGAAAAAAATTTGGTGCCAGCCCTATTCACTTAAATGACCACATCCTTGCACAGGGGCTTCTGGGCCCCTATGTTCAAGGTGTGTAGGTGAAGATAGCTCAGCCCCCAAATGTTGGTTTGGTAAAAAACAAGCCAGTGAAGTATGGCCTAGATGTTGTTGCCTTGGTATTCTAAATTTCAGTTTCAATAGAAATTATTTATTTTTAAAGGAATAACGTTCCCTAGCCATTTTTTCAACCCTACCACTGCAGCTTCTTGCTAATGTGACAACTAGGAAATCAAAATGATTAGAAATGGACTCCTCTATCTTCATTGCCCAAACAGAGTGAAAGGCACAATAGAAGCTAACAGCATAAATAGTGCATAAGAAACAAGATTATTTTAAAATTGTCCTTTAATAATTTAAGGCATCATTAGTGACACAGGGAAGAAAATGCATTTAAAGAACAAGGAGCCTAATATTGCTGCCATAAACATATACATTGAAATCAATGGGAAGGAAAGTGAGCCCATGTGAATTTTAACTTGATAGCATCCCCTTAGGGTTAGTGTAAAACCTTTAAGTTTCCATTTTCTAACTCTGTTTTCAAATGGTGTAGAATCTCACAGTAATGATGGAGAATCCCATTGAGAGCAATTGATTTTTGCACATAAACCAGACCCTAATCCTGCAATTGGAGTCTTTGGGGCAAACCTTTGTACGTGTACATAGAGCCATTGACTTCTGTCCTACCCCCAGAAGACACCAGTTTTCAGGCAGATTTGACTAAATATTCAGAAACTAAGAAGATGGGAGTCTGGAAGCTCAAAGGCAAAGGTTCCTGAAATGACATTAACTCTGCCATATTCCACATCTTGCGTATTTTATTTATTCATTTCACAGTACAAAAAAGGGGAAACGAATAAAAAATACTGCTGCAATGTGGCCAAGTTAACATTACTGCATTCTCAGTATTACAGTGCTCAGACTATCAAGCTGTATGCAAAGTTAGGCTATGAAACAACATATTCTTGTTGGTCTTCCCCTTTGCTTCCCTTCCATTGCTTGTTCCACTTAGTCATTATGTCTTGCCTTAAATTGGACTATAATCTTCTCAGGCCATGTCTACACTACGAAAGTACTCCGATTTTACAGAAGTCGATTTTTGGGAACAGATTGTATAAAGTCAAGCGCATGCATCCACACTAAGCACCTTAATTCGGCGGTGTGCGTCCACAGTACCATGGCAAGCGTTGACATTCTGAGCGGTGCACTGTGGGTAGCTATCCCACAGTTCCTGCAGTCCACACTGCCCATTGGAATTCTGGGCTGAGCTCCCAGTGCCTGATGGGGCCAAAAATGTGTTGTGGGTGGTTATGGGTAAATGTCATCAGTCAACCCTCCCTCCATGAAAGCAACAGCAGACAATCATTTCGTGCCCTTTTCCCTGGATTGCCCGAGCAGATGCCATAGCATGGCAAGCATGGAGCTCGTTCAGCTCACCACAGCAGTTATGACCATTGTAAACACCTCATGCATTATCGTGCAGTTTATGCAGAACCAGCACCGGAAAAACCAGGCGAGGAGGCGACTGCAGCGCGGTGATGAGGACATGAACACATATTTCTGTAAAACCACGGTCTCCAGCAATTTGGAGATCATGGTGTTACTGGGTCAGGCTCATGCCGTGGAACGCCGATTCTAGGGCCGGGAAACAAGCACAGAGTGGTGGGACCGCATAGTGTTGCAGGTTTGGGATGATTCCCAGTGGCTCCAAAACTTTCACATGCGTAAGGGCACTTTCATGGAACTTTGTGACTTGCTTTCCCCTGCCCTGAAGTGCAAGAATACCAAGACAAGAGCAGCCCTCACAGTTCACAAGTGAGTGGCAATAGTCCCGTGGAAACTTGTAACACCAGACAGCAACCGGTCAGTCGGTAATCAATTTGGAGTGGGCAAATCTACTGTGGGGGTTGCTGTGATGCAAGTAGGCAACACAATCATTGAGCTGCTGCTATCAAAGGTAGTGACTCTGGGAAATGTGCAGGTCATACTAGATGGCTTTGCTGCAGTGGTATTCCCTAACTATGGTGGGGCTATAGACAGAACGCATATCCCTATCTTGGGACCGGACCACCAGGGCAGCCAGTACATAAACCGCAAGGGGTACTTTTCAAGGGTGCTGCAAGCACTGGTGGATCACAAGGGACATTTCACCAATATCAGCGTGGGATGGCTGGGAAAGGTTCATGACGCTCGCATCTTCAGGAACTTTGGTCTGTTTAGACGGCTGCAGGAAGGGATTTACATCCCAGACCGAAAACTGTTGGGGATGTTGAAATGCCTATAGTTATCCTTGGTGACCCAGCCCACCCCTTAATGCTCTGGCTCATGAAGCTGTACACAAGGACCCTGGACAGTAGTACGGAGCTGTTCAACTATAGGCTGAGCAAGTGAAGAATGGTGGTAGAGTGTGCATTTGGATGTTTAAAGGGTCGCTGGTGCAGTCTACTGACTCGCTCAGACTTCAGTGAAACCAATGTTCCCATTGTTATTACTGCTTGCTGTGTGCTCCACAATCTCTGTGAGAGTAAGGAGGAGACGTTTATGGCGGGGTGGGAGGTTGATGCAAATTGCCTGGCCGTTGAATACGTGTAACCAGAGCGGTTAGAAGAGCACAGCAGGAAGCGCTGCTCATCAGAGAAGCTTTGAAAACCAGTTTAATGACTGGCCAGGGTACTGTGTGACACTTCTGTTTGTTTCTCCTTGATGAAAACCTGCCCCCTTGGTTGCCTCTAAATTCCCTGTAAGCCACCCGCCCTCCCGCCTTTGATCACAGCTTGCTTGCAAAGGAAATAAAGTCACTATCATTTAAAAAACATGTATTCTTTATTAACTAATTATAAAAATAGGGAGATAACTCACAAGGTAGCCTAAGTGGGGTGTAGGAGGAGGGTAGGAGGGAAGGAAAAGGCCACTTTAAAACTTCTTGAATGACAGCCTTCTGTTGCTTGGGCTGTCCACTGGGGTGGAGTGGTTGGGTGCCCGGAGCCACCCCGCCACTGCGTTCTTGGGCGTCTGGGTGAGGAGGCTATGGAACTTGGGGAGGAGGGAGGGCGGTTAAACAGGGGCTGCAGCGGCAGTCTGTGATCCTGCTGCCATTCATGAACCTCCACCAGACGCCGGAGCATGTCCGTTTGATCCCACAGTAGCCCAAGCGTTGCCTCATGCCTCCTCTGATCTTCCTGCCACCACCTCTCCTCCGTTCATCAGCCACTTTCCTATACTCTGCTATTGTGTCCCTCCACACATTCTGCTGAGCTCTGTCAGTGCCGCACGACTGCATGAGCTCAGAGAATATTTCATCGTGTGTGCTTTTTTTCTGCTGCCTTATCTGAGATAGCCTTTGGGACGAAGGAGGGAGGCTTGAAACATTTGCAGCTGCTGGAGGAAAAAAAAGGGAGGGAAGTATTTAAAAAGATACATTTTACAGAACAATGGCTATACTCTTTCATGGTGAACAACACTATTCACATTACATAGCATATGTGATTTTGGTACAAGGTCGCATTTTGCATCTTATATTGAGTGCCTGCGGCTTTGGTGTTAAAGATCACACACGCAGGGCCAGGCAACAGAATTCGGCTTGCAGGCAGCCATGGTAAGCCGTAGCCTTTCGGCTTCTGCAACCTTCATAACAGCAGCGCCCTCCTCTCCCATACCAAGCAAAGCATGTTGAGTTGGCCATTTAGTGCTGCAGTTTTCCTGTTAACGTGCAGCAGCAGAAACCAAACTAACCCCACCCCCATCCAGTTCTCTGGGATGATTGCTTTACCCCTCACCCCACCACGTGGCTCGTATCAGGGAAGATCCCTAGTGAACAGCTCAACGCCAATGGGCCCCCCCTCCCATCGCGTGGCTAACTGCAGGGAGGATTTCTTTTCAGCCACAGGCAAACAGTCCAGTAGGAACGGCCACCTCTGAATGTCCCCTTAATTAAATTCCCCTATTTCAACCAGGTTACCATGAAGGATATCACTCTCCTGAGGATAACACAGAGAGATAAAAAACGGATGTTGCTTGAATGCCAGCCAACACTGGGACCATACGCTGCCAGGCTTTGTCATGCAATGATACCAGATTATTTGCTACTAGCATGGCGTGGTAAAGTGTCCTACCATGGAGGACGGAATAAGGCTGCTCTCCCCAGAAACCTTCTGCAAAGGCTTTTAGAGCACCTCTGGGAGAGCTTCATAGAGATGTCCCTGGAGGATTTCCGCTCCATCCCCAGACACATTAACAAACTTTTTCAGTAGCTGTACTGGCCACGAATGCATCCCAAGTCCTCAGCTACTTAATCATTAAAAAATGCTTGCTTTTATAACATGTATTATATTTAAAAAGGTACACTCACCAGAGGTCCCTTCTCCGGCTTCGTTGGGTTGGGAGGGTATTTCAGTCAGGGTGATAAAAAGATCTGGCTGTCGGGGAGAATGATGTGCTGTGTGCTCGCCTCAAGCTTGCCCTCCTCCTCCTCATCTTCCCCGTCCGCAAATCCTCAGGCATGGCAGAGAGTACCCCATCATTGGAGTCCACGGACAGGGGTGGGGTAATGGTGGCGGCCCCCCCTAGAATTGCATGCAGCTCAGCATAGAAGCGGCATGTCTGGGGCTCTGTCCCGGAGCATCCATTTAATTCTTTGGTTTTCTAGTACGCTTGTCTGAGATCCTTAAGTTTCATGCGGCACTGTGTTGTGTCCCTGCTGTAGCCTCTGTCCCTCATGGCCTCGGAGATTTTTTGAAATGTTTTGGCATTTCGTCTTTTGGAACATAGTTCTGATAACACAGATTCCTCTCCCCACACAGCGATCAGATCCAGTACCTCCCATTCAGTCCATGCTGGAGCTCTTTTTCGATTCTGGGACTGCATGGTCACCTGTGCTGATGAGCTCGCCTGTCCAAACAGGAAATGAGATTCAAAAGTTCCCAGGGCTTTTCCTGTACACCTGGCCAGCGCATCCGAGTTCAGAGTGCTGTCCAGAGTGGTCACAATGGTGCACTGTGGGATAGCTCCTGGAGGCCAATACCTTCAAATTGCATCCACACTAACCCTAACTCGAAACAGCGATGTCGATTTCAGCGCTAATCCCCTCATTGGAAAGGAGTACAGAAATTGGTTTTAAGAGCCCTTTATGTCGAAAAAATGGTTTTGTTGTGTGGATGGGTGCAGGGTTAATTTGATTTAACGTTGCTAAATCTGACATAAACTCAAAGTGTAGACCAGGCCTCAGAGCTTAGGCCCTGTATCTTCCTATGTATTTGTACAGCGCCTAGCACAATGGGGTCCCATCTGGGGCTTCTGAGCACTACCATAATGCCATATAGATCTGTATCTTAAACAATAAATCCCTTCCATGGAAGAAGGCAAGAGAATAACAAATCTTAATTCTTTTATAGAGAACTTGTCATCCAAGGCTGTTCAAGTTCTTTACAAAGATGTGTAACATTTTGCCTATATTACAAATGGAGAAACAAAGGCACAGCCCAAGGCCACACATGAGTCAGGGGCAAGACTGGAAACATAACTCAGGAGTCAGGAAGTCTTAATGCAACCAATATACAGGATGCACAATCCTAAAAGTCACTGTAATTCAGGTACAACAGACAAGAATTCCAATGAAAAAGGGAGAACCCAGTTGTTCTCTGGTTTCAGAGTAGCAGCCATGTTAGTCTGTATTCGCAAAAAGAAAAGGAACTAGTGGCATTGGTTAGTCTCTAAGGTGCCACTAGTACTCCTTGTCTTTTTGTTCTCTGGTGTGGTTCCTGCCCAGAGAACTGTGTGCAGTAGAATCTGGGGCACAGTAACCCAGAATTGTTCCACAGCATCACAGCTGGAGAACTATTGATGGGAATAGCAGGTAGGTTTCCTGGATCACTTCTTACCTCTTGCAGGTGCTGATGTTATCTGTTCTGTCCAGTGCCAAACACTCTCCCTTCTTACATTTAACCTCCACTTCCATTTTCTATAGACAAAGCTATCTCTAGCAATGATATTGCCCAAGCAGAGATAGCACAAGTCAAGGTTAGTAAGTTTCCAAAGTCCTTTGAGGGTACAGGTTGGTGCCAAACTACCAATACTATTCAATACAACCGCCCATCTTAAATATCTGATGCAGTCAACAAGTTCTGTCAATGAGAAAGCTAAAAGGGACAGGCTGGTGTAGAAAATTCAGAGGGAGTATACAGGAGGGGGTTACAATAGTTGAACGATTTTTTAAAAAAGTGGTAGGTGGCCCTCTGCGTATTTTGAGATATGTAGACTATGAAGTTGTTAACATCTACCCTTAGTAAAATCACTGGCGTTTGTAACCTGTCAGTTTGCCTGAGATTACTATGTGGTTTAAAAGTTATGGCAAGAATGGGCATTCAGATATGGTGCGATTCTGCAAAGTAATAAGTGCCTTTCAGCATGCAGGGTATTCAGATTGCTCAGCACCTCACAGAATCAGACCTATGGCTACTAAGGTTGAGAGGAACACAATGTGACCATGGCAAGCCTGGATGCAATGTGGCAGTTTACAAAGTCAGGGACAAATCCTGCTCTCCCATGTAGTTCTGCTGATTTCAGTGAAACTGCTCACGTGAGTAAAATGAGCAGGTGGGGTCCCCAACACATTCTTTCCAATTTACCAGTTGGTTCATGCATAAGGGTGTTGCCTCCATGAAATTGTGTAGTCACTTGTTTGACATTAAATTGTTTCCTTCATTGTAAGATTCAAAACTGCCACCAGGCTGATTTTTCCTACGTTTTCTTTTTTCCAAGTTAATTTAATGTTCCAGATTTATGACAATGGGGACTGAAATCTGTTATATAGCTATAAAACAGGTGGCAACAAAATAAACTTTGTTGCACAGTTAATCATTGTACCTCAACCCTGACCTGGGAAGATCACTTCGATGGGGAGTGTCCATGCACATCAGTCCCAGTAAAATAAGCCAGTTAACCTGAATATATGATGGAAAAACAATGGAAAAGATGATACAGCATTAAACTGAAAAAGAATCAAAGGAGAAGAATATAGTTAATACCAGTCAGCATGGATTTATAGAAAATAGGTTTTGTCAGACAAACTTGATTTCCTTCTTTGAGATTGCAAGTTCGGTTGATAAAAGTAATTATGTCAATGTAATAGACTTAGACTTTTGAAAGCTATTTGATTTAGTAGTACATAACATTCTGACTAAAAATTAATACTGTACAATATTGATAGAACACATGTTAAATGGATTAGGAACTGACTACTGACATCTGAAAGTAGCTGTCATTGGGGAAACATCACTGAATTGGGGTGTTTCTGGTGGGGTTCCACAGGAACTGGTACTACGCCCAATGCAATTCAGCATTTTCAACAATGATCTGGAATTAAACATAAAATCATGGTACTAAAATTTGAAGATGACACAAAGACTGGCATAACGGTAAGTAATGATAAGGACGGGCAGTCATACAAAGTGTCCTGGATTGCTCTGCAAACTGGCCCATTCAAACAAAATGCATTTTAATACAGCCAAACACAAAGCTATTCATCTAGGAACAAGGAGTGCAGGGCATACCTATGGAATGGAGATGTGTATCCTGGAAAACACTGACTCTGAAAAGGATCTGTGGCATCATAGTGGCCAAGCAACTCAGCATGAACTCCCAGTGTGATAATGTGGGGAAAAAAGAGTTAATGTGATCCTTGGATGTACAAACAGGTAAGTGGTGAGTGGGAGTAGGGAGGTGATTTTTACTTCTGTCTATGGCATTGGTGAGACTGATACTAGAATACTGCACACAGTTTTGGTGTCCACATTTTAAAAAAACATGGAAAATTTGGAGAAGGTAAAGAAAAAGCCACAAGTTATTCAAGGACTAGAAAAATTCCTTACAGCCTCAACAGGCCTCAATCTGTTTAGGTTCAATCTAAAAAAGACTGAGGGGTGACTTGGTTAGTATCTATGCACCTTCGTGGGAAGACTGAGGGGTGACTTGGTTAGTATCTATGCACCTTCATGGGAAGACAATACTAGGTACTAAAGGGTTCTTTAAGATAGAGGCAAAAAGCTTAACACCAACCAATGGAAGCTGAATCCAGAGAACTTCAAATTAGAAAAGCACATTTTTAGCAGTGAAGGTGACTAATCACTGGGCCTAACTACCAAGGGAAGTGATGGATTCTTCATCTCCATGCCTTCAGATCCAGTACGGATGATCTGCTTAAGCCAAACACAAGTTATTGGGCTCAGTACCTAGGCACCAACTCTGTGGGTGCTCTGGGGCTGGAGCACCCGTGGAAAAAAATAGTAAGTGCTCAGCACCCACTGGCAGCCAGCTCCTTGCCCCACGGTGATCAGCTGTTCAGTGGCATGCAGGAGGTGCTGGGGAGGACGGAGAGGAGTGGGGGGCAGGAAGAGGTGGGGGGCATAATGAGGTGGGGAAAGGCAGGGTGGAGCAGGGGAGGACAAGGTGGGGCAGGGCTGGGGGGTTTGGGGAAGGAGTGGACTGGGTCTGGGGCCTGGGGTAGAGGGTGGTCGAGCACCCCTAGGAACTCTCAAAATTGGCACCTCTGACTCAGTACAAGTTAATTGGGTGAAATTTAATGGCCTGTGATACAGGAGGTCAGACTAGATCATCTAATGAGCCCTCCTGGCCTAAAAATCTATGAATGCATGATGCCTTTGCTATGATGGCTGACAAAGGAGTTAATTAGGACCAAAAGTGATGGTGGCTGATTTGTTTTTGATCGGGCTCTTCTAACTGGGTTTTCTCATACACAGCTTTATCATCAGATAAGACAATTACATCTGGACTGATAGTGAAATTAAAGGAATCTATGATTATGTGAATTACTAGGCAATAAGACAGCACGCTGACACTCTCAGCATCCCAAAAATCCACTCTCTCCTCCCCAGATATACACAACACACTCCCTGTCACACTCCACCCCACCCCACCCCCATTTGAAAAGCGCTTTGCAGTCACTTGCATGCTGGGATAGCTGCCCATAATGCACTGCTCCCAATGCCGCAAATGTGGCCATGCCAGTGCGCTGTCAGCTGTCAGCATGGACAGACAGCAGCGCTTTCTCTACTGCGCTCGCCGAAGGTGGGTTTAACTCCCAGCGCTCTACATCTGCAAGTGTAGCCATGCCCTTATTTACAATGTCACCAGAAAGTGAGAACAGGCATTTGCATGGCACTTTTGTAGCCAGCACTGCAAGGTACTTACATGCCAGATATGCTAAACATTCGTATGCCCCTTCATGCTTTGGTCACCATTCCACCATTCCTCGGGGAGAGGGATAGCTCAGTGGTTTGAGCATTGGCCTGCTAAACCCAGGGTTGTGAGTTCAATCCTTGAGGGGGGCCATTTAGGGATCTGAGGCAAAAATTGGGGATTGGTCCTGCTTTGAGCAGGGGGTTGGACTAGATGACCTCCTGAGGTCCCTTCCAACCCTGATATTCTATGATTCTATGATAAACCAATGGCCACCTGAGCTGCTAGTGAGGATGTCTGTTCTAGAAGAATCCGTTGCTTTGGGATGAAAGATTATATCATTCCCCAGTCAACAGTGTTGCTAATTTATTCCCCTGAAATATTTTGGAATTTGTTGGTCCTGGGAATGTTGATATAGGATGGGACAAATATCTGCTCTCAGAGGTGATGTGGTACTTTGTCAGCGGAGCTTTCTGTTGATAAGTTAACATGTGCCTCAAAGACCAACTCTGTGTAGCTTTAAAAGTGCACAATATTTTATTACTTAATCTGCAGATACATTTTATTTTTAAACCAGAATAGAAAAGAATTACACTTAAGATATTATGGTAGTTTTGTTAATACTTTTGTGCATGGTTGTGTGTGTGTGTGTGTGTTACCTTGCCTTATGTGGGTATGTTCTCTCTTCAGCATTTGCAGTGATTACTGATTCCAAAGAGTCTGTTTCAATTACATTACACCTCTTTTGTATTATGTCTTGCTGTTCTTTAAATCTCACTTGAATGGATTAAAGGTATCTGAAAAGCCCATTTAATGTTTTTACAGCACTTGGAAAATGCAAAGTGCTGTAAATGCTAAATAGGATTAATACAGCAGAACCTCTGTACTATTGCACTAATGAATGATGAATCAATGCATCCCATAACTGGCAAGTAAGTCAACGAACAAATAATTTTTTAAACAAGGCTAGTGCCTCAAAATGTACTTTGCTATAATTGAATTATAGTTCAGTTTTATGTATGATCTGTACTATTCTATATTATGTGTACTCTGAGTATAATAGTCAAGTAAACGTAAAACAGCATTTTGTAAAAATAAATCTTAGTAATGCAAGACTTGTCAAAGATTTAGCAGCAGTGTGCTGTACAGAAGTGGACAGAGACTGCTGCTTTGGTACACACTATAAAGTGCAAAGACTAATGAGTAAGGATGAATGAGGTTTTACTGTAACTGTTTCATAGGTGGGATGTTATTCTGTTTTACAGATAAGTTTAGCAACTTGATAAGGTCATACAAGAAGTAAGTGGAATAGCCAGGAATGGACCCTCGCTCCCCTGACTAACCGTTGGACCATGCTGTGTCCCTTAGCACTATTGAGAAAATGGTAAGACTTTACAATGTATAAATATGATCAAACACTAAGTCTTTTGACTATTTCATATTAAGATTGTAGTGGGGAAAAACAACACTTAATTTACTCTACCCCAGGGGGAAATAGAAAGGAAGATCTTTTTTTTTTACTCTATAAGGGGCTCAGCATCTACCATGATGGTGGGTACAGTGTGAGAACTGAATAGAATGCAATACAATCTAGGTCACCAAACCTGCCATGAAGGGGGAGCCTCACTGAAGTCAATGGGGCTCCATGTGGGAGCAAAGTTGTGACCATATGCAACAAGTTGCAGTAAAGGCCTATGGGCCCAGTCATGCGCCACTGAAGAAAATACCAAAGGTGCCATTGACTTCAGCAGTAGTAGTACAGGATCCTGAAGGCACAAACCAGTACAATAATATACTAATGTCTAGCTCTTATGTAGCACTTTGTCCAACAGCAGATCTCAAAACAATCAATTAACAAACAGAATGACTTATGGGTGTTACCCCTTGTATACGTCCTGGAACAATAGGTGCATGTGATGGAGGTGTATAAACCCCACAATGGCAGATAGAGTTAAGTGGAGCTGGACAGGCCAATTAGCCCATTCTGAGACCTAGACGGGAAACAGGTAATTAAGGATTAGACCCAGCTGGGGAGAATCAGACTGGGTGGTGTCTATAGAGGAAGGACGAATATAAAGGGAAGGACTGAGAGTGGAGAGCTAAAGTAAGGTACATATCTTGGGGCTGGCCCTGAGGAAAGGAGGGTGAAAAGGTTCCAGAAACATGACAGGGAAGCTGGAAACTTTCAAGAAGAGGCTCCTCAGCAATAGACTGGCAAGAAGCCACACAAGGAGTCAGCCTTCCCAAGAGAGAGGCTTGGAAAGCATAATACTGGGAAAGGGACCTGTAGACAGATGTAGGAAGGAGCAGGTCTTCATTGGTTAAACACAGATTCCCAGGCCTGGAACCCAGAGGAGAGAGTGGCCTGGATTCCCCTACCATCTCCAGAAAAGGGGGACAGGAAAGCTTCCTGAGAAGATGAGGCAATGACTATAGACACCAGGCTGGGGCTGGTGGACCTGATGCGGGGCCATGGGACTCTTTACTACCCTGCAAGGAATAAGATTATGAACAAGCTGGCTGGAGTTGTGAGAAGAGAGCAACTTCATAGTGCAAAATTGATGTGTGGGGGAACTGAAGTGGAGTCACTGTAATGCCATGCCCCATCATGAGGGGATGCACTGGCCAATAAGTTCACTCCATTACAGTGCTGAATTAAAAATACTTTGCAGACCATGGTGTCTTGGTACACATTTGCTGAGAGTCTGTTCCCAGCATAAAGGGGTAACGCTCCTGTGGTGGGCATTAGGCAAAATGTGTGCAGCCTATGATGAGCAAAGGGAGCTGGGCTGGCAAGCTGTAAGAGAGCAGAGTAGACTTGTTAATACAACCCTGGAATATTAAATATTCACCTGTTCAGCATGGGATTTCCTGCCCTGGAAGGTGAATTCTAGTGAGTAACACAGAAGAAAGGCACTTGCTTCCTGTAGGCCAGCTGGGATTTTAGCAAGTACAGAATCAGGAAGGCATAACTGGCTCCTTGACAGCCCGCTTCTCCTTTGCGGTGTCGAGCTGGACACATAGGAGACTATAATCTTATGAATGTAATGCTTGAATTTCTCCTCTGGATGTTCCACTTCCCAGGCAGCCTTTGGCAGAAACCTGAGCACAGTCCAGGAGCGTAGCTAGTAATTTGAAATGTGTACATACACTGCAGGATCTCTTTTCTTCCTCCATCACAGTATAAAGACAAAAAGGCCTAATGAATAAAAATCTCTTGCCACAAACACTAAAATGGTTGTCTCATAGGAAATTGTGTGCTATCAGAAGCAGATGTGTGCCATGTAGCTCCAAGGTGAAGTCAACTGAAACCCCTGACATGCAGGTGAGGGATTAGCATAAAAGAGAGAGCGCAGCTCAGCTCCAGGCCCATTTAGTTGGCAGTTGCAGCAGAGGCCAAGAACAAGTGGGCTAATTCAAAGGAGTGTCAGCTGTGGTATTTGAGCTCGCTACTAATTGCACTTAGGCCACCAAACCGCTGTCCGATGCTGACAATGTTGGATCACTACTGACCAGATCTCGACCAGTGACCTAGAATCAAATGTGTAATTGAGAAGCAGGTTCCAGATACAGCTGGGTTTATACATGAGGAAAGATAGTAAATACTATGACTATCGAACTTCAGAAGGAGAAGATTTACAGGGGAAGGAAATAATAAAGTGTATGAATTCTGCAGTGGCTACCACTCAGTACCATCTTTTTACCATATCCCATAGAACCAGGACCAGGGGTTCTCTTCAAGCCCCCAGGAATATTTACGACAAATAAAAGGAAATACTGCATCACATGTCACTGAACTTAGTCACGGGCAATCAGAGTTTAGTACAGCAGAGAAATTTAAAAGAGTAGCTGAATAATGTAACAACCAATATCATGTGTAGATAGGAAGGAAAGTAACCACATATGCTTCATGGGGGAAGCTGATTGCTATGAGTCTGAAGGGTATCTTCCCCTCACCTCCTTCTTCTCCCTGCCCAATGATAGCACTGCACAAATAATCAGGTGGATTAAGGGTTTTTTTCCCCACATTCTGCTAGATCATCTAGTATATACCAGTGGTAGACGTTGGAGAGAGAGAGCATGATGTCCCATTGGTCTCATTTGATGCAGAAAATCTTGTTTTCCTGTGTATGTTTGTAACAGGGTGGCTGATGCTGGAGAGCCTGAGGCCAAGCCAACCCTGATTACAAAGCCCCACCTCAGGGGAATCAGGTGATTTCCTATAAAGAGCGGAAGGTGGCTGCAATAAGGGAGAGAACTAGAGGGAGAGAGGCTTCTGCAGGGAAGACCATGAGAATTGCTCCAGCTAGAAAGGGCTGGGAGTAGCTTGCTAAGGCAGGAAGGACTGTGACCAGACCAGGAGACTGTGGGCTGTACCCAGCTGGAGGGAAGACATTTGTGTTGAGTTCTGAACTTTAATAAATCAACCCCTAAGGAGGGCTTTTGTAAGTGTTTACTTGGAGATCCAAGAAGGGAAACTGAGGTGAGGAGCTGCATGCCGGGCTGCCTTGAGGCTGTCAGGGGGCACCATGAGGTGGCCACTCATCTACAATGGTATATAACAAAATAGGTGAAAAGGCATTTCAAAGAAAAATGCCCCAGTCCATTTGAAAAAAAAGCCCTGCTCCCCTATGAGGATCAGGGCTCCAGCACTATGGGGACTGCTGGATGGAAGAGAAAGCTAATAGGGAGCTGCTGTGCATCCCTTTCTCCACCCCACTAGTGAACTGTCCTTGGATAAAACAAGGAAAGTTTTGCCTCTTCTCTAAACAATGACATGACATTTTGGTTTTTAAAAACATCCATCGCCCTGTATTAAAAGCCACCTGCAAGTCACCCTTCCCCTCCTTTTCCCAAGTGGAGAAAGGCTCTTCCTTAGCTCAGCCACTCTGTGCCCTGCACATGAGCTTGTGCAGCTGAAGTATGAAATTAATATCCAGAAGGGAGGGAAGCTCTGCTTATGGGGGTTGGAAGGAAGCCCTAGAACCCCAAGAGGGAGAGAGGATGCTGACCAGGTAGCGAGAAGGGCAGAGAGTCCCTAGGTGCCCAGGAGAAGATGACCTCTGTCTAACACTGAGTGACTAGCAAATTCTGTCTTTATAAGCTCCTTGTGTATATATATGTTTTCTGCAAAGGAGGGAAGTGGGAGAGGAAACTGCCATTCAGTGATCAATAGGGACTCTGTGATGTAACGAAGGGTTATGACATCAGGAGTTTGCTGGTAGGCTTGCCAGCAGGAAGTGCTTATCAAGCCAATCATCACTCACTCAATTAAGTGACACCCGGAATTAGGGTCATGCAGCTGAACCTCACACACTCTTCCATGAAAGTTTAAGATTTCAGGACCCAAAACAAGGATTGGGGGGGCGCCGTGAGGAGGAGGATTCTCCAAGCTGTCCTTCCTGCATGCCTCCCCTCCACGCCATCAATTGAAGATGTCTGACAGGCGGGATTCAGAAAAAGAAAAACTCAGTACTCTTTCTGATGTGGCAAAATTCAACTACGCCTTGAAGCAGTTTCAGACACTGATTGGAAAAACAGTCGCCCAGAAGAGGGAGGAAAGATTAGGGATGTACATTAAAGATCAGGGTAAGAGGCATTGTCTTTCTGATTGAGCGACTGTGTAATTTTGGAGTGGGGGCTGGGTAGCTAGGTGGGATGGCCCAGGATTCTACAGAAGACCCCAAACTGGCATACAGGCTATGGCTCGCCTTCCCTCCTTTAAAGGGAAATATGCAGATTGTGCTAAGAAAATATTTTCCCTGATAAGCTAAAACCTACAGCAGTCTTATTCTAGCCAGATTCTGTTGCTGAGCCATTTACCCACAAAAATGTATTCTGCCTGGCAGCATCCCCACATGGTGATTCCCCATAATAGTACTTGATTAATCTTTATGTAGTGATCTGTGTTTTTGAATGAATCAAACACATGAACCAATTAATTGTCCAAGTCAATCAATTTATATTATCATAAGTAACTCAACCTCATGTGGGTTGTTATCACTGCAGGCCAGCAGCTTTACGTGCACAAAAAAGTCAGTTTTATCACAGAGCTCTCTCTGACCTCAGGATATCTCTGGGGGGCAGGTTAGCAGAATGCTGTCTTAACACCTCTCAGAGGAAGCCAGAATTGGGAGTGGAAAGTTTCCATGCCATTTTCCTTCCCACCCCGCCAGTTTTCTAGGCTGCACTGTTTGTTTGTAAATTACTTGTCAACCCATGAGATTTCTGGAAATTAAGAAGGCTGAAATTTTTTTGGCAGGGATGCTAGAATGAATTCAACAAGAAGACTGAGAACTTAAACATTAATGATGCTGAAGGCAAAATCAAGCCAGGAACCAAATGTAGTATCATAGAAATGTAGGGATGGAATGGACCTCAAGAGGTGATCTAGTCCAGAACCCTGTACTGAGGCAGACCCAAGTAAACCTAGACAATCCCTGACAGGTGTTGATCTAACCTGTTCTTAAAACCTCCAATGATGGAGATGCCACAACCTCCCGTGGAAGCCTATTCCAGAGCTTAACTACCCTTATAGTTAGAAAGCTTTTCATAATATGTAACCTAAATCTCCTTTTCTGCAAATTACACCTATTTCTTCTTGTCCTACTTTCAGTGGACAAGGAGAACAATTCATCACCATCCTCTTTATAACAGCCCCTAGTATATTTAAAAAGTGTTATCAGGTCCCCCCTTTTCCTCAGTCTTCTTTCCTCTAGATTGAACAAGCCCCCCCCTTTTTTTTAAACTTTCCTCAGAGGTCTGGTTTTCTAAACCTTTTATCATTTTTGTTGCTCTCTTCTCAACGCTCTCCAATTTGTCCACATCTTTCCTAAGGTGTGGCGCCCAGAATTGGACCCAGTACTCCAGCGTAGGCCTGCTCACCAGTGCTGAGTAAAGCTGGGAAATTGCCTCCTGTGTCTTATACAAAACATTCTTGTGAATACACCTGAGAATGATATTAGCCTTTTCACAACTGCATTACATTGTTGGCTTATCTTCAATTTGTGATCCACTATAACCCCCAGATACTTTTCAGCAGTACTATTACTTAGCCAGTTATTCCCCAGTTTGTAGTTGTTCATTTAATTTTTCCTTTCTAAATTTAATATTTTGTGCTTGTCTTTATTGAATTCCATCTTGTTGAATTCAGAACAATTCTCCAATTTGTCAAGGTAGTTTTGAATTCTAATCCTGTCTCCAAAGTGCTTACAATCCCTCCCAGCTTGGTGTCATCTGCAAATTTTATAAGCATACTCTCTACTCCATTATTCCAAATCATTAATGAAAATATTGGCTAGTACTGGACCCAGGACTGACTCCTGCAGGACCCCACTAGGTAGACCCTCCCAGTTAGACATTGAACCTTTTGAGTATGGTCTTTCAAGGAGTTGTGCACCCATCTTAGAGTATTTACCTCAGACCATATTTCCCTATTTTGCTTATGAGAATGTCACGTGGGACTGTGTCAAAAGTCTTTCTCAAATCAAGATCTATCTCATCTACTGCTCCCCTCCTCCCGACCCCCAATCCACTGGGCCAGTCACCTTGTCAAAGAAGGAAATATGAGAAGAAACAATTTGCTAGTGGTCAACTCTGATGGATTTTTTTGTTTTGTTATTCTTGTTCCAATACAGATGAAATAGATTATGATACATTCTATGAGACAGTACAAACCCTCTTTGGTCCAGAAGTGAAGGATCAAGATGTTAAGACCTTTTTCAGGAAGATTAGCAACAATCCTGATGGAAGGATAGAATGGTGTGAGGTAAGGTTTATATATAATCTGAAATAGTGAAATGCCAGGTTAATTTACGCAAGTATGTAGTCATTGATACCATGGAATGAGAATGGATTCATGGAGAATGTACATAATCAAAGTGACATTTCCATGTCATTTATTACTGCTTCTATAAATCTTTCATCTGCCACAGGCCAAAACGCTTCTTTAAAAAAGGATCTGGCTTTGAGTCTAGATGGAAAATTAGCTAAAACTATTGTTCTGGTTGGTTAGAGACTCAGTGAGAGGCAAATGTGGAGGACTGGCTTAGGGCATCTTGTTTGTAATAATATGAGCCTTTAGCCAAGATGTTAACAAAACCCAATAATAAATACAATTTTGACAAGCTGAGAAAGAAAGAGGAAGCATATATATTTTAGTTTGGTGGTGAACAGTTAAAAATACATGTACAGCCAACAATCATAGGGACAAATTTTGCCTTTGGATGCACACACGTCTCCAATGAGAGCATACACATTGCAGGAGAGGGGAGCTAAATGTATCCCTTGGACTTTTTCCTCTCTAAAATCTGCTCTCACTTGGGGAGTTATTAAATATATCAGGGTCAAAACTTCCAAAATGCTGAGCATCTGCTGCAAGATACTGACCTGCTAGCTCCCATTGATTGGGAGGGGTTAGTGCCTTGAAAGATGTGACCCTTTTGGTGCTGTGTGTTAGGGGTACAATAATCATTGTTCAGGGTAGAATTTAGCCAACAAATACCATGCTCCTAGGTGCAAAAATTAATATATAAGGCCTGGCTCTGCCCTCAGGAAAAATCTACCTTCCCTGGGAGTTGTACTTCTGAATGAAAATGCAAGTTGGACCCAAACTCTCACATTTAGGTACCTGAATGAGCATGTAGGTGCTCAGATACTTCCTGTAAAGGACTGGCTGCCTTGTGGGTGTGTCATGAGGATTCATTAACTCTTAGAGCAGGGACAAATTTGGCTCTTTAATTAGTAAATGGAAAAGGTTAGAGAAGTGGTGGCATTTTAACTGAAAGGTGCTTAATCATTGAATTGCCATGGTTATTACTGAGCCTGTACCAAAGAAGTATATGATTCTAAATAAAAATATTCATGGAAAATAGCTTTACAAGCAGCCATTCTGTGTAGGATGTCTAGCTGTATGCTGTAGCCAACCTATGCCAACTGTACCCATGATATCCTATTGCCATAAGATTTTAATCTTCCACTTGGACAACTACCAGAGCTGGGCACTAGGGACCAGATAATACCTGATAGTGCCTTTCCTAGGATTGCACTGTCAGCATTGGCTATATGGGCGCAGACTTATTTGACTGCCCTTGTGGCCCAGAGGGACAATGTTACTACCTAAACCATGTTATAAATTCAACAGGCAGACTTCTTAGTTACTCTGGAACATCAAATGATGTTTAGTGATCTCTGAGCTACCCAGCTCTTAGCCTTTGATAATCCATACAGAACATCTTCATATAATTTTCTAGAACCACCGCAGTGGCAACGCGTTTGGTCCTGACAGTCTGGTAAAAGAGCTTCCATCCTAGAGTGATTCTATCAAGTCCCCGACTTAAATATTTTTGCTTGTGATTTTGTTCTTTATGATATCACTCTACTAACAAATTATTCTCAGATCAACTGTGTGTGTCAAGACCAAAAAAAAAAAATGCTCCACATTATCTGTAGGGCTTGGATGAAAGCTGTGATATGGTTGGCTGAAGAGGCTTCCAAACATTATGTAGTTAACTTCCAGTCAATGTACTTGAATTGACAGGGCCTTTTTATCCGCTAGGTCTTTAAATCGTGACCAACCTTTTTGTTACAGCATTCACCGAGTGAAAAGTAAACGTAAAACTTTTCTCCCTGCATGTCCTCCCCTTACATTTCTTCCTTCTTGCCTTCTCTCTTAAGATGAGACTTGAAAGGAGAAGCTGTTGCTAACCGTCTCTCTCCAGTTTTCCTTTGAAACTCTGCTAGCAATTGAAAAGAAGACAATGGGCATTTTCAGTGTTACAAGTACATGGTTCACAAGAAACGGGTTCTTGAAATAGCCAGTGGTGTTAAGAAATATACCAGCTACACTATAGGAGTAGGCAAATTCTAGTTCCTGCAAGAACCTCTGCATCACTTCAATCTTGTAGTACCCCTTTGCATTGGCGGGGGGGGTTTACAGGCAGAGTGACTAAACAAATGGGCCTCTGCACCTCCTGTATACTGCTGAGGCAGGCTTCACACCTATCCTAAACAGAGCAGCATGGAGAGGACCAGGTGGCAGCAGACTGGGGAGGATGTACTAAATCCATGGTTTAAGAGACAGCGAGCCTTGCACAGGGACTGTGGAAGGGTAGGAATGGCTATTCAGGCCCCACAGCTGATATAGTGGCAGTGTAGGAGGGGTTGTGCTGGGGAGAAGGGTGAATTCCAGCTTCCCCATCCTCCCAAACCTTAGCTTGATCGCCACTTAGTCAGAATACGTTCCTGGGAGGGGTGAATTTTGCCTGAGAGTGTAATTCAGCCAATAATTGGGTTAAGGCTGTTGTAAAAGAGTACAGGGAAAATGAAAATGACAAAATGACAACCAACATTACCCACGTACATTAGGGAAAAGATTTTAAATTACTCAGAGCATCTTCATTACTTCCCTTTACAACAGCACTGAGGAAAAAAAATGGTTTGATGTACAATTTTTTGGCACATTGTGCCAGGGCCGGCTGTAGGATTTTTGCTGCCCCAAGCAAAAAAAATTTTGGCCACCCCCACTTTTTTTTCATACCCCCCCTGCCCCCGGCTCCGCCCCAACTCCGCCCTTTCCCAACCCCTTGCCCAAATGCCCGGCCCCTCCTCCTCCCCCGGGTGTGCCGCATTTCCCCCCCAGTACTTCCTGCTTCTTTCCCCCAACCCCCCGCCCTAGCTCACCTCCCCTCCGCCTGCTCCCCTGAACACGCCACTGCTCTGCATCTCCCCCCCCATCTCAGGCGAGGGAGAGGCAGCGCTTTCAGGGGAGCAGGTGGAGTGGAGGTGAGCGAAGGCGGGGACGGAGCGCAGGAAGTAATGGTGGGGGTAGAGGAACTGCTCCCCACCCCAGCTCACCTCCGCTCCACCACCGTCGCCTCACCCGAGCGTGCTGCCGCTCAGCTTCTCCTCCCTTCCTCCCAGGCTTGCCGCGCCAAACAGGTGTTTCACGTGAGGCAAGCCTGGGAGGGAGGGGGGAGAAGCGGAGTGGTGGCGGTGCACTCAGGGGAGCAGGCGGAGGTGGAGCGGAGACGAGCTGGGGTGGCGGGGGCACATTTCTAGGGGCAGCATGTCTGGCACTGGAATGCCGCCCCTAGAACTGTGCCACCACAAGCTGGTGCCTAGAGCCGTCCCTGCGCTGTGCACAAGAGGGGATAGCAGTTGTTAATGTACTCACCACTGTTATTAAAAGGTGGATGCAAAGGGACTAAAAGAACATAGGAATGTTAATGAAGGCTGCTATTGATCAGCCAACCATGCTTCAGGTGGTAAAAAAGACCAGTCCTGCTGGATGAGGTTGTGCATTTGGTTTGGTGAGGCCTTTTTAGCCCACACTGGAACAGCATTTAACATTTCCTCCTTGAGAGTTGTACATCTTAAAACTTGATGCAGAACAGAGGATTCCTGGGTGCTCTGGGGAGCAGATGCACGAAGGGGTTATTTTGTTAACTGAGGTGTTAACAATGTCCGGAGCAATCATAGAAACATAGAGTATTAGGGTTGAAAGGGACTTCAGGAGGTCATCTAGTCCAACCTCCTGCTCAAAGCAGGACCAATTCCCAACTAAATCATCCCAGCCAGGGCTTTGTCAACCCTGACCTTAAAAACCTCTAAGGAAGGAGATTCCACCACCTCCCTAGGTAATGCATTCCAGTGCTTCACCACCCTCCTAGTGAAAAAGTTTTTCCTAATATCCAACCTAAACCTCCCCCACTGCAACTTGAGACCATTACTCCTTGTTCTGTCATCTGCTACCACTGAGAAGAGTCTAGACCCATCCTCTTTGGAACCCCCTTTCAGGTAGTTGAAAGCACCTATCAAATCCCCCCTCATTTTTCTCTTCTGCAGACTAAACAATCCCAGTTCCCTCAGCCTCTCCTCATAAGTCATGTGTTCCAGTCCCCTAATCATTTTTGTTGCCCTCCGCTGGATGCTTTCCAATTTTTCCACATCCTTCTTGTAGTGTGGGGCCCAAAAGTGGACACAGTACTCCAGATGAGGCCTCACCAATGTCGAATAGAGGGGAACGATCACATCCCTCAGTCTGCTGGCAATGCCCCTACTTATACAGCCCAAAATGCCGTTAGCCTTCTTGGCAACAAGGGCACACTGTTGACTCATATCCAGCTTCTTGTCCACTGTAACCCCTAGGTCCTTTTCTGCAGAACTGCTGCCTAGCTGCTCGGTCCCTAGTCTGTAGCAGTGCATGGGATTCTTCTGTCCTAAGTGCAGGACTCTGCACTTGTCTTTGGTGAACCTCATCAGATTTCTTTTGGCCCAATCCTCTAATTTGCCTCTAAGTCCCTCTGTATCCTATCCCTACCGTTCAGCGTATCGACCACTCCTCCCAGTTTAGTGTCATCTGCAAACTTGCTGAGGGTGCAGTCCACGCCATCCTCCAGATCATTAATGAAGATATTGAACAAAACCGGCCCCAGGACCGACCTTTGGGGCACTCCACTTGATACCGGCTGCCAACTAGACATGGAGCCATTGATCACTACCCATTGAGCCCGACGACCTAGCCAGCTTTCTATCCACCTTATAGTCCATTCATCCAGCCCATACTTCTTTAACTTGCTGGCAAAAATACTGTGGGAGACCGTACCAAAAGCTTTGCTAAAGTCAAGGAATAACACGTTCACTGCTTTCCCCTCATCCACAGGGTCAATTATCTCGTTGTAGAAGGCAATTAGATTAGTCAGGCATGACTTGCCCTTGGTGAATCCATGCTGACTGTTCCTAATCACTTTCCTCTCCTCTAAGTGCTTCAGAATTGATTCCTTGAGGAATCAAACCTTGTTCATTCCAGCCTCCAAAACTGGGCAGGCAGGCTCATCTAAACAGAACAAAAATAGCTTTGAGAAGTTTCTCCTGAACCAGAACATCTTCTATACAATTCAGTCAGTCTAGGAAACATGAAGAGGCAACTTATACCCAAGGCCATGGTCAGCTGGAGAAAGAAAATGGAGGTTAAGTCCATTAGTGGCTATTAGCCAGGATGGGTAAGGAACGGTGTCCCTAGCCTCTGTTTGTCAGAGGGTGGAGATTGGATGGCAGGAGAGAGATCATTACCTGTTAGGTTCACTCCCTCTGGGGCACCTGGCATTGGCCACTGTCAGTAGATAGGATACTGGGCTGGATGGACCTTTGGTCTGACCCACTATGGCCATTCTTATGTTCTTATGCATTTATATGGAAGTGTGGATTTATGAAGGGCATGTACAGTGGAATAAATCCTCCCCAGCCCCCAAAAAAGGAATAGACTCTCCAGCTAGCATTTTTAGTAGATCTGGTTGAAGTCTGTCGAAATATGTTTTTTAAAAAAACAAAATGGTTTTTCAACCAAAATGATTTTGGTCAAAATTTTCTGGTGTTTTGTTTCTTTGTTTTGTTTTTGTTTTTGAAAATCAACATTTGTTTTGGTTGTGATTGGGGAAAAAATGAAAAAAAAAAATAAAAAAAAAGAAACATTTTATTTTTCTGCAAAAAATAAGCATTTTTCAACCAGTTTTAGTTGTAAGTGCTTGGGAAAGAAACCAGGTTGAAGCTGGCTGGAGGACTCTCTTCTCACCACTGAGAAGTATCAAAGGAGTGGAAAGGACTGGTTAGCATCTGTAAATGACCATTAACAAGAGGCAGCAGCCTGGTGGCATGACATAGATTCATACAGTTTAAGGCCAGAAGGGACCATTGCCTCAACTTGGCCTCCTGTATAACTCAGGCTGTTAAATTTCCTCTAGCTACCTCTGTATTGAGCTCAGTAACTTGTGGTGAGTTACTCCCCAGTTATGTCTTTGCTGGTGGCAGTGTGGAATAGCACTTGGAACTTCCTGCTCCAGAAAGCACAGGTGGAGGAGAATCTCTATAGTCTTTTGGCAGCAGAAGGTCTCTAACACAGCTGAGCAGTTCTGATTCCATCCCAGTAAAGGGCAATAGTATACATAATATTTGCTAGTTTATTACAAATTCTCAGGGTTACCAAAGCAACATGAGAATGTGACAAACTTGGAAGCAGTTTTGATGTTTTTTCCTCCCCAACTACAACCTGGGGTAGAGGGGAGGATGCGTTTTGTTGTGATTGCTTGTTTTGTGCAGTTTCCAGCTGTTTACCTGATCTGGGAAACTCTTAAAGGACACCTGGACCTCTGGCTGCTTTAGAAACAGGAATACAAAAACCCTTGCTGGATGAGGATTTTAAACATCTATGCTACCCAATTAGTGTGCCACCAGCACAAATGCTGTCTGAAAGTCCGAGACCTATAAGCATTCTTCAGGAACATAGTAGTAAATGCCAGCATTTGAATTCATTGTGTTAGAGCAGAGATTCATTAAAAACTATCAATTGGAGAGCACATGAGCTGGTGACTTTTATATTTGTACCTAGGGTGCATAAGATGCCTATTAATATGGAGGAAAATAGTGTAATATAAATTTGAATTAACATCTCACTTCATAGACAGCTCTTGGAAATGGAGGTCACAGATTATACAGGATACTGTGGGAGGGAAATCTGAGATTTTAAAATGTCTCCACTCTTCAAAAGAATGTTTATTTTTCCTTGCAAGAAATGTATGTAATGACTAATAATACAGAATAGTTAGAAAGTCACCCCAGCAATTCATTATGAAAGTGGAAATGCTTAATTATGTGTGAGACATTTCCCTCTGGTGTTAACTGGACTGGTGATCTGCTAGGTCACTCCAGTCCTTGACTCTGGGAGCCAGCCTTACCCTGCTCTTCTGTGAGAACCCCCACTCCTGGGCTGTTCACTCACAGCCTCTTCCATGTAAGCTACTCCTTGGATTGTGCAACCGAATGACACTAGCCAATATCTCTGGTCCCAGACACAACCCTAGGAACCTCCGTCTTGCAGTGTCCAGTTATGCCTGCTGCAAGCTTATACAAGTTTGTCAGTTTAACAAAGAAATAGATATGCACCAGGCTTGTTATCCCAAGGGGAGTCTCTGACATATTTCAGACCAAATGCACTGCTTCAGATAGAATAAATAAATAAAATTTATCTCTGTAGTTAATAAATCTAAGTTATTATAAATCAAAGCATAACAAGTCAGATTTGGTCAAATGAAATAAAAGCAAAACACATTCTAAGCTGATTCTAACATTAGAATGCCCTTACAAACTTAGATGCTTACTACCACAGGTTGGCTGGTTGCTCTTCAGCCAGGCTCTCTCCTTTGATCAGCGCATCAGTCGCTTGGTGTGGTGTCTGTAGATGTAGGTGGAAGAGAGAGAAAGAGTATGGTAAATGTCTCTCCCTTTTATCATGTCCTTTCCTCCCTCTTGGCTTTGGCCCCCTCCCCTTTAGAGTCAGGTAAGGATTACCCCATCACAGTCCCAAACTGACCAAAGGAAGGGGGGTGACTCACTCGAGAGTCCAACAGATCCTTTTGTTGCTGCCTAGGCCAGCGTCCTTTGTTCCTGTGGGGCTGGGCTAGGTTTATCGCATACATGCCTGATGAGGTGTGAACTGCCTCTCTGCTCTTGGAGAGTTTTTGCCTGGGTTTATTTTAAGCCATGAAGACACATTTTCAGCCTCATAACTATATACATGAAACTATAACCTATAACATTACTGTAACAACAATTACTATGACATCACTATGACAGCAATGCTCAGTGCATCACGGGCCTTCCGAAGACACCTGACATGACAAACTTGGCATTGGATACCACACAATCATTTTACCAGGATGAACATGGGGGTGCAGGGTGTTCCCCCGAGATACAGAGTGTCACGATGTGATGACTAGAAATAGAAGGAATTAAAGAAAAGAAAGTTCTATTGAAGTTATTTCATCTAGGTTTAGCCATAATCAGCATTCTTTGAAATATGACACTGCAAAGAAAAGTTGCAGGGTTTTTCGTTAGTGTGAAATCTGCTGATAATGGGAATTAGAAGCTATCTGTACACCTTGAACGACTTTATAAATGACAGCACATAAATCTAGGAAATGTATCATGTGGAGACTGGGTAATAAATGGAAATGGAAGCAAGACCTGAAAACTGAAATACGATCACCTGCAGAGTCCTGAAATTGTCCAGATTTTACTTATACTAAAACAGGGCAACCATTGTTTTCCCCCTCAATGTGGTCAGCTACTCAATCAGCTTCCCGCAGCTGTTCTCACTGCTCTTCCCCCAGCCGCAGCCCTCTCCAGGACTGCTTTTACTATTAGCTCCCCAGGCAGCCCTCTCCCCGGGCTGTTTTAACCCCTTCAGGGCCAGAGTGGGGTGACCACCCCACTACAAGGACAACCTGGGGAACTACAGACCAATCAGCTTAACTTCAGTACCCAGAAAGACAATGGACCACATAATTAAGCAATCAATTTGCAAACACCTAGATAAAGATAATAAGGTGATAAGTAACAGTCAGCATGGATTTGTTGGATTTGAACAAATTGAGCCAAAACCAACCTAATAGCTTTCTTTCACAGGGTAACAAGCCTTGTGCATGGGGGGGGGGAGCAGTAGATGTGGTCTATCTTGACTTTCGTAAGGCTTTTGATACTGTCTTGCATGACCTTCTCATAAACAAACTGGGGAAATACAACCTAGATGGAACTACTATCAGGTGGGTGCATAACTGGTTGGAAAACCATTCCCAGAGAGTAGTTATCAGTGGTTCACAGTCAAGATGGAAGGACATATTGAGTGGGGTCCCGCAAGGATTCATTCTGGGTCCAGTTCTGTTCAATATTTTCATCATGATTTAGAGAATGGCACAGAGAGTACACTTATAAAGTTTGCAGATGATACCAGCTGGGAGGGATTGCAGGTGCTTTGGAGGATAGGATTAAAATTCATAATGATCTGGACAAACTAGAGAAATAGTCGGAAGGAAATAGGATGAAATTCAATAAGGACAAATGCCAAGTACTCCACTTAGGAAGGAACAATCAGTTGCACACATGCAAAATGGGAAATGACTACCTAGGATGCATCCGATGAAGTGAGCTGTAGCTCATGAAAGCTTATGTTCAAATAAATTTGTTAGTCTCTAAGGTGTCACAAGTACTCCTTTTCTTTTTGCGAATACAGACTAACACAGCTGCTACTCTGATACCTAGGAAGGAGTACTGCACAAAGCGATCGGGCGATCATAGTGGGCCACAAGCTAAATATGAGTCAACAGTGTAGCAACTGTTGCAAAAAAACCAAACATCAATCTGGGATGTATTAGCAGCAGTCTTGTAAGCAAAACACGGGAAGTATTTTTTCCGCTCTACTTCACGCTGATTAGGCCTCAACTGGAGTAATGTGTCCAATTCTGGGTGTCACATTTCAGGAAAGATATGGACAAACTGGAGAAAGTCCAGAGAAGAGCAACAAAAATGATTAAAGATCTAGAAAACATGACCTATGAGGGAAGATTAAAAAAATTGGGTTTGTTTAGTCTGGAAAAGAGAAGACTGGGGGTGGAGGGGAGGGGACGGACATGATGACAGTTTTCAAGTACGTAAAAGGTTGTTACAAGGAGGAGGGAGAAAAATTGTTCTCCTTAACCTCTGAGGAAAGGAGAAGAAGCAATGGGCTTAAATTGCAGCAAGGGCAGTTTAGGTTGGACATGAGGAAAAACTTCCTGTCAGGGTGGTTAAGCCCTGGAATAAATTGCCTAGGGGAGTTGCGGAGATTTGAAAGAGCAGGTTGGACAAACACCTGTCAGGGATGACCTAGATAATACTTAATCCTGCCATGAGTGCAGGGGACTGGACTAGACGACCTCTCAAGGTCCCGTGCAGTCCTAATGACCTTCAGTTTATTGTCTGAGCCCAACCAACATTATGTCCACCATCATAGGTGATGCGTGGGGGGGGGCATGCGGGCTTGAGTGCTCCCCCCCCCCGGTTTCTACTTGGCCTGCCGGGGGGGGGGGAGAAGAAGGAGGGGGGTTCTGTCCTTCTCCCACTGTACCTGCCCCCCGCCCCCCTACATGCTAGGCCCCTGTCCCTGGCAGCTGAGCCCGGGCAGGGAGCAGAGGAGGCGGGACCAGCCACTTCTCACACGGGTCGCTCAGGGAGGGAACCTGGCTGGGGCAGCGGCAGGAGCAGCGGGCCACCCTCCACCCAGGCCCGGCTGCCAGGGACAGGGGAAGAGTGAGCCGGAATCCCCTCTCCCGCCTGGCACATTTCCGGCTTGCTGGGCTCCTGTCCCCAGCATCCGGCCCTGGGCACGGGGGTGGCCTGCCACCACCTCCAGAGCCAGGCTTTCGAGCAACTGCTACATTGCACAGAGCAGTGACTGGGAGCGGCCAGCTTCAGCCACATGAGAAACAGCTGCGTCCTGCTCCCCTCCAGGACCCGGCTGCCAGGGAGAGCAGATGAACATCCTGGTGAGGGAGGCACAGTGGGAGAAGGACAGAGCCCCCTGCACCTCCCCGCTCAGGTAACACTGGCCGGGCTGGGTGAGCGTGGCAGCCCCAGGCTTGGCGTAGGGTGGTGGGCATCGCTGGGCAAAGAAGACTTGGGGCACTCATGTGTCCTTCCCTTTAGATTGTGCCCCCCCCCCCCCCAATATGGAGAGGCATGAGTCATTTAGATCCACTGTAACTCATTCTTAGCTAAATTGGGCCAAACCAGAATCGGACCTAACGTGGCCAAAGGAATCCACAGCCATTTTTGATCTCTCATAACTGTGCATAAAATGATAGGACCAAATCATAAACATGTGTAGGTCAAGTTAAGCTGGTTAGATATGGCTCTAATAAAGTCAAATGGGTTTGACACCATTCCAAGATATTAGGCACAGGAGGAGTTTGTTTTATTTTTGGTTGATATCAACAGTTTAGTGGTGGCTGCAAGACAGGCAATTCTGGAGAGTGGCAGTGCTCTCTAGTGATTCGAGCAGGGGACTGGAAACCAGTGCTCTTGGGCTCTTCTCCTAGTTCTACCACGAGCTTTCACAAACCGGACTCCTGTTCTATCTCCACTCTGTCCACCTTTCACAGTCATTCCTCCATCCTTTCGGACTCTCCCCTTCAAGCCTCATGTTCATCCCCAGCTTTCCCCTTTTCCTTCTATAGCTGCTTGGTCTCTTTCACACTGCAGTTTCTGTCTCTCTGTGAAATACGGATGGCCCTCTGCTGCCATCCAGGGTCAGAGGGACCACCATTCTTTATACCCTCTCTCTCAGCAGTGATCTCACACGTTCACCCAGTCTCTACTATCAATGACTCTCCAGCCTGTGTCTGCACTTCTGACCTGTCTCTGACATCCCCTCCTGGTTGCACTGCCATCAGCTTCAATTTTGCCTGGCCAAAACAGAGCACCTTCCCTCCCAACTCCTTCTTTCTCAGTCACTGACAACCTCGTCTCCCTCCATGTCACTCAGGCCTACAATCCGAGATTCTGTCTTTGACTCCTCCACTCTCCCTCAGGTTGAGAGGCAGAAGAACAGTTGTGAGTGTGTACACTAGTTGTATGTATGAATTTTTTTCTCTTCTTGCACTCTTTGTATTTTGTTTGCATGCACTTCGGGGTGAGCACTGGGTCTTTGTGTGTGTTTGGATGGCATCTTACCGCAAAGGGTACATCTACACTGCAATCCTAAGTGTGACTGCACCATAGGTAGACATACCCATGTTAGCAATATGGCAGTGAATAAATATGTCAGTGAAGACACAGTGGCATGGGCTTCAGTGAGGGCTAGAAATGTGAGTATGTAATCACTGTCCCCAGTGTGTTTGTACGGACGGTGCTGCTGCATATACGCTAATAAATGTAACCATGCTAGCATGGGTAAAGCTACTTGTGGGTATGTCTACTTGTGCTGTAATCTGACCTCGGACTACAGTGTAGCCATACCTCAAAGGGGCCCCAGTCTGGATTGGGGCCTCTGGGAGCTACTGCCATGTAAATATTAAATAACAATCGACACATTCAATTATAGCTCTTCAGCCCGAAACAAATCTTTCAATGTTTCCTGAAGAGGTTGTGTGCTAGTACTAGAAATAATCAAGGGATTTAATCAATTTTTAAAAGTGGCAAGAATCAACCATTTGCCATATTTTAGCATCATCGGTTTATACAAGAATTATTGGCTATGCTAAGGTTGATTTACTTCAGAGACCAAAGGAAGATGGCGATGCTGTGACATTGCAAAAGGAAACAATAGGGTGTGACTGCCAAGTGTCACTTAAGAAATCTGTACAGGTAAGAGGAACTCTAATTCATGTGTAGTTACAAGGAGAGACAACTGCAGAGCAGCAGTAAGAGGGGTCAGAAGGAAGAATGTAAAGGGTTGTGATTGACAGTTGATTGCAGTATCATTAAGAGTGTGAATGACTGAGGTCACAGCAATGGCATGAAAGATGAGAGCACTAAAGCTGCCTGCAAAACTATGCAGAATGTTCTGTACATGGCACTAAAGGGCATAAATTGGAATTGTCAGGATGGATAATAGATGTAATAAAAGAGAAAATGACTAGGTGAGACAAATGTGCGAATATTTGACTAGCATCCTAACACACTATTTTTAGAACTAGTGAGAGAAAAGTAAATGAAGAGACTTTGATGGGGTATATGACCTATTTGGATCCCGGGAGCCCATGTAGCTGCTAAGGTAGAGTCAAGACTTCCAATCCCATTTTTTTCCTGTCAGATTTAGAGATTTTTTTTCAAACCACACAGGAAGGGATTAGGTGGCTGAGTAACAGAGGCAGCTGGGTCTTCTTAACCAGGTCCCGGTGACATGCATAATGAAGAGAGGAGGAAAAGAGTGAAAAGTTTTGCAGCACAGTGAGATGGGAGTCACTTCATGAGGAGACAGCTGCTCTGCTTTTGGACCCAGAGCATGGAGGGCTTTCCATTTTGGAACCTTTTCCCACCCTGGAATGGAGAGGGAGTAGACCTTTTGTTTCTGTTTCGGGAGAGTACTGCACAGACCACCAAAGCAGGGAACCCACCTTGCAACACACCTTTGTGTAATGTATAAAACAACCTTGTTTCAAGGTCTTCCCTATTCTCCCATGCCCTTGTTTTCCACATAAAATTGTATGGGGGAAAACCTCAAGGCTTCAAAACGGTGTGTGGTACAACTCCAGACATTCAAATGTTCAGCTTTTCTCATGAGGATACTAAGTAATATATTTCTATTGTTTCAGTATTTCTTCCAATCCTATCCTGTACCAGGAAGTGCAGAAGTGTGGAAATGCAAAAAATTTAAGACTTTTGCATGTAAAACATGAACTAGAGTGCTACACAAATAGTTTTTTTGCATTTTAATAGAATTATTATTTGCAGTAGCACCCACTAAGTGTTCGGTGTTTTCCAAACACTTCAGAAGAACACAGAATCTAAGAACAAATAAGTAGACAGTGGTCAGGGGAAGAGGAATAACAGTAGGTGATTAAATATATAATTTATTTATATATATAATATATATATATATTATATATATATATATATAATTGTATAGATAGGTGATTATTTATAGAAAAGATGTTAAATAATACTGAGCAGAGTCAGGTGAATGTTTATCTTTATGCATATATTCATGTTTTTTAGAATTTTTTTCTTGTGGATTTTCCTTAGATCTTTGGCTACTTTATAGTAGAAGGTGATGCCCTTGCTTCCCAGCTAGATGAAGAAAACATGGTTTTCCTGGTGTCCCGAAGACAGCGAATTACAAAAGCAGGTGCCATCTTTTAATATTAATTCCAAAATCTACTCTAGTGCACACTTTTTTGAGGATACAATTATGAGGTCACGTGGCTGTTTGTTTGTTATGCACACTTCTTGTTCTACCATGTTCATAATTTACCCTCTTTTTTTAATTGTAGGCCCTCATCACTGTCCTGTTTGTACCTGAATATTTCTCAATACATTGAGCACACAGGCCTTGCCTATTCGCCCATTTTCTTAAATTCTTCCTGTTTTCTTCTTTTCTTCTTATTTTTAAATGACTAGATTACCTGACCCAAACTACTTCTTAACAAACCTCTTCTGCTCCCCCCACCCATCCCCACATTCCTCTGCAGCTTGCTGTATGGAACCAGCCCCATCCTCAAGATATTAATATTTGAAAATTCAGTATGATTATTTAAAGCCAGTATTGAATAGTCTGCATTCTCATCCATTACATCTCTGAACTCCGTCCCTTTACATATGGGAGTGAGGGAAGTGCTCTTAGCATCTTGTTCCTAGTTATGTATTTTGCCTAGTCTCCCTAGCTTTTTATATGTGTGAGATAAAGAAAAATGTTATTTCACTGGCAGGTGTCAAGAGACGAGATGTGATTAAGTGTATAGCAAAGGTGCCACAGTTGGATTTCATGATAACAGCATCTCAGAAGGGAACGTTAACCATTTTTAACAGTCAGGTAATTCTGATTCATGCTAGATTTTTCTTTATCCCATTGTTTCGTATATTATGAACTGAAGAAGTATGAAACAGAAGTGCACGCTTATATGTAAAAGCTACATGTCTTTTTAACCAGGTAAATTTTGCTACAATTTTAAGTACTGAGGGAAATAGTCACTGGATTTATTTTTAGTGAATCTTGCCTGCTTTCAAGCTTGCAACAGTTGTCTGAAAGTGCAGACACTTAAAATTTCAAAAGGTCGTTCCTCTGGAACTGTCGAGCTTTTTCTAAAAACTCAGGTGGCTTTTTTGGAGTTTGTTTTTTTTATTTTTTTACTTTTACAAAAAGCACAATTAGCTGTAGAACTCATTGCTACATATGTAAGTGAGAGCAAGGAGTCAAAAAAGGGTTGGACACTTATATGGTTATTTGAGAATATCCACGTTTAATAAGTTTAAAGGCACGCTTGCAGGAACTAAATCCTTGTGCTTCAGGGCATTTACCAGCCTCTTGAAACTTTTCCTATGCATTGGCAATTCCGTAAGTGTCTGCTCTGGGGTTATGTGACAGTGCAGGGCTTCTCCCCCACCTTACAACTGTCACCTGTGCGCTGCCACACGCGAGTGAAATGAAGAGAAAGCAGTCTTTTACCTCGCTCTTTGCTCTCAGGCTTCAGGGTCACCTCTCCTCGGGGTCTCTAGTGCCCTGCTCCTGACAGCTCCCCAGCTCTCGTCAGCTTGGCCCCCTTCCTGGAATAGTAGCCCCCGAGCTGTCTCCTTGAGCACCTGGCTCTTTGCTCTAGGGACTCCCCACGGGGTTAGCTTCTCTCCACCATGGCTTCTCTTCCCTAGGCACAGTCTGTCTCAATCACTGTCTGCTGCCTGGCCTCTAGCAGCCTTTTATTGGTCCAGGGGTAGCCCAGACCTTTTAACTGACTAGACTGGGCTCACCTGCTCTGACACAGGGGTATTGGGCCCAGTCTACTCACCCCCGTTACAGATTTCTTTTAACTTCTGAAGTATCTTCTATTGGCTGCCATCTGAGACAGAATATTGGACTAGCTGGGTCCTCGAGTCCTCCAAAAATTCACTCAGGCATCAGGGGGTCCTATGATCCCATATCTGCCACTGACTGGCTTTCCTTCTAAGCACTTTTTCTATTATCATCATGAAATTAGGCCTCTGTTGTGTACTAAACCAGAAAAGATGTAGCTGTCACAGCATATTTCTATCACTGAGCAACTTAACTTATACTGATGTCTAAATGCTTTTGTGGAACTAACCTGTTGACTGCATGTTCGAAGAGTCGCTCATCGGAGGTGAACTCACATGCAGAAACTCAGATAAATGGGCTTTGTTCAGAACTCCACAAGGACCTGCTGGGAGGCCACAGGCCTGCGTCACAGCGGCTCCAAAGCCAGTTCTCTAGACTGTGGGCTACAAGAACAGATGCAGCCCCTCCTTACTCTCTTATGCAGGCGTTCCGTGTGTGTGCATTGATATAAGCAGTCCTTTCTTCAGAGCAATGGGGAGCCCACTTCTGCAATGTCTGAGGGCACCTGATGCAGTTGCATCGCCTCCTCACCCCCAAGCACAGGTAACACAGGGTTTATGTGGTTTTGGAGGGTCTATTGTGAAATTCTCCCAGATGTGCACTATTTGACATTTTAAAGGTGTGGGGCCAAATTCAGCCCTAGTGTAAAAAGACACAGCTCTTCTCAAGTTAATGGAGTTGTGTCAGGGTGGAATTTCCACCTTTTGAGGAATTTCTGATCTAAAAGGCCTATGAATCTTGAAGGGTTAGAACAGTGTGCTCATTTAGTACTCTCCAGTAACCAGTTTAATAGCAGTTCAGACTCCAAATATTATTAAAGCAACATTTGTCAAGGAGTCTAAGATATTCTATGAATGGTTAAAGAAATCTACTCTAGCCAGGCTATAAAATGCAGGGGACATACATCACACATCTGTGCAGATTGTCATTTCTGTGATCGGAGTGCAGCCAGTCTATCACAATATTGTAAAAATGCAGTTAGGTTTTAAAGCAACAATAACACAGTCCAGGTGTTTCAACTAATTAGGACATAATGCTCATGGAAAGAGTGAACGAGGCAACCAAAGATTCATATGGGTAATTAAATGCCAAAGCAAAATTGAGGCATTTGGTAACTACTGAAATAATTTATCCGAAAGCCCAGGCCTCTGTCTTCAGGAACATTATCCCTCTTACAAACCAAGGCAAAAGAATTCCACCCAGCACAGCAATAAAAAATAAATTTTTCCCTGTGCTATTTAGATAGTTCTGCGCTGCTGCCTCCTCCAAGTTTCCATTGACGTCACTTTGACATCAGTGTCTCTATTTCATTTCCAGAGTTTAAATGATTTTACATCTTGGTCTTTGAAGCTGTGCATGGAGATTTTGAGTCATGCTGGTATAACTGGGCATGCTGCTTGGAAAATGATGAAAGCATTACCAAGTGGGTCACACTCTGATTTCACTTACTGTGGATTTAAACAGGTGTAATACCATTGGCTTCATTGGAATAGCTCTGGGTTTACACCAGTACCAGTATATGTCTACCCTGCTGTCGAAGATGTGATTGCAGCACATGTAGACAGACACACACTAGCTTTAATCTGGCTAGTGAGAGTACCAATAGCTGTGAAACCACAACAGCACGGGCTACAGCGTATGCTATACAAGCCCACTTGAGACCCTGAGTACTTACTCACATGGCTAGGCTGCATTGGAGCTCATGCTGCCATGGCTTCACTGCATGCTATCAGTATGCACGCTAGCTAGATCAAAGCTAGCTCCGGTATGTCTGCGTGTGCTGCAATCAGACTTCCAACTGCAGTGTAGACAGACCCCAAGTGACAGCAGAATTTGTCTCTAGCTGTGAAATCAGTTGGTCTGATTCCAGTTACTAGCAGAAGAGCCCACATCAAAGCCAAAACAGTGTTAGCACCTTTTCCAGCAGCCTTGGTCCAGAGATCAAGATTCAAAAGGAATGGACCCTAGTGTCTCATCTTTAGTGGTGTTTCCTGCAGGTCAGCTCTGTAGCATATTGGCAGGGTCATATGATGTGAGGAAGCTTGCCTTCTAGCTAAAATTATGGGTTTTGCAATGTGCATATAGAGGTCATTTGTCTTTTGGGTTGTCACTTCATGAGCACTGCCTTCATGAATAGACTCAGGTTTTATTTATTTTAAGGTTCTGATTGTACTTGATTAGATACTTGAACAGGGTTCTGGGTTTTGGATGCACATATTTCCCACTTGAGTCAGTGGCAGCCATGTCCATGAATCCATGGGCAATGCTTGGTCTGATGTGAGTAGTGAATTTCTGGATCTTTATCATGACACTTTTGGGTGCCCATCTAAGCAGAAACATTCTTCCTGGTATAATAGACTTGAGGACAAATTCTGCACTCTATGCTGGTGTAAATCCAACATGCCTCCATCGAAGTCAAAACACTGGTGTTCACAAGCAACATATAGTTTGATTTAGTGTTCTCCTGGCACCACTAACCTTACACAAAGTAACATTCAGGAGTCAAATTTGACTAAGCAATTGTATGGCCTTCCAGGTGTATTCCTTCAAAAAGTGTGTTCTCCTCATGTAGAGATTTTGGGACACAGGGGGCTGGAATTGAGAATAATTGGAAGCCAGGGGAGGTGGAAATGGCAAGGAAGAAAAAAATTGTTTTACAAATGAAAATAGAAATAGTGAAGAGGATTCTAGTCACCCCACAGCATATCTGTCTGCCTCATTCTACACTAATAAAAGAGTGGAAAATAAATGATTTCCAGCAAATTATTGCTTTGACAGCTGCATGTGTCATTTACATTACACAACTCTCAGAATGATTGATTCAGATTGGATGGCTTTCAGCATCATCACTTAACTTATCAAGTGACACACTTCCATCATCTAAGTGTGCTGTGTAAATTGTTCAGATGTAATTATCTTCCAACATAAATACAGCATAGAGGCTTTTCTAGACTGAGTGCGACAAATGTAAATCCCGCACACCCTCCCTTATGTCTGCAGCTATTAAAGTTTAAAGTAGATGCAAAGGAAAATTAATTATTAATTTCTAAACCAGTAAATTCATCTCTGAGGGCAAAATTCTACCCTTCTTTCTAAGATGTATTTGGCTCTCACAGGCTGGCAGCATTTGCCTGAAGCACTCTAGATTGACAGCAAATGTTGGTCCCATTGGCCGATATCTCATTACCCATCTCATCAGTTATAAGGGAGGGGCTTTCTAGAGAGGGAGGATCTGGGGTGTGGTCTGATGAGGAGCAGTAGGAGCAGCCACACCTGGGCAGAATCCTGGTGGTGAAATCTGTTTTAATTTCTTTGTCAATAAAGCCAAACCTCAGGAAGCCAGTGGATTGTTAACTCTACACAGAATGTGGAGCTTGTTTTAGGGAAGACTTGAAAAGGCAGCTTCCTGCTCAGTCTCCCACTGCAGCCAAAGAGTATTCCCTACTTGCACCTCCAAAGGCAGAATTTGATCCTAGATTTTCTATGAATGATTGAAGTGGCCCATAGAGGGTTTGGGGCACATCTGAGAGAAACCAGTGGCAAACAGATGATGGTGAGATCCTGGTAGGAGGCGGGGCTGCCTGCCTGTGGGGTTGCAGGAGAGAAAAGGTTGGTTCAGGATTCTCACTCTTGCAAGCTGAATAGTTCCATGTATAAAGAAATAAACTAACTGATCTTCTTGGGAATCCGGCTGCAGCAGACTTGCATCAGAACAAGACTTACCATGAACGCCATTATAAAAATGGACATATTGCACTTCTCTCTTTCCCTCAAGGATCTCAAAGTGCAGACAGATGGCAGTTATTGATTCCCATTTTGCAGATACTGCATCTCTCTCTTTGTTGCTCTAAGCCACTGGCAGGCTGAACAATTGAACCCACTAGTCCTAACACCAAGTCTCCCCCATTCAGATGAAGAGAAAACAATTGCACTTTGTGGATTCTCTGTAACCTGAAGTCTTTAAATCAAGGTTTGAGGACTTCCGTAACTCACACAGGAGGTGTGGGCCTATTACAGGAGCGGGTGGGTGAAGTTCTGTGGCCTGAGATGTGCAGGAGGTCAGACTAAATCAGAGGTGGGCAAACTATGGCCTGCAGGCCACATCCGGCCAACGGGACCCTCCTGCCTGGCCCCTGAACTTCTGGCCCGGGGCGCTAGCCCCCAGACCCTCCCCTGCTGTTCCCCCTCCCCCGCAGCCTCTGCTCACTGTGCCGCCTGCGCAATACTCTGGGCGGTGGGGCTGCAGAGCCACGGCCTGTCCCGGTGCTCTGTGCTGCGCGGTGGCGTGGCTGGCTCCAGCCGGCTGGTGCAGCTGCCTGTCCCGGTGCTCTGGGCAGCGCGGCTGTAGCGCCGCCAGCCGCCGGTGCTCCAGGCAGCGCGGTAAGGGGGGAGGGAACGGGGGGGTTGGATAGAGGGTAGGGGAGTTTGGGGGGGTGGACAGGGGTCGGAGTGGTCAGAGGGTAGGGAACAGGGGGGTTGAATGGGGGCAGGGGTCCCTGGGGGGCAGTCAGAAAGTAGAGGTGGGCTTGGATGGGGTGATGGGGGGCAGTCAGGGGCAGGGGTTCCAGGAGCGGTCAGGGAGAAGGGGTGGTTGGATGGGGCAGGTGTCCTGGGGGGGCAGTCAGGAATGAGAGGTGGGGTTGGATGGGGTGGTGGGGGGCAGTCAGAGGCGTGGGGTCCAGGAGCAGTCAGGGGACAGGGAATGGGGGTGGGGGTTGGATGGGGCAGGAGTCCTGGGGGGGGGCTGTCGGGGGAGAGAAGCAGGTGGGGGGTCAGATAGGCGACAGGGGCTGGGTGATGCCTGGCTGTTTGGGGAGGCACAGCCTCCCCTAACCGGCCCTCCATACAATTTCGGAAACCCAATGTGGCCCTCAGGCCAAAAAGTTTGCCCGCCCCTGGACTAAATGATCATGAAGGTCCCTTCTGGTCTATGAGACATGGTTTGTTATTCCATTTGGTTCCAGATCCTAGAAAAAGCACAGTGACTAACTCTCTGCCTGTGGTGATTGTTGAGCTGACTGTGCTCAGATTTTTAATTCCACTGCCATCTACTGATGATCTTTTTCTGTTTCTGTTTTGTTTTCAGATGAGGGCTCTGACAAGCACAAACATTGCAGTAAGTTTGGGTTTTTTCTCCCCTTCTAATTAGATAGAAAATCAATTACAAATCAACAGTTAATGAAGTGAAATAATTAGAAAGTAAACATTATTCTAAGACTCCTTTTCTCCTTGAGTCTCCTGCATCATTGTGCATAGTGCTGCATGTCAGGATATTCTGGTTCAATTCTTTCCTCTCAATTACAGAGAAGTTTGGGTATCTGTTTTCCTGGGTGGAAGGATGCTTCAGATAAGTACTTCTTCCACCAAATGCCTCTTCCCTCCCACCCATCCACTCACCCACCCACCCACATGTATATCTTTCCAGCATCTTTCCTGGAGCTGCAGGGTAAGAGGTGAGATTCAGTTGACACTACAAGTTTAGTAAGAAAAAGTGGCATGCTGAGTAGTGAAATACAATTCTACAGATTCCTAACTGGATCGTATGGTTGATTGACTGACATACATGAATACACTCCGAAGGCTAAATTTTACCCTGAGAATAAAGAACAGGAGTACTTGTGGCACCTTACAGACTAACACATTTATTAGAGCATGAGCTTTCATGGGCTACAGCCCACTTCATCGGATGCATAGAATGGAACATATAGTAAGTGTGTGTATATATATATATATATATATATACACACACACACACACATACAGAGAAGGTGGAAGTTGCCATACAAACGGTAAGAGGCTAATTAATTAAGATGAGCTATTATCAGCAGGAGAAAAAAACTTTTGTAGTGATAATCAAAATGGCCCATTTAGACAGTTGACAAGAAGGTGTGAGGATACTTAACATGGGGAAATAGATTCAATATGTGTAATGACCCAGCCACTCCCAGTCTCTATTCAAACCCAAGTTAATGGTAGTTAGTTTGTGTATTAATTCAAGCTCAGCAGTTTCTTGTTGGAGTCTGTTTTTAAAGCTTTTCTGTTGCAAAATTGCCACCCTGAAGTCTTTTCCTGAGTGGCCAGAGGGGTTGAAGTGTTCTCCTACCGGTTTTTGAATGTTATGATTCCTGATGTCAGATTTGTGTCCGTTTATTCTTTTGCGTAGAGACTGTCCGGTTTGGCCAATGTACATGGCAGAGGGGCATTGCTGGCACATGATGGCATATATCACATAGCACTGCAGATCTTAGGAAAGCACATTACCTCAGAGGATTTGAGGACCAAAGTCTGTCATCAATCCTAACAGCTGATGTGACCCCTTGCTGCAATCAATGAAGATATCCTGTCCCTCAGGGCCAGGGCAATTGTACTGATGGATCCACCAAAGCGGGTGTTGCTTAAGAGGAAATAAAGATATTTTAGGCCACCCACCCAACTTCTCCAACTACCACCCACCTAAATTTATAACTGATGTTGCAAGGACTAATTTGACCTTTGTAGTCACTGCAGGGATGTATTTTAAAATAGACACACATGACTGTGACAAGATAGCAGAAACACCCTACCATGCACAAGTAGGTGTGTATTATTTTGGTCAGGATATGGAAACCAGCTATGGCTTGTGTTCTCTGTTACTGTTTGAGCATTGGCACCTTCCTAACTTCATAGTTCTCTGTGTTAATATCCTTGTATCAGATCCCCTATAAAATTCTGTGGTTTTTATAGATGTTGTCAGAAGTGGTTAAAAAAGTTGTGACATGCATGTCAATGAAGTGGAAATCGCACCCGATGTCTGGCTGTGCTAACCCACAATCTACTATTAAGGTGTCACAACCAAACAGGGGTTAAATGCCTTGCATAAATCCTATGCTTGTCTGACATGGACCTCAAATTTCTGTAGTCCCCAGGGCTTTACTGAAGGATTCATCGTGTGAATGTAAATGTGATTTGAAGGAAGGTCCCACAGGAGGAAGGTGTTCTTTGACTCTTTTTAAATGTAACAATTCTGGGAAATACTGTTTAGGAAAGGGAATACTGCTGGACCATGGCACAGCTTCTTTGTTGTTGTTGTTTTCATTGCTTGTTTGGGTTTTTTGTGGGTTTAGGGGTTTTTTTAGTAGTGACCCTGATTTTCCTGAACAAACATAAATGAACTTTCAATATTTTGGAAACCTTTAGGATGATTTTATTGCCTGCTGGTTGGAGAATATAATCAAAGAATCCATTGGGTATTTTGCAGTGAAAATGAGTTACTTTGTCGTGTAGACCTGGCCTTAGTGTTAACCCTAAGATTCCTTTTGCCAGTAGAGTTTATGCCACTTGGGGAGGTGGTTTAACCTGTGTAAGCGTTGTCCCCACTAGGAGCCTTTGTCAGTATAGCTATGCTAGCAAAGTCTTTGTAGTGTAGATTAGCCCTAATCTTGGATCTCTGGGATTAGCTATTGGTCACTGACTGCCCTCATCTCCCATCCTAGGGACAAGAAGTTTTTATTTATTTGTGTCTGTATGTCAGACAGTCCTCCCCTCACTACTCAACTAGCCCTCCTCTTGCCCTTCTCCTGACTGACTGACGCACTGCAAATTGAAATAAAAATGGCCGCTATTGGACTTCCTGTTCTGTGTTAAAAAAAGGTCAAATTGAGTTATTTTCAATAATGTTGAAACCAGTGTTTTGATATGTCCAGAATGAACTGTTGCTGAATAGTTCATTCGGCAAAAGACTTCAAGATTTTGACTTTTCGTCCTGAATCAGGATGAAAGAAAATTTCAAAATCCTGATATTTTTTCATGGGACAGAAACTCTATTTTCCAGACAGCTCAAATATATGCTGTTATAAAGTTAGCCATTCTGGAACTACTTGGGAACCAAATATATGTTTTAAAAAATAAAGAGTGTATATTAAAATTGTAATTTTCGTTTCAGTAGTCTGTATCTGAACTCTTAGTAAGATTCCAGGATTTATATCCTCAGCTGATATAAATCTATGCATCTCCAATAACTTCAGGAGTGCTGTGTTAAACTACATGAGCTGAGGTCATAGCCCCAACAGCTAAATTAGTGTTAGAATGAAGAACTGTGAATAATGTGTTGCCGTATCTCCTGATTAATTTCTGTATAGCTGGACATCTTTGCCTTGCAGGACTTCTATTTCTGGTCACAGATCTTCAGAAACAGCATGGTAGAATTAACAATCTGTTCTTCTCTGTCTGAAATTAAGATGTTTTCATCTGATTTAATCTGGTCTGTGATGCCACTTTTAGATCATCCATCAATCTGTATCATCTTGCTGCTTGGTTGAATGAGAGCTGAGGTGAGCGTAAACAGGAGGTAGGGTGGGAAGCTCCGCAGTAGCATCAGGGAGGCATGGATGGGGAAGTGAGGGGGAGAAGGGGAACGGCACAGAAGCAGAGAGCTGGGAAAGGTTGGATGGAATGGTGAGTATTAGATTTGAGGCAAGGCCTCGTAATGAGGGAAGAGAGGTCAAATGCAGTCGATTGTAATGAGACTGAAGGGGAAAGGTTAGAAAAAGCAGGATGGTTGGAATTAGAGGGAGGTGTGAGGATTAGGCAGAAGCTCCAGGGAGCTATGGGAGGACATAGAGGAGGAGCTGGGATACAGGACCCAGGGCTGGCTCTAGGATTTTTGCTGCCCCAAGCAAAAAAATTTTTGGCCGCCCCTGCTTTTTTTTTTTGTGCCACCCCCGGCTCCACCCCAACTCCGCCCCTTCCCAATCCCTTCTTCAAATCCCCGACCCCGCCTCCTCCCCCGGGCGTGCTGCATTTCCCCCCCCACCATTGCTTCCTGCAGCTCCCCCTCCCCCGCAACCCCCTGCCCTAGCTCACCTTCGCTCTGCCTGCTCCCCTGAACACACTGCCGCTCTGCGTCTCCCCCCTCCCTCTCAGGTGAGGGAGAGGCAGCGCGTTCAGGGGAGCAGGTGGAGCAGAGGTGAGCAAGGGTGTGGGAGGGAGCACAGGAAGTAATGGAGGGGGTAGAGGAACCGCTCCCTGCCCCAGCTCACCTCCGCTCCACCACCGCCGCCTCCCCCGACCGCGCCGCCACTCGGCTTCTCCTCCCTCCCCCCCAGGCTTGCCACGCGAAACAGCTGTTTCATGTGCAGCAAGCCTGGGAGGGAGGGGGGAGAAGCGGAGCAGCGCGCGCAGGGGAGCAGGCGGAGCTGGGGCGGAGAGGGCACGTTGCTAGGGGCAGCATGGCCGGCACCAGAATGCCACCCCTAGAAATGTGCCACCCCAAGCACCTGCTTGTTTTGCTGGTGCCTAGAGCCGGCCCTGACAGGACCAGCTTAGGTTTGACACCCTCTTGCAGGAGTAGGAAAGTGGTGCTAGAGGTGGAGTGAGGGGGTGAGACAGGGCAGGCCAAAGGGAGTAGTGGGAGTGCTTAGGCTGGTCTGGCAGCTGCCTGTCATTAAAGGATTGCAGTACCAACAGGAGTGCTGCCTCAAGGCCACTGATTTATAGCAAGAGTTTTGCCACATGGTTAGATTTTATGCTGTTGCTTGAATGGTGCAGAGGCCACTGAATGCATTATGCTCCTCCATGATGTTCTTTCCTAAAAAAAGTCTGGTGCAGATTGGAAGAGGCCCTGGAGGTTTTTCGCCTTCCTCTGTAGCATGGGGCACAGGTCACTTGCTGGAGGATTCTCTGCTCCTTGAAGTCTTTAAACCATGATTTGGGGACTTCAATAGCTCAGACATAGGTGAGAGATTTATCGCAGGAGTGGGTGGGTGAGATTCTGTGGCCTGCGTTGTGCAGGAGGTCAGACTAGATGATCATAATGGTCCCTTCTGACCTTAGTATCTATGAATCTATGGGGTAGGATGTGAGGGAAAGGTGTTTAATACCATCCCGCCATCGTGCTTTAGATCTTCCAGGGATCTCTTCCATCCTTCTCTCATTGGGTTAAAGTTGAAGATGATTCTCACAGGGAAGTGGGTAGGCATTCAGAGTAGATGACCATACCATCTTAGAGTGCACTGGGTGACTGTTTGAGACAGTAGGACCTGTTTAGTTAAGAAGCTGATCTCTTCATTTGACCTGAATTTATACCATTTGATGTTTTTAATAATTTAGAGATGCTTCATCTGAATGGTGTGGAACTGCTTTTCAGTCTTGACAGTGAGGGGCCATGTTTAGATTTAGTTGGGGATTTAGATTTAGTTGGGGATTGGTCCTGCTTTGAGCAGGGGGTTGGACTAGATGACCTCCTGAGGTCCCTTCCAACCCTGATATTCTATGATTCTATGTTTCAATCCCATAGATCAAATTTTGACCCCAAAGCATTATATATCCTCAGCTTTGTCTCTCTATTTATGAAGGTGTTCAGTTTGCAAAAACATTCTTGGTGAGGTGCCCCATGTCCGACTATGCTTTTAGGTGAAATAACTGACAATCTTGGTTGGATGGTCACCTGCTAAGATGCTGGAGCCCACAGAGTGTTTGAAATTGATAACTGGAACAATTTTGGCTTTACCCCAATTAATTGGCTGACTTTTGCCGCTAAGCTTTCCAGGGCTTCAGGTGCCACAACTAGCTTGCCCTCTGGTTTGAAAACTAGAACTTTGCCATCAGCAAAATTGATGTTGGTGAGGTTCTTGTCAAGGTGTATGCCTAAAATACATTTACTTAGTGCCTGGTCAAGTGCATAGTCTAGGACAGCAATGAAGAGTTCTGGGGCAGCAACACATCCTTGTTGAACATCTGACCTAATTCAGAAGAAGTTGATTCTTTTCCCATACACAAGAATGCAGCTTGAGGAGTCATTGAATATAAGATGGAACGTTCTAAGGAGCTTTCCAGGAAGACCTGCGAATTTCAAGATCACCCAAAGTGATTCCCTGTCAACAGAGTCAAATGCAGCCTTGATACCAGAAATGTGAATGGGGGGAGTGCTTGAATTCTCATGCCTTCTCGATAAGCTGGCACATTGTGAAGATTTGCTCTGTCATGGTATGGCGGGGAGTAAAGACAGTTTGTTGTGCTCTTCTCTTGGTCCTTAAGATATCAACAACCTGAGCCAACAAAACCAAAGAAAAAAACTTTCTCTGGGACAGATAGAGTAATGCCACAATAATTACAACAGTCTTGTTTGCTGTCTTTACATTTCCAGAGTAGTAAAATGATGCCTTTTTTGCCAGTCCGACAGGATTGACTCTGTTCTCCCATAATATTGAACAGGATCTACAGCCACAAAAGAATAGCTGGTCCAACACTTTTTAACAGTTCCAGAGGAATTCCACAGATGCCTGCCACATAGCTATAGATAATCTCTGCTGCCAAGAGGTTTACCTGCATGACACTTGTCAGTATTAAGACTAATCTGTTAACATGCTGAAGCCTTCTTCAGGGCTTGGTACTGCTAGTTTCTGAGCACTCACAAAGCCTAGGCCTTTTAATAGGACTTATGTTGGCTGTGTTATGTTTCATGTGTCAGGGGCTTTCATTTTGGGTCTTATCACCTTTCAAAGTGTACAGCACTGTATGTTCCTGTTTATCTTTATTAGCAGTGCTGATGTTTTCATTCTTGCATAACCCTCCATGAGGCTGGCTGTGGCTATTTCATGGAAGGAACCCATCTCTCTCTCTCTCTCTGGTTTTCCACCTAGAGTACAATGGTCCCTTCTGGCTTTAATAGTCATGAATCCCTGGAGTAATTTCAGTGGAGTTATGAAAGATAAATTTGGCACAGACAGTTTTAAAATGTGAATCCTCAACTCATATATGTTAAAAAAAGCAAAAGAAAAATTGTTCTTTCACTGCTTTTCCAGAGCCCATTTGTTCCTGTGCATTTCTCCATGCTGAATTCCTTCCTGACTGACAATTTTTAATAAACTGATGCAGCACACATCTTTGTATCCATTGTTTGCTGTTGCATTATGCAAAAATAAATCTGCAAATAAATACCATTTTAAGGCAATAAAGGACATATTTGGAGTTCAGATTGTTTTGTTAACACTTGCAATCTGCTGCTGTATAGACAAATAGCAGGTGGTGTGTGTTACGATTGAATTTTTCTGAAACTTTTTTTAGCCTGTCAGTCAGTAATGGCTTATCTCTTCAAAACAGGAAAATCTTAAAGGAGAAACTATGTCTTGGTTGATGTCCTTGGTCAAAATTCCCCTCTGTTGTAGTGGGGACTGTGCACCAATTTTCTGCCTGTCGGCCTTCTTCCTCCCACCCAGAGCTGGTTGTATTGCAGTGGGCCATGAAATGATTCCTCGAGTTGTATGCAGGGTGTTTTGTGTGAATGTATGTTTAGATATAAACTAGTTCTTGTGACGCTCATTGGAGTCTTCAGGAAGGACAGGTGCTATATCAATATAAGATCATTATAGTTCGTTAGGAATAATCTTGATGAGCTTTTAGTATAACAATTTTTTACTAAAGGACAAATTTATACTCGTGTGTGTGTATTTGCTCGCTTGCTCACTCAAACAAGGCAATTAATTCCAAATCCTCCTCCTCTTGTGAAGGATATGGCCTATGTATTACTCCATGTCCTGAACTTTCATATTCCCTCAACCCTTCAAAAAATAACATTACACACACACACACATTTAATCTTCAAACCTACTGCTTTTAAAAGGCTCTCAAATTTGTCAGCTATGCAAGTGTCTTTTTCCTTGTTAGTGAAAATGCCATCTAAGTAACGCTCAGTTCTCTGATAAACATCTTGGCTTATATAATAACATGGCTGGACTGTTGCCCACATTGTACTTTATCCAAGAAAGCCCTGCCTGTATTACTTAGTATCAACTCATTGCAGGCCTTCCCCAGTACTATATAATTACAGAGACTTAAATCTGGTTGCAAATAGTTTTGTTCTCTGCCTAACTTGGGGAAAAGGATCCTGAGGCCTTTAAATTGGTTCTTGTTTCACTGCTAATCCTTGAGGGGATTAATAGTCATGGCCCTTGTGACGCAGAAGGGTTTCACTGAGGTGCTGCAGAGCATTAAGCTAAGTCTACATAGCAACGCATGGATGCATATTCCTTATAGCATTTGCCTAGGGACTAACTGCTGCCAAGTTCTATTTTGAGAATATCTCGTTTGCTGGTTAGAGTTTAGTGCTGAAACCCACATTCAGCAGCTATTTGGTGGTTCTGCACCTTAGGTAGGAGGAAAAAATTGAGAGAGTTACACTGAGAAATTGGAATAGTCTAATAAAAATGGAGCTAAACTTTTCCTTCCTTATTCTAGTGGGGAGAATAAAATGTTAAGTGTTAGAAAATTCACACAGTTTAAGTCAATACTCAAGATGCAGTTTGAAAGTCTAACTACTCCTCAGTTCAATGTTGCAGGTGTTGGTAGTTTAAATGAGTATTTCCAGATTTTCTGACAGTACAAGTTTTAAATTCTGCTTCTTTGTGCCAGTGTAAGTCTGAAATAACTCTACTGACCATAGGTCTTCACAGGTTTAAATTGGAGCAGAATTCAACAGTAAGATTTTTAGAACAAGACTTCCAATTCCTGTTTCTGGAAGGTGTTTTTTGGTTTTTTTTAATGATAGGTTTGAATTTTTTCTGGCTTTCTAATTTCTTTATTTTATAGTAGTAAGATATTTGTTTTAAATGATCTATTTACAAACTTTAAGGCAATGTTGCAACAGAATTGGCTTGTAACAGTGTATATGTAGTGCAACTCTTCAGAGTTCTGTACCTCCTTAGGGTTTTGCACATACACTGTTTAGTGTATACTTTAGTGTAAGTATTATGTTTTAAGTAGGAATTAACAAGCTATATAACTTTCACTTTCTTTTCTCAGCTTTAAAACAAATAGAAGTGAAAGAGGGGAGAAAGCTGTCTAATCAGATTGGGTTTAAACTGTCTTCTTTCTCCACTGCCTTTGCATAAACCATGTTCCTTTCTCCCCACCATGATCACTACTGAGACCTAATACTTCTCTCTTGTTCTGTAATGTCAACTCTCCTCTGCCTTCGGAGTTAAATGTGAAAGTGGTAGGTGCCTTCTAAAAACCATAGAGAGAGAGGGCAACCTCAGAACATGCTACCTCTACACTTGGGAAAGAAAATCTTAAAGAAAAACATGAAATTCTTTTATTTATGGTGTGGATTTTGAGTGTGCAGGAGCTGACTGTGACAGTTCCTATTTAATCCAAATCTGTCACCCTCTCCCACACGTACCCACACCCTCGCTGCACATATCATCACATTCCTTTATTGAATAGCACTGGAGATGATTCTCGTCCCTTGCAATTTTTTTAACTGCTTGTCCACCGCCTGACTCCACAAAGCATAGATTTTTGCCTTGCAAAACTGTAATGGTCTCCCTTCCAGAAATGACAGGGTTATTTTACTTCATTAAAATGGTCCTCTGTTCTTTCCAACAGTGAAGCAATCAATACACTGAGTTTACACCTGACGGTAGGACTGCATTCCAACTTTTCAGCTCTGTTAGTCATTTCCCAAATCAAGAGGGTCTGACTCGTCAGAAACAAGTAAACAGAAGGCAGTGTGTCGCCCAAGGTTCATGTGACTCTTCTAGAGTAACTGTACCACTACCCAATTACTAGGAGCAGAGTACTATGCATGGGAAGTAATGTCTCCTATGTACGGTGTTGCTCATAAAGCATTAGCTGCACCACTCAACGTGCCTCTCCATTATACAGTCAGCTATTCTGTACTTCTCAGCTTAATCCTTTGATTCTTTCCACCTATATAATTATGCAGAACCTCTAAATGCCCTCTCAGCATGTGTTTCAATCCTAAACTCTAAACAGCAAAGCAGACACTTACATGTGGCTGCTCTGCTCTTAGAGATACAAGGTGGGTGAGGAAATATCTTTTATTGGACTAACTTCTGTTGATGAGAGAGACAAGGAGAGTTCTGTGTAAGTTCAAAAACTTGTCCCTCTAATATAGTGGGACCAACACGGCTACAACAACACTGCCCGGCTTTTGTAAGTCAGTACAATTGGGGTCCCAGCTAATTTATGTAACCCTAAGTTTATGGGCCAGTTGTTTCTTCTGTTCTTGAGCAAAAAGCACTTGATCCCAGCTGTCACATCTGTCAGTTTTGGTCTACTTATTAACCGTGGACCCTGTATCTTCCTATTACATAATCATGCTTTGTGGCCTTAGATGTGGTATGTTACAGACAATTCTGCAAAAATAACCACTGTCCTGGCTGAAACCATGGCTACCTTCTGACATACTCCAGGGACAAAGAGATTTGTTCGCTTGATACAACTTGCACAATGCTTGAAATATCCAATGAATTGTTGGTTGGCTGTTATCATAAAAGGGTCCCTTCCTCTAGCATCTTCCCAATTCTCATCCTTCTCAAACTGGCCTCTGTAGAATCAGATCATTAGACTTCCTCCATGGCTTTAGCTTAGCTCTCCATCATATTTGGCTGCCACTGACTTGCCTCAATTTAAGGCAGGAGCTGCAGCCAACAGCAGCAGCTCAGTCAGCCTTTCTTTTAAAGAAAGACAAAGGCCCTGGATAAATTTTTCAAGCAGACAATGAAATCTGAAACTGATGCTTTGCCTTTTTTGCCTCTGAGAAGCCGACACACAACTTTGCAGCAGTTTACTCTTCTTAGATTCGGAATGCATTTGAAACGTCTAACAGCTGCTGGCGTAATTCAGGGTGACTAACCATTTTATAAGGGAAAACTCTTCTTGCTTCTAAGTGCAGAAGCACCATCCTCTGCTTCTTGTCTGATTGCACTTCCTTTGCAATCAGATTACTCGATCCTTGTTCAGACCCAGCACATGCTTTTTAACCTTTTGCAGTGGTGAGGCTGGGTACCTCCAAATGCAACAAAAAAGAGGGCTGAATATGTTTGATTGAAAGGTCTGGTCAGGAAAGAATATCTGCTTGTCACTATCAACTCTATCCTGTCTTTTATTTATAATCACATACAGATACAAGCTGCTGCTAGCTGGGCATAACGCTCTCATTGCCCATATTGCCCTGGAAGCTTAGGGTATGTCTATACTCAATAAAAGACCCATGGCATGGCATAGGTGCGACTGGTCCAGGTCAGCTGACTTGAGCTTGCAGGCCTCGGGTACCTGGGCTATAAAAGTGCAGTGTAGATATTTGCACTCGGGCTGGAGCCAGTGCTCTGAGACTCTGCAAGGGGGTTGGATCTCAGAGCCTGGGCTCCAGTCCAAGGCCAAATGTCTACACTGCACTTTTATATCCCCACAGTGCCAGCCCGAGTCAGCTGATCCAGATTCTGAGAATTGGTGCCGTGGTTTTTATTACAGTGTAAACATACCCTTAGTGTCTACACAGACAGACGGCACTTTGGTGTTTAAGGTCTTTTCTAAGCAACGTTCAAGCACTGAGTTTTATCTGCCTCATCAGGCAGCAGGGCAGTGGAGGAGGAATTAGGAGACCTGTGTTCTCTCTCCAACTTTGCAACTTGCTCTGTGAACTTGGGAAAATCATATAAGCTCTCTGCGCCTATACCAGCCATCTGTAAAATGGTGTTACGTTAATGATACTCACCTTTGTAAAGAATTGAGATCTGCAAATAAAAAATGCAAAGCGGTATCCTCTTTTTGAAGTTCCTGTGTGCAAGTCTGAGCAACATAGCAATAATTTCCTTTTAAATTGCACAAAATCTGTGGGAAGAGAATTATATCTCCTGTGATTTACCAAATACTTTTTAAATTTGTGAATTCCAACATAAAGTGAGCAGTGATTTAACAAAAGTGAAGGCATGCATAACTTCTGGCTTTTGCTCTTACCAGCAGACAAAGGATGCAAAAAATATATTCTTTGTAAAGAAAACCTCCACATTACATAAAAATCCACAGAAAAGTCTAATGCATTCCCACGCAACATCGCCTCTCTTTTTTCTTAATAAATAGTCTAACTCTGAATGTTAAAGACAGCCAAGATTACATTCAGTCAGAAGTAAAAATGAATACATAGATCTAAGAAGATACTAACAATTCCTCTTTCAATTCCACTGAATACAAATCACTCATAATTTATTATATTTCTCATTCTTACTCTACATAAGGTGCACGGCCCAGCTGTTTGTGATTGTAAAACAAATACAGAATTGTATTATGAGCTACCTGACATCAGTAGGTAGAAAGGAGTCTGAAATCCATATGAACACACTATAGAGTGGGAACCAAAGCTAAAAATATTTTTGTCTTGGGTAGTGGAGTGAGTAATGTCTGGTAAAACTAAAACTTCATGCTCTGGAAAAATAACCTCCACACTTTGTGTCAGTCTAAATATCCATTTTTCTGAGCCAGTGGCATAAACAACATGTACAAATGTCTATCTTTTTGTGTCACCAAAGACGTTACAGTTTTTCCATAAAAAGGGGAGGCAGAGGGAGTGTTTCAGTGATATATAAAATATTTTAGCTACAGGAGGTGATGATTTCTGACTGCCATAAATTCTTACCATTCTAATTTGAGTGATTTAGGAGCACACAGTCCATTAATTTTGGAGCTTGTGCACCTAAGTCACTTATATGCTTTTGAAAATTCCACCGTAGAATTAATTATCCCCAACAAGGATGTGTAACTACATGGAGGAGAAAATATATTTGTTTCCTCCTCTTTTGTCTTTACTGCTGTAATTTATCTTCTGAAACACCAGGTTTCTCCTCCCCTGATTGAATTAGAAAGGTCCATTAGAGACTGAGTGTCCCAAGAGGATGTAAACATAGGTGGCACACGACTCTTTCATTTGGGGAGGCTTACGCGAGCACCGGAAACTCCCTAGAAAGGGGGGCCAGCAGTGGCTGGACCATGGCCCTACCCCCTGAGGCCCCGCCCCTCTCCGCCTCTTTCCCAAGGCCCTGTCCCATTTACTGCTCGCTCCTCTCTGCCACAGGGGTGAAAAGGCCGAGCAGGAGCGGGGCCTCAGGGCAGAGTGCAGACGTAGCACGGGCAGGGTCAAAGCACAGGTGCCAGTGGCCCCCTACATTTCTAGGGAGCTTCTGGTGGCAGTGCTCCAAAGGCAGTGGGCCGGCACACGTCCAAAGGGAGATGAGCCTGGGCCACATACAGTATTTTTTTCCCTTGCAGGGCCACTCTTTTTTGGGGAGGCTAAGCCTCCCCAACCCTCTTATACGCACCACCCATGGGTATAAATGAACAGAATTTCTCACAGGAGGGAGGGAATTGACTAGAAGTAATCCAGTAATGCCTAGTTGGAGCTATTCAAATCATGAGAATTCTCCTGTCGACCTAGCTACCACCTCTCAGAGAGGTGGATTACCTACACCAACAGGAGAATGCCGACAGGAGAACCCCTCCTGTTTGCACACATAGTGTCTTAACTGAAGTGCTATCGCAACACAGGTGCACCTCTGCAGCGTTTTAGGTGTAGACAAGCCTGTAGTTATATAGAATGTTCTTTCTTTTACTTTTCCTAGACATGCTAAAATGCAACTGTAAGCTAGTCAGCATATTCACTAGTCAGGGAAGGGAACTAAAGCTTCAGGCATTAGTCTTTTAAGGCCCTGTCTTTGGGACTTTTTTTATTGCGCACACAACAATTGCAACACAAAAAGAAATCAACTGAAAAATACTGGTCAGTAATTCCCAGGGGCTTTCCTTGCTCCAACCAGCCATGAGGGGAAAAGACACACCTTTCTTCTTAGTTCTTCTTTGTTTCAGCTTCCCCTTCCTTTTATACTCTGCCTTGAGCAACCATCTGACAACCTGTTAACCCTTTACCTTGTCACAGAACTCCAGGCCCAGTACTATAAATATTGAATAACAAACCTAACCATAAAGGAGACCCTTTCCCTACCTGTTAACATATTAGCCACCGAGGGTACTGGACCAAGATGCAGGACATCTGAGTTCTATTCCCAGCTCTGCCACTGGCCTGCTGAGTGACCTTGGGCAAGTCACTTTACCACCCCATGCCTCAGTTTCCTCATCTGTAAAATGGGGATGATATCTCCTTGGTAAAGTGCTTTGATATCTGCTGATGAAAAGTGCTGTATATGAACTAGTGTTATTATTTATTACAAATGCCTACAATGACCCCACATACACACACTACTCTTGGGTAAGAAGACCAACTGTGAAAATTATCAAACAATAATTAGAACCTGTGAAACACCAACATTTCCCAGCTGCCTACAATAGAGTACACCATCAGTAATGCTCAGAAATGGGTTACGAGCAGCATGTGCGGACACACACACACACACAGAGTGATAGTTGATATTTGGTAGGCAAATATTCCCCATCCATAAAGTCTGAAGGTTGAATCAGAAGCAGTAACATTTTCAGGAAGGTGGGAAGGGAAGAAGTTTCCCCAGGCATAAGCAGTGCTGTAGAATGAGGTGTTGGATCCTTTAAAATAACAGCAGAATCAAAAAATCTGACCAGCAGTGGAAATTGGGGTGCTAGCAGCAGCTGAAGTAGCAGCTCTCACAGCACCCTTGGTGCTTATTTTATGCATCCTCTTCCTAGAGTCACTTCCTGGGTAGGGACAGTTTCCTCAGAAACATAAGTCCCAGCAGTAGCAGCAGCTGCCTACCAAACACTTCCAATGCAATTAGCATTTTCTAGAGGTTGTCCCAAATCCATGTTATAAGCCAGGTTCTCAGCTAGTATAAATCAGCAGAGCTCCCTTTAGAGCCACTGGGAACTATCCTGAATAACACCAGCCAAGGATCTGACCTGATGTTTTTCAAGTGCAGTTGTTTACACTGGGACCTGTACAATAGTAATCTTGCTTGTCGTATTGATGGAGATGGAAAGATATACTGTATATCCACCTAGCTACTGGGTTCACATATAAGGAGGCTTCTGTGTATTTATATATATTTCATGCAAGGGGTGAAATATCTTTTCTACGTAAAAAGCCATGCTAGTACAATCAAAATTTATGATACTTCGAGCTAACAGTGGCTCCTCTTCTTGGGCCAAACTGACACTTCCTTTAGGAATCTCATTTGCTTAAACAGAGAGGTGGGATGGATCTCTTCTAATGCACTAACAGGAATTTAGAAGAACTCAGCAGACTAATATTTCTGCTCTGTAGTGATAAAAGTTCTTCATTTCTGTCACTCCTCTGAGATCCTGCCTGTAGATAGAATGGGATGATTTAACCCTGAAAATATGTGAAATTTTGGGCATGTAGAGGTCAAGGTTGCATAGTGGGTTGAAGGATTAGTGACCTATCCTTTTACTTCCAGAAACCTAAGTTCAAATCCTGCATCAAGGCTCACATTCATAGCCCAGCACCTACCCTAAGTATTCAGTCTGAGGTGGGCATCTCCCACCCAAGCCTGTGGGACAGCTCTGGAAGTGTTCCATTAAAACTACTTTAGCTCAGTGTTCAAAGTAGCCCTTTGCTTTTGTAATGTGGCCCCCTTGTGTGGCCTCACATGCCCATAGATCACCCTCACTGGCACCCTCTGTGCTATTATGCAAGGAATCCTTGCACATTTAGGATCCACAACACTTAAGGGGTGCATCCCCTCATCTTTCCTCTCCTATTGCAAAACAGAATTGCACTGGTTCCACCACCAGTGGGACCTTGGCAGCGCCAAAGTGAGATGCTGGATTTACCCCCAGATAAAAACAAATTTGATCCTATTAACCTAGTCCATAATGGTCACTGGCCCTCATCACCAAACCACTACACAATCTACAATTTCTAGCCCAGAACTGTAACAATAGGTCAAACAGAAGTGTGTTGGCAAAACTACGTTACCGACACTCTCTCTGGTTCTAACAAATTTATAAATTGTAAATTCTTCACTTTCATGAAATCAAATGTACAAGAACCTTAAAATAAAAGGTCCTTATCCTATGATTATTTGTATTATCCTAGCACCTAGGAGCCCTACTCATGGACTAAATCTTTCAACCATCCCTTTTCTTTCATCAGGATAGTTCCTGGGTTACTGGATGCGATTATCTTACTCAGCTCAAACGGGTTGTTGCTGTAACTGAAAGGACTGTTGTCATCTGGGATTATAAATCACAAGGCAGCTGCCAGGTATTGTTTTGGGTCATGCAAATGTTAAAGAAAACCTAACACACTAAAGCATCCTTGTGTTCACATCATATAGCCCTGTTCCAACTGCCTGGTAGGGTGAATTCTATTGAGTGGACAATGAGTTCCTGCAGAAGAGTTAGTAAAGAAAGAAAGAAAGAAAGAGAATGGCCTTCTGGGACAAGTGAAATGTTTGAGGCTTCAGGACTAGTGGACAAGTCTTCAAAAGAAGTTTAATGCAGCCTTCTTTTGGAGTAGCTTGATAGTGTGATGGATCTATTAAGCAGGAGACTACAACTCCTATCAGCCTCCCCACTACCTATCCTCTTCCTCATGGTCTGTAGTCAGTCTGTATCTGATACAGAATCCTGACCTGCTAGTTGCAACCTACTATGTACAAGAAGTACGTGATATGGTTTCAGCAGTGTGATTAGTGCCAGGGGAGAACAAGAAACAGAAGAAAAACAGCAACAAAGGTCGCAAAAAAAAAAAGGGAAGGAACAACAAAGATTGCAGACAGAAAGAATAGCAACAAAAGTTGCAAACAGAAAGAAAAAGCAATAAAGGCTGCAGGATCTCATCAACATGCCACTCTTCAATGCCCCCAGAGAACTTCAGCTTTGACAAACCTTCACAATGGACACGCTGAAAGCAGTATTTTGCAAGATTTTGAATTGCTGCAAGCGCCATAGGAAACTGGAGGTTTCAAGTATCTTCTTTAATTTATGCTATGAGGAAGCAGGAAAAGTAGTTCTTTAAATCCTTTGACTTTATTAAAGACAGTCACAAAGGTGACTATGAAAGAGTTCTGGCTATGTTTGATGGACACTTTATACCTTGGAGAAATGTGGTTTCTGAAAGAGCATGTTTTCACCAGAGAATCCAAGAACCAGGGAGCTATGTTGAATGTTTTATAAATGCTCTGCATCCATTGGCTGACAACTATGATCCTGGATTTGCAAAACATGAAAATATCTGAGACAGGATGGTTATTGGGCTAACAGATAAAAATCTTTAACAGCAGCTACTATTAAAAACAGACCAAACCCTAGCCACAGTTGTACAGATAGCAAAGCAGTCTGAACTGGTCAAACAGCAGAACAAAGGGCAGGAGCAACTTGAAAAACCAGAAACTCCCAGCCTAAGAGGGTCAAATTCCAGTCAAACTCCAAAGCCTTTCAGTCTACTTGCACAAGATGTGGAAAAATTCGTAGCCCAACCGATGTTTGTTTCACTGGAGGTGCAAGGTGTAATAAATGCACAAAATATGGTAATTTTGCAGTTTGCTTCATCAAAGCAGTCAGGGAGTTGACTCATATGATAGACAATCAAGAGCCATTGCTTATGGATCTATCACATGTGATGACACACAGCCTGTCTGGAGAGTGAAACTGAATATTCATGGAAAGCTTATAGACTTTAAAATTCATCAGGAGCAGGTATCACAGTCATCTCAGAAGGGACTTGCAATCATCTTCAACCTCTCCTAGAGCTGAAGTCACCTGACGCAGCTCTGGAGGTGTTCTAACTGCATGGGCCAGTTCATCACAGAAATAAATTACAAAGGAAAAGCTTTGCATTCAGAGTGTGTGTGATCAAAGGATCACACACTAACAGCTTTCAAAATTGTTCATGAAAACTACATCTCCATTTGTGTTCCTTTATAGTTCTCCCATGTTTCTTTGGAAAATCTGTAGTTGTAATGAACAATATTTTGATATATGAGTCTTTGATGGAGGAACACAACAGAGCCCTCAACGAAGTTCTAACCTAATCAATCAGTTCAGACTGAAGCTAAATAAGGAAAACTGTGTTTTCTGCCTACCCCAAATCAAGTTTTTTGGGACAGAGAATAAAGAAAGAGGGAATGAGTCCTAGCTCTGAGAAAGTGAAAGAAGTTTGAGAATTGAATGCACCAACTAATGTATCAAAACTCAGATATGTCCTGAGGATGTAAATTGCCTTGGTCAATATCTACAAGACCTTTCTATAGTGATAAAACCACAGAATGAACTATTAAAGTCCTACACATCTTGAATGTGGGTGTCAAATCAAGAAATTGCCTTCAAAAAGGTAAAAGAAATTATCTCAAAAGTATCAGTTCTCAGGTACTATGATGTGAATAAACCCAAAATGGTGAGTGTGGATACAAGCAGTTATATCGTAAGTGGTGTATTGTTTCAACAACATAGCTCTGGGTGGAAGCCAGTTGCATTTTGCTCTCTCACACTCACAGAAGGTAGGCATGGCAAGTACATATTCTGTTGAATACAAAAGAAAGTGAGGCAATAGTCAATGAACAGTAGAATCCAGATGATTCAAAATCTCATTATAGAACCTGCCCCAAGTTGAACAGGCTGCCAACATGTCTCCCGCTTCTGCTGATCCCTGTCACTTGACTTCTAATACTGTACCAGTCCACATGTTTCCTGCACAAAGAAACAAGAAGTTTTTAAACAAACAAGATCCTAATTCACAATATAGGGGCACACCATTGAGCATGATGAATTCTCCCATTATATTTATCATTAATATTTCCTAACCCAAACCCAAACAAAATATCTTTAATACTCAGGTGCTGGAGTCTTTGGGTGAAATCCAAGCTCGGGTGAAGTCCGTAGCAAAACTCCCATTTATTTACCAGCTGCATGAGTCTATGGTATCACAAAACATCTGGAATGACAAGATTTTGAAAACCTTGAGACAAGAATTAGATGTTAATATACATGAATGAGCATGGTAGAGACTATGCTCAGTTTCTTTGGGGCTCATGTGCAGTATCAAATAAGTTCTTTATTGTATTTCACAGGATAATTGCTTCATCATCAAACCTATGGAACATTGTCTGCTCTGTGTTTGTACGGTGAATTTAGGAGATCAGCTAGCTAAGGATGACATCCTAATGGGAGATGATGGGGGTCATGTCAACCTTTTTACAGTGACCAGTGATGACTTTGGACTAAAGCAATCCAAAGCCAAAAAGAAATCACAATTACAGATCCTGGATTCCAGGAAATTCAAGAAGTAAGTTGTTTGTAGTAAAATACTATCATTTTAGTAGTTTTTTCATTGGATAATTAAACTCCGGTTCTCTATGATCTGTGCTTCTAAAATTGCTTAAAAATTGACCTGGCCTAACATAAGAATGAAAATAGCTTTTAAAACAATTATCCTGATTTTCTAGCTGTTGTGTGAAGGCAACTCCATTGTTTTCAATGGGAGATCTGCACACAGAGCAGCTACAGAGTAAGAGTCAATGGGCCCAGTTCACCACTGCTTTAGTCCAGCTTTACCCTGGTGTAACTCCATTATCCTCTATTAGATGGAATCAGAACTGCTCAGTTGTGTGCCGCAGGCCCTACTCTGTCTCCAAATGAAAGAAATGTGTCATTATGTAAACTTTTAAATGTCTGTGGCTTTGGAGCTGGTGGATCTAAGGTATTTCACCTCTCTTGCTCTGAATTGTAAGTGTTCATGGTCTGCACTTTTAATGACAACCTGGAAGTCCTTATTATTATAATATACACAGCATATATTATACAATAACCACCTATTTTTTCTCCCCAGTATTAAACGAAAACTCCATGATGACTGGGTTGTGAAGGTTAAGTTTATCTCTGTCCTGAATTGTTTTGGATCCTGCTCCTTAGACAGTGTTCATTCGTTCGTTTTGGATGACTTAAAGAGACTAGAGGACAACATGTAAGTAGAGCCATGCATGTCACAGTGGAGCACAAACTCTTCATTGAAAGAGCCGCATGGGAAATTAGTACATTTCAAAATTCTACAATTATAGTAGCTATGTCATTTGTAAAAGATAGCTAATTAAAACTAAGATATAATTGGAATTAGTCATGCAAAGCTCTACAGAATGAGCCCTCATAAAATTATATTGGTTTTTGCTCATTAACTTTTAAATGCCAAGGACTGTCCATATGTTATTTTCTTTCACATAACCTTTAAAAATAAATGTTGTTAGCTGTCTGCTTTGGGTTTTCATCAGTAGGCAAATTTACCAAGCAAACAAAACAACTGAATGATTTTATTTGAACTGCTGTAATAACTTATTTTGAAGAATAATGCATATTCCTTTCCTACTTTTCTACATAAATTCAAATATATTGCACATTAATTCATTTGCTAATGATGAAAATGCATATGAATTAGGGCTGTCAAGTGATTAAAAATATTAATCGCAATTAATTGCATGGTTAAAAAAATTAATTGTGTGATTAATCGCACTGCTAAACAATAATACAATACCATTTATTTCAATTTTTTGGATGTTTTCTACATTTTCAAATATATTGATTTCAATTACAACACAGAATACAAAGTGTACAGTGCTCAGTTTATATTTATTTTTAATTACAAATATTTGTGCTGTAAAAAACAAAAAATAGAATTTTTCAATTCACTGAATAGAAGTACTGTAGTGCAATCTCTTTATCATGAAAGTTGAACTTACAAATGTAGAATTATGTACAAAAAAACCTGCATTCAAAAATAAAACAATGTAAAATTTTAGAGCCTGCAAGTCCACTCAGTCCTACTTCTTGTTCAGTCAGTCGCTCAGACAGACAAGTTTGTTTGCATTTACAGGAGGTAATGCTGTCCTCTTCTTATTTATGTCACCTGAAAGTGAGAACAGGCATTCTCATGACACTGTTGTAGCCGGCATCGCAAGATATTTACATTACAGATTCATGTGTCCCTTCATGCTTCAACCACCATTCCAGGGGACATGCATGCATGCTGATGACGGGTTCTGCTCGATAATGATCCAAAGCAGTGTGGACCGACGCATGTTCATTTTCATTATCTGAGTCAGATGCCACCAGCAGAAGGTTGATTTTCTTTTTTGGTGGTTCGGGTTCTGTAGTTTCCACATCAGAGTGTTGCTCTTTTAACACTTCTGAAAGCATGCTCCACATCTCATCCCTCTCAGATTTTGGAAGGCACTTCAAATTATTAAACGTGGGGTTGAGTGCTATAGCTATCTTTAGAAATCTCACACTGGTACCTTCTTTGCGTTTTGTCAAATCTGCAGTGAAAGCGTTCTTAAAATGAACAACATGTGTTGGGTCATCATCCAAGACTGCTACAACATGAAGTATATGGCAGAATGTGGGTAAAACAGAGCAGGGAACATACAATTTTCCCACAAGGAGTTCAGTCACAAATTTAATTAACTCATTATTTTTTTAACGAGCGTCATCAGAATGGAAACATGTCCTCTGGAATGGTGACCGAAGCATGAAGGGGCATACGAATGTTTAGCATATCTGGCACGTAAGTACCTTGCAATGCCACCTACAAAAGTGCCATGCAAACACCTGTTTTCACTTTCTGGTGACACTGGAAATAAGAAGAGGGCAGCATTATCTCCTGTAAATGCAAACGAACTTGTTTGTCTTTGCGATTGGCTGAACAAGAAGCAGGACTGAGTCGACTTGTAGGCTCTGAAGTTTTACATTGTTTTGTTTTTGAGTGCAGTCATGTAACAAACACATCAACATTTGTAAGTTGCACTTTCACAACAAAGAGATTGCACTACAGTACTTGTATGATGAGATGAATTGAAAAAATACTATTTTGTTTGTTTACCATTTTACAGTGCAAATATTTGTAATAAAAATATGCACTTTGATTTCAATTACAACACAGAATACCATATATATGAAAATGTAGAAAACCATCCAAAATATTTAATACATTTCAATTGGTATTCTATTGTTTAATAGTGAGATTAAAACTGTGATTAACCACAATTACTTGTTTTAATAGCAATTATTATTTTTAGTTAATCACGTGAGTTAATGGCAATTAATCGACAGCCCTAATATGAATATGTGAGAAATAGATAAGGAACTAAATATTTTTGGTGGTTTAATATGTAGTTGAACTTATTAAAGGACATCACTAATGAAGCTATACAAGACATGGTTAAATTGGCTTTGGTACTTAGATTTATACCAGATTGTGATTTTGGGGAAAGTGAGTTATGACAAAATTAAGAAATGAAATAATATGGGCATACAAAATTTGACAGGAGTAGAAACTATAAGTAAAGCTTTTCATTCAAGGATCTCTAAACATTAGATCCGCTCACAGTCTCTTTGTCAGGTAGAATTTTAAGGGCAGAAGCAACAATTATGGTCATATAGTTTCACCCATTGCATAACACGGGCCATACATTTCCAGTAATTCCTGCATCAAGCCCATAACTTCTGGTTTTATGGGTATTCTGTGTATTTTTTAGATGAGAGAAAGTAAAATGGTCAAATTGACCAAGGTCACTCACTGGGTCACTAGCAGAGCCTGGAAATGTTATTTGAAGGTGTTCAGAGGTTTAGAAAGTTGGAAATAACCCCAAGAAAGGTGAGGAGGGGGAGAGATAAAGTATCAAAAATATAGTCAGGGGTGGATGCACCACCACTGGATACTGTGTTATATATCATTTAAATGCAAAGGTTCCTTTAGGGTTTTTTTCTCATTAAACATTTATTCTACATGTGTCTCCAGTTGTTGGAAGAAGTACATTTCCCTAAGGAGCTTCAGACAGGAGCTAGATGAAATTATATTTAGACATTTGCAGAATACACAAATGTTAAAATTAATTTTGTAACCCTAAAAATAGAAATATATTAAATGACCATTCTGTATAAGTAACTGTGGCTCAAACATTTAATTCCGTGATGCAAACAAAATGACTATCCCAATTAACTATGGAACCACTGTTGCTGTTTGGTTTGGGAAGAAAGCTTGGTGATCAGTGTAGTTTTTCGTTATCCTAATCCTTATGGAACTGTGCAGTTTCTAGGTGGCTAATGCCTGGAAAGGGATTGTCTTCTTTCTTTACAAAGAAGCTAAGAAGGGGAATGTATGGCAGGGATCAGAGAGGGTGCCTGGTTGCAAGGATATGGGATAGGTCAGGACTCATAACTGGAGTGAATGTCACCAGCCTTCCTGTTGCAGGGTCAATTTAGGGTGCTATTGCAGGGGAATGGGGTCCCTTTGCTACAGGCTTATATTGCTTCAGCTATTCAAGATAAGAAATCATGCTATTTCAGCTGAAAAGCTAACCTGCTGCAGTTTTATTGCTAATGCTAGTTACTGCATTTAAACAAATGTATGAATCAATTTCCTTTTAATAAGGTACTGCCTATGTTATATATAGAAATACTTTAGTATTGTGAAAATAACCAGTTAAACATGATATAATACTATCTGTCTGTTTTTGCCAGGAGTGCCCAGCACAAACAGTCCCTCCTTCCCATCCATACTGATTTTTGTGCCATCAGTTCAACCTGTGTGTCTGGATAAAATAGCCCTTGCCAACCACCACACAGTATCAAGTCTTCAGGAAAACAGATTGGAATTGCTATAGATTCTACTTTGACAAAAATTTCCCACCTGATCAAATGTCTTGTTTATGATTACAGACCTGTCAGGGAGTTTTCTGTCCCAAGAGGAGTTAATGCCTTCACATACTGTGGAAAAGCAAATATCATCGTTACTGGAGGTAAGTAAAATGTTTATATTATATATGAAGACCCAGTGATGTTTGTCAATATTTTCTGCCAAATAGATTTGTTGTATTTTTTCACTAAATAAACTCTAATAATAATAATAATAATTTAACAGGTTGATAATTATAATAAGTACTTAAATAGTAAACTCCTGGAGACAGGGACTTTGTTATATGTGCATATAATGCCTAGCACAATGGGGCCCTGGTCCCTGATTGGAGCCTGATTACCGAAGTGGTGAATGCTCAGTCTGGATTTGACTCACACATTGTTTCCTGTGTCTTTAATAAAAGAGAAAAGACCATGTCTGGGAATACATAAAATGACCCAGTCACCTCTCCTAACTGCAACACTGTTTCCTTACCTTCTCCCACCCATGGTCCCTTATGAGTTATGACCTCAGGACTGCATCTTCGCCCTTCCACAGTGACTCCTCTCCTGCTGACCTGAGAAATGCTCCCTGACCTGTTCTTAACGGTTCCCTCTTGCCAACCTTTCTGACCCAAGAACCATTGGCATTGATCAGTGGTGTGACTCCCCTGGTTTCTTACTAATCTCTATGTTTCCTAAAGAAGGCTGCAGGACTGATGCACTGTCCAGTCCATTTCTTCCCCAGTGCTCAACCATATTTTACATTGCTGTTTCACTGCCTAGAACTACCTCTCCCACTGTGCTCTGTCTGCCACTCCTCCCCGCAGACTCCATCTGTTTCATCCCACTGTAGCTCCCTATCTCTCTCCTGTCCGGCTTTCTCAGTTTTAAGGTTAAATTCCACAGGTTGTACCTATATGATGAAAAAGGTGTGTGTGTGTGGGGGGGGGGTTCAATCAATTTAGCTCAATCAAGTTAGTTAAACACAATTGGAAACTCCACCGCAACACCTAGGTAGACACAGTTTGACACCTTTACAATCATGTTAGCTGGTTTTTTTGTAGCATTAACACTCAAGCCTATGTTGGTGTTAAGGGGCATTTGCAACTGTGTTAAGATAACTTCAGAGGAGGAAAAGCACCCTTCTTATCATGTGGACAGGGTCTCAGGCCTGGTCTACACTTTAAGAGTTGTACTGGTATAACTATTTTGGTTAGCAGTGTGACTTTTTTTTTGTAATTATCAAAATACTTGTATTGGTGAAAGTCCTAGTATGGACACAGTTACACAGGTACAAAGGTGTAATAAAACTGGTATAGTTATTTCCCTTCTCATAGGTGAATAGCTCTTTCTACCAATACAACTGGATCCACACTAGAGGGGATTGTACCCCTTTAACTGCATTGGTATTGTTAAAGCAGTACAGTGTTCTAGTGTAGACAAGGCCTAAGAGCTTGCAGGATCAGAGCCTATGTACTTTTCACATTTACAGGTATTATTTGATTAATTATGCTGATAGTTGATCAGAAATCGTATTTAATGATGTCTTATTCAATGGTTATAGTTTAGTTAGATTTGTGTTACAATATTGTGAGTTATAACTGATCACTTTAAACTGATAACTTTAAACTGGTTATTGCTTTATTTATATGAGATGGATAATGGATATTAGCTGATGTTACAGATTGCATGGTGGTTGACTTTTGTCCAAGTCCTGAAACTCTGGTATCAATGAGGCTCTTCCTCCTCAAAAGAAGGGACACTTTTTAGGCTCTAATGAAGACCCTATGTTGAAATGTTAGCCACAGTTGGCTGATTAAATAGTTACTGTTTCATTCACAAAGAGTGAAGGTGAGTGCAATCTAAGTTGAACAAGTGGAACTTCATTAAACCCTGTGAACTGCTCTGGCCACGTGGCTTAGTTGCTTCAGGCTAACTTCCCTGTTCCTATTGGTGTCCTGTCAATAACTGTCCCTCCCGGGAACACTGGCACTCTAACTCCCCTTCCAATGATCATGATACAGTTAAATAATACAAATATTTTATAATTTTGATTTTGCAATCTTCACTTCCTAGATAGAAGAGCTTATTTTTGTACAAAGAGGTACAGAAAACATGGAAGGGACAACAAAAGGATTATTCCTTTTATGTGTCCCCCACATGCTCTAGAGTCATGGCTTTGGAGAAGTATAAAACTTCTTTTTTTTAAATTTAGTTTGGGTAACTTTCCAGTGCTATATGCCCTTGGAGCTACACAGATTGGCTTCTAGAATGGATATAGTACCATAGCAACTTCCTTTCCCAGCTAGCTCTTTGACATCCAAGTCTTGAACAATGCCATATTAAAATACTTTACCTAACTTATTACAATGAGTTAAATGTCTGACCCTTTAGCCTTTGAGGGATCCATCTTCAAACAAGTGCATACAGGCATATGACTCGCGTTAGTGGGGCACACCTACCACTTCAAAAGTTTAACCCTAGACTTCACAGCTCTTTAGGACAGTCCAGTGAGCACCACAGACACAACATGAGCTAGGATTGCCATACAGTCTGACTGGGATTGTATCTTATGGCTCGTCTGCAGTAGATGCGTTACACGGGCACAGCTGCAGCAATGCAATCTCAAAGCACTGTAGAGACATTTGAAATCACTTAAGGCAGACACCTCTTCAGAGAAGAGTAGCAACAGAAGGATAAACAATGCAATGCAAACTGAACAACAGTGTAGGGGAGTGAGACATTCTGGCCAAGGACGTTGGGCCTAACTAAGGCTACGTCTACACTACGCAGCTTTTAGCGACATGGCTGTGTCGCCACAGCTGTGCCGCTAAAAGTCGTGCAGTGTAGCTGCGGTTTGTTGGCTCTCCTGCTGACAGAAAAAGTCGACCCCGAACGAGCGGCATTTGCGTTGTCGGCTGGAGAGTGCGCTGTTCAGACTGGCACTTGTCGCGGCAAAACTTTTGTCTGTTGGGGGGAAGGGTTTAACACCTCTGAAAGACAAAAGTTTTGTCCAATTTCCAGGGTAGACATAGTTTTAAAGTATTGGGGGATCTCTAACATCCACCTAGAACAAACAGGTCTGTTTTTAAGGTCTCATCAATGAAAGCCACACTCTTCTTTATTTCATTTAACTTGGAAGCGGGAAGAGCTGAATTGAACCTCCTGGGATACAAACCATTGGTTCCATGGAGTCTAGGTATTTCCAGGCTAATGTTTGGCGATCTGATCCATCCCCTCCCAGCTCATCTTTTCTTACGAATGAGCTTAATCCTGGTGCATTTCATGTCAGAGTATTTGATCCTAGAAGCATAACTGGACCATTGAGAGAACTAATCATTCTTCCCAGTGTTCTGGTGAGCTTCTATAACTCTGCTGTAGCAGTGGTGATAGCAAATATCTCTTCAGTGCCAGCTATCAGTACAGCAGTAGTTCATGAAAAGGGGAGAGAACAACCTAAAAATCAATCCAAAAATCAATCTTATTATTTAACATAAGCAACACAAAAGATCTAAAACTAACTGACCAATTGAAAATAGCAATAAACAAAACCCTTTGCACTTAAGCAAACACAACAACATTGAATGGATTTTATTGATAGGCTTTTCTGTGGCACTTGCTCTTCATGGTAATACCAGAGGGCATAATAGATATTAATGATTTTAGCCTCATGCAACTCTCTGTGTTGGGGCCCTGGATACACATTGCACTTCTTCCTCCCTGCCCTTCGTCTGCTGCCACTGTCAGAGCATAAAGAGTAGTGGTGTTAGAAAGCCCCATTCCTGTTCATCTTCAGAAATGTAATGGGAGGGGTACTCTTCCTGCTCAGAGGCAGTCTGCTGTTCCCCATCCACAGTCACTTAAAGCATTATTTTTTTCATATTGAACTCTGAAGGTAGACACAATTGGGGTGCTCTTTGCTCTGTCTGTGACACCTGATCTACTGTCCCACTCACTGAAGGCTGCTATCAGCCAGAGTCCCTCCCTCCTGTACTCCTCCTGCAATCTGCAGGCTGAGTGCTCTGCTCCTGAACACATTATAAATAAGGCCTCTTGTTACTTTATGGCAAGATGGACCTAAAACCTACAACAAGGTCCCTGATGCTGCAGCCAACTGGGACTTCAGCTGCAGAACTCAGTAAACTCAAAAATGGAAGTTTTAAGGAACTCAAATACAAGCAGTTCACTCTCTAGGGAAGGCTGGTCTTGTAAGTAGTGTGACAGGGTCAGGCCAGATGGCAACAAAAGAGTGGTCGAAGGTAGATACATTAGTTCCAGGTTAAGCAGGTCCCTTTTCCCTGGGTAAAATAACAGGGACTATTCCAGAACACTCAGGAACTTTCTAGAACTAATTAAGGCAGGCAGGCTAATTAGGACACCTGTAGCGAACTGGGAAGCTGCTAGAATTAATTGAGGCTAATCAGGATACCTGGTTTAAAAAGACTCTCACTCCAGTTAGTGAGGTGCGCATAAGGAGCTGAGAGTGAGAGGGCATGCTGTTGGAGGACTGAGGAGTACAAATGCTATCTGGCATCAGGAGGAAGGTCCTGTGGTGAGGATACAGAAGGTGTTGGGAGGAGGCCATGGGGAAGTAGCCCAGGGAGTTGTAGCTGCCACACAGGTGTTACACAAAGCACTATAGACAGCTGTGATCCACAGGGCCCTAGGCTGGAACACAGAGTAGAGGGTGGGCCCGGCCCAGGTTCCCCGCATCCCCCCAACTCCCTATTGGATACAGGAGGAGTTGACTTGGACTGTGGGTCCCACCAGAGGGGAAAGTCCCTGGCCTATCTCCTGACCCACTAGGTGGACCAGCAGAGACTGTGGGGATTGTTCTCCTTCCTTTTCCCCATGCTGGCCAGTGATGAGGTTATCTGAGTGGACGGCAGATTTGAGCCACGAAAGTGGCCCCAAACTGAGGGCTACTGTGAATCTCTGAGGCGAGCAAAATCGGCCAATAAGTGCAGGACCCACCAAGGCAGAGGAGGAACTTCGTCACAGTAGGTACTGTCTTAGTACTTGGGAACAGTGGGTTCAAAGCCGAGCTCTGCTACTGACTGACTGTGTGACCTTGGGTCTAGTAAGGGTTGTATTTTTCAAAAGAACTATTAAATTAACTAAAAGGGTGTATTGGGTAATTTCTCTGATGAAGCTTGGCATAGAGGGAGAATTCTAAAGGCATAAATGGCAACTATTTGCCTAGCTCCCATTGGCCATCAGTGGGAGAGGAGCACCTTACAGCCATTTGTGCTTTTCAAAGTCTCCTCAAATGCTATTAATTGGTCGCTAATTCCCACTGAGAACAATGGGCGCTTCTGGGCACTGCATGTGCCTAATGGGAGCTGAGCTTTCTTTAAAATCTGGCACGAGCTGCAGATGCTGAGCACTTGGGAAAAACTGACCTTTAGTCTCTCTCTGCCTCTGTTTCTCATCTGTAAAATGGGCAGCACATTTATTTCTCCAACCCTTTGTCTGCCTCGTCTATTTAGACTATGAGCACTTTGGGGTAGAAATTTATGTGAGAGTGGCCAAAACCTAATATGATGGCACCCTAGTCTAGGTTGGGGCTTCTAGGCACTACCATAATACAAGTAATAATTTATGGTGTTTTGATATTCAAATCTGTTTATTTTATAGTGCTCTCAGATTCCCTATATACTGCAAATGTTGGTATTGCGGTCACATTGCTCCATCAGAGAGGTCACCCTTGAAGGGAAGCTGGGGTTTTGGCAGATGCATGGGGGATCGATGCAGATATTCAAAAACATGAGGAGGGTGTCCTTGGTACTGGGGAGCAGTGGCATCTCCTCTTTCCCTCCCCATTGGTGGGAGGTGGGGTGGAGACCAGTTTAAATTCAGTGGTGAGGATTGACTTCCTCCCCAGCAACACTTGAAAACAACTAGCTGCCCCAGTGCACCCTGTATCAATGTGTCACTGCATCAACAATAATGGATAAACTCAATAGCTTGATGTTTCTGATAAAACAACTAGTAGCGAAATAGCTACCATGGACTTGTGAACAGTTGTCTTTGGGCTTCAGAGTTACCCCATTGAGATTAATGGGATCAGTTGCTTCTGCTCTGAGAGCTTTTGTTTCAGGCTACTTGCACTCTGAATCAGACATCCCTGCATCAGCTTATTCTTGGTTCACATTTTGTGCCTAAAGACAAGAGACTTAACTTCTCAAAAATGAAATCCTAGATAGTGGAGCACAGCTGTGTGGTGACTTAAAGGGAAAGGGGTAATTACAGTCATTTGTGTGACCACATCATTGCATTATATACCAGTGGTTAGTAACACTGACAGCTAAGATCTGACAGTTCCCTGATGAACCAGGAAAAATGAACAGACTTATCCCTTCATGTGTCTCCTAACTGGACCTACAAATTTAATGATAAATACTGTTTTCCACATGCACAGCACCTTTTATCTGAAAATCATTTATAAAGTTACATTCTCTTCTCCATTTTAACAGATGCCCTTCCTTGGCCTTGCTTTCCTTACCCAAATTTACACACTAACCAAGACAAGAACTGATCCCTGGTCTCCTCTCTACTAGTCCCCACTCTAACTAAAAGGCAGTGAAAGGCTGGAGAAAGGACCAGTATGATGTAACAAACCCATAGTGGCCTAATTTAAGCTCTAAAAAGCCACAGCTAAAACACAGCTGATTCATTACCAGATGACAGATTTTTTTTTCCCCTTTTGATTTCTTGTGGACCAGAATATGTCTTCTGTGATTTGCATTTTATTGGGTTCCATCTGCTAGGAGACTTATGTATTTTCCCAAAAACTTTAAACCAACTTAACTTTAAAACTATGTGTCTTCTCATCCAGATTGTTTTGTATAATTTAGCAATTTGGTGAATTATTTCAAACAATGCTGAAATGAATGCACTGGAATACTCCAACAGACCAGTCATTATATTTTTATAGACTGACAGTGCTTGCCACCTGGTTAAGTGTTGATCCAGCTGTAAAAGGTTTATATGCATTCTTTTGGCTCACTAAGGCAGATGACTTATTGCCCCACCTAGGTATAAAGAAGGAATAGAGTGGCTCTCTGGGGAGAGAATGAAGTGGTCCTCAGAGAAGAACCCTAAGAAGATTTGAGCTGACATCTATTTTTTTGTTTTCTTTGTTAATAGAACTAAATCCAGGCAAAGGGTGACTTTGAGTTGTTGTTCTGTGTAGTGTGTTTGTAGAGCAGGTTGGGAGAGGCACTAGTTTATACTCTGAATGGCCCAGGTCTAAAGGACAATGTATCTGTGCAGTCTCTTCCTCAAAAAGCTTTAAGATTATACTTCTCAAAGTAAATAACAAATAAAGCTGTGTGAGATTTGGCTGACTTGGTTCTGAGGTTCGTGTGAATGTCCTCCAGTTCTGATCCATGTGTTTTTGCTCTCTGAGTTCTGCTTCAAGTTTGGAGTGACCAAGTAAAACTTAGTGATAACTATCAAGTTGTAACTGGTTTTGTGTCTTAAGCTATTTAGGAAGGGCTAAGTTGATTTGTATATGGTGCTAAAGGCTTCTCAGTATTTAACTGTTAATAAAGCCATAAATCTGGCATGATTTTGATGCCACACCATAAATATGTTAATGTCTGTTTGAAATTGGGCCCAGGTTCTCTTTAAAGGCATGTGAAAAATAGCAAACTTTTCAGTGCAGCTGGTTTAAACGTTGGGGTTTGTATCTGAGCCAAAATCCAGGTGTGTTGGTGTTGCTTTGGGTTTTGCTGGAAATGTTTGAAATAATTAGCAGGAAAAAACTCCTATACAATAAGAGGACCAAATTTCAAAAGTGGCTTTCTAAATTGTGTGCAAACATCACATTTGCACAGATGGGTACAAAAGGCTTGATTCTCATTTACACCTTTTCACCACTTTGGCAACATTAAAGGGCCTTAAAGAGTGAGTTAAGTACACTTTAAGCAGTGTAACGGGGTCTAGAGGCAACTGAGCATCAAGCCCTCGGTATGAAAAAGACAAAGATTTAAGCAGGATTTGTGTTTGCAGTCCTGGCAGCCATTTTTAAAAAAAACTAGGCTGTCTATTCAGAATCTATTTTGCGATAGTCTGCATGTTGGACACAGAATGGGTCATGGAAATTTTCTGTTCGCAGGTGATGATAAAGTTCTCCGTTTATGGCATCCCAATATAAACACCAAGCCAGTGGGGAAGCTGTTGGGACACTTATTTAGTGTCATGGAGATTGTCACAAATGAAAAAGATCAGCACATTATTAGCCTTTCCACTGCAAAGGTAAAGTACTGTCCCTTAACTTCATGAAAACCACTGTTGTGAATGCTTGTAAAGTTAGTTACGCTTTGAGTTACCTCTGCTGATGGTATTAGGTTTTAATTATCACATTTTTATTAGAGTATTTTACACTGTACACAATGTACTAAACTCTTACACATGGCTCATAAAGGACTTTCCTGCAATGAAATATGTAATTTTTTTTAATATTCAAATTATGTTATACTATGAACCAAGGCTGCAGGAGTCCCGGCGCCTCCCATGGGACTCCAGAAAATAGTCTCTGAGAATTTAACATGTTTAACTTAACTTAATTCTGTTCTTTAACAGTTATCAGACACACAACACAATGGGAAGAGTTAACATGATTTTTGTAAAGGGAAATCATGCCTCACCAATCTACGAGAATTATTTGCGGGGAGTCAACAAGCATGTGGACAAGGGTGATCCAATGGATATAGTATACTTAGATTTTCAGAGAGCCTTTGACCTGATCCCTCACCAAAAGTTCTTAAGTAAAGGAAGGAGTTGTGGGATAAGAGGGAAGGTCCTCTTATGGATAAGTAACTGGTTAAAAGATAGGAAACAAAAGGTAGAAATAAATGCGTACAGATCTGGTCACCCCATCTCAAAAAAAAGATATATTGGAAAAGATACAGAAAAGGCAACAAAAATGATTAGGCATATGGAACGGCTTCCATATGAGGAGAGGTTAAAAAGACTGGGACTTTTCAGCTTAGGAAAGAGATGACTAAGGGGGGAATATGATAGAGGTCTATACAATTATGACTGGTGTGGAGAAAGTAAATAAGGAAGTGTTATTTACTCCTTTTGATAACACAAGAACTAGGGGCCACCAAATGAAATGAATAGACAGCAGGTTTAAAACAAACAAAAGGAAATACTTCACACAATGCACAGTCAACATGTGGAACTCTTTGCTAGAGGATGTTGTGAAGGCCAAGACTATAACAGGGTTAGAAAAAGAACTAGATAAGTTCATGGAGGATAGATCCATCCATGGCTATTAGACAGGATAGGCAAGGATGCAAAACCATGCTCTGAAGTGTTCCTGGCCTCTGTTTGCCAGAGGCTCGGAATGGGTGATATGGGATGGATCACTTGATGATTACCTGTTCTGTGCATTCCCTCTGAAGCACCTGGCATTGGCCACTGTTGGACGACAGGATACTGGGCTAGATGGACCTTTGGTCTGACCCAGTATGGCTGTTCTTATGCTCTACTCACTCTTAGTAGTCCCACTGAAGTCAGCAGGACTGCTTACACCATGTAAAATTAAGCACATGCTTAAATTTTTGCAGAATCAGGTCACTAGACAACATTACAAACCACACACATGAGACTTAGAAACAAACTTTCTTTCCATTTTACACTCGGTGAAGTGGAGGCAGAGGCAATGAGATTTGTCCAAGGCTAGAGAGAGGAAGCCATGTTAGAGGTAGAATTAGCACTCAGGAATTCCTAGCTCCCAGTCCTGTCCTCAGACCTTAGGATTATGCCTCACAGGGTTGTCAGCCTAAAATATTCATAGTAGAGGTGAGTGAAATTCAGAAATTTCCATCCTCTGGGAAATTATAATATTTCAACTTTTGCTTTTGAGATGAAAAGTTGAGACCAAAAGTTTTCACACAACAAAATAGCCTGAAAAACTTCAATGTGGAAATGTGAAAATGTTTTTCTCCATTTTCAATCAACACAAAACATTTTGACCTTCTGAATCAAAATATTTTCATTTTGGTTTGTTGAATTGACCTGGAATGCTTTGTTTTGAGTCAGTTCAACATTAGACAGGCAGCCCAGATGTGCCTACCTTTAAGATGTAATACAGGCACAATACAATATTTGCTTGGGGGGAGGGAGGGATCTGCTGCTGCCTGATTGGTTACTTTTGTTTTCACTTGGTGTCTGGTTGACCGGCCAGTCTGTCACTCTGATGCTCATATCTTTGAGGTTCTAATATATAAGTGACTTGTGGGAGTTCAGGTTGCCTGGGGCCCCCATTATCTCCTATGGGCCAGCCTCCCTGGTAGGACTATGTCTTCTATGATGCTCCTACATCTACATGACTTCCATGATGTACCACACAGCTTAGTCAGAGGAGAATTCGTATTACATCATGGGAGCTGTAGTATTTCCAGGAGCACAGTCCATAGGAGGGAATGGGGGCTCAAACTACGATTCCCATGGGGCAATGTGTCACAATAGGGAAATGCAATTGAATATTGAGCTGACTCAGAATTAAGGGTTCAACAAATCAAAATATTCCAATTTGGGTTGAACACCCCTGAAATGAAATCTTTTGTTTCAATTTTTCCAATGGAAAAATCAACATTTTGGCAAAATTGAAGTTCTCCCATGAAAGGTTTTTGATTTTGTGAAAACTATATTTTCTTTCAGAAAATAATTCTGATGGAAAATTCCCAACCAGCTCTAATTCTTAGCCTCTATGTATTGATCTTTTAATTAGCGGTGGAATGAGAGGAAAATAAAGAATACATCACGAGTTGCCACTTGGTATGAAGTCCTTCACAAAGAGTGGACCTTGTAATGGCAAGATCTAAAGAAAGTAACTTGAAAGGGATTAATGGAGCAAAGTATTGATTAAGTGAAAAACAGAACTTCTCTTTGATGTCAAATGTTACATGCTGGCTATACAAGTTGGAACTCTCACAGGAAAAGCCATCAAAAAATCAAAAGTAAAAATGTTAGGTTTGTTCCTGCTCTCATTTAACTCAATGGGAGTTTACTGATTGACTTCAAAGGGAGCAGGATTGGGCCTTTTCAGTATAATTCTTGGAGAGTTAGTAAAATGAACCCTATTGTTTCTGATTTTGATTCAACGTTATATCTTCATCTGAGCCAAACAAGCATCTCTTCTGGAAACCTTAAGCTGTGCCAACACTAAAGCTTACCATCAGACTCAGAAAGCCCATTACTTTCCTTTACTGACAGCAAATGATACTGGTTGGAAACAAGACAGTTGCATATATTCTAAAAAGCACAAGCTCGTTCTTTAAGGTGATTAATTTTCTCTTCTGGGCTTGTTTCCCTGGATGTTTTTCCTTTGCAAATAAATGACAGCCTGTCTGCAGACCTCCATTTATGATATAGTCCTTAGCTCAAACAAAAGTGAGCCACAAGAGGCACCTTAGAATCCCTCTTAAATTAATTCCCCCATTCGAAAGACTTCTTTCAATATAGAAAGGAGAATCAGTCTCCTTCTGAAGAGATTACAGCTGGGAAAATGAGGTTAATCTGCCTCTCCGCATAGATGAACACTCAATTACTATTTTCCAGACAATATTCAGAAAGTCTAACAAGGGGGAAGCTAGTGAAATCTGAAAGTATGAGGCAACCCTGACCTTTACTCCTCCCTAATATAAAGGAAGGTGAGAAAGATCAGAATTCACATAGGAGGCACCAGGTCCCTTCTTAGAAAAAAACTGTACTATTCAAAAATACAGTACTGTTTATCTTCCCTTTGGGTTCTGTTGCTTTCTTTTTTGTGAAAACCCACCCTGAATGGTTAGTGTCTCAACCTGCCAAAATTGCCTAGACTTTGGCCACACTGAGCAGTCTGCACTGCTTCTTGCTTTTGGTGCAACAAGGTATTGTCTTTGAGCACTTCTATAACAACATTAGTGCCTTCCTCCTGCAATTACAAATCTTTCCTTTTTCCCCCTCCAGCTTCCTACATTGCCTTTTGATTAATAGCATTTTATTATTCCTAAATCACCTGAGTGAAATCCTAGCACCACCGAAGTTGATGGGAATTTTGCCATTGGCTTTAATGGGACCAGACTGTCACCTCCGCAGATGACAAATATCAAATTTTGTCTGGAGTTTCATACACACATTCCATTTCCCGCACTCTACAAGTTGAGGTAGGCTGAGTTCACTAGTGTCTAAAGCTGCATGCCTTCTAGTTTCTATGGCTATTAAAACCAATAGTGACAACACAGCCTTGAAATCTGCCTTTAGCTGCCATCTGCCTTTCTTGTCAGACATTTGAGGAAAACGTTTCTCCAGTGCACTAGCCTCAGGCTTGTCTTTATGTTTCTTTGAAGCCTCTTTTTACACAGCACACAAATTCTTTAATAGAAAGTTAATAAAAACTCCATAATAAGCCAAGAGAAATAGTCTGTAAAATAACCAATAAGTCTGTGCTGATGGGTGCATGGGAAAGAATAGCCTTCAAACATGGTGCTGTTGAGAAATTCAAAACTTGGTTAAAAATATTTCCCTCTTTGGACCCAATTCTGTACTTTCAGGCTGCAATGCTGCATGCCCAGTAATCAAACGTTCATTGTAATATGGACTTTTACAGGGTTTTGGCTTAAATTTAGCTTGAGGAATATCAGGAGAAAGCATTCATTTTCAACACTATTTCCACAGCACTGTCACTCCATCAGCCACCTGAGGCAATACCGCTTGAGATTTACCAACATGCCTGCACCTCTCCCACAAGCAGGGGTGAAAGTAACTTACAGGACTTACCAGTACTCAGGAGTCCTGAGCAGGGGGTGTGGCCTCAACCAGAAGAGCCGGGGCCTTTAAATACCCGGGCCCTTTAAATCAAGATTTAAAGGCCCCAGGGCTCCGGCTGCAGCTCGGAGCCCCTGGCCCTTTAAATCACCCCCAGAGCTCTCAGCTGCAGAGGCAGCTGGGAGCCCCGGGGCTCAAGGGTGATTTAAAGGGCCCTGGGCTCTGGCCGCCACTACCGCAGCAGAGCTCTGGGTCCTTTAAATCACCACTGGATCCCTGCCGCTGCTACCCCGGGGCTCCGGCAGCAGGGCTCGGAGGGGGCTTTAAAGGGTCCGGGGGCTCTGGCCGCTGCAGGGAGCCCTGGGGGTGCTTTAAAGGGCCTGGGGCTCCCTGCAGCAGCTGGATCCCAGGGCCGTTTAAAGCGCGGCCGGAGCCCTGCCGCCACTACCCCAGGGGCTCCAGCAGCAGGGCTCAGGTGGCGCTTTAAAGGGCCCGGGGCTCTGGCTGCTGCGTGGAGCCCGGGGCCCTTTAAAGCGCCAGCCTGGGGAAGCCGGTCTGGTCCGTCATGGCGTACTGGCTCTTGCCAGTACGCTGTACCGGCTTACTTTCACCTCTGCCCACAAGTTGCTGGTACCTCCTACACTCCGGCTGCCTGGTACTGGTCTTTGGGCTCTTACTTGCAACGTGACAACTCTCTGCAGCAGGGTCATTTCATGTTAGGACAAAAAAAGCAATAGGGAGACAACCTCTGGCTCTCTCATCCTCCTATGGCAATGGCTGCCAGACAGATTAAAAGGTGGTTTGATTGCTTTGTAGATGGGAGCAAACTGTGTTTTAACTGTGTCCTCAGAATGCATAGCCCATTCTGCCCTAGGCATTAGTGTACTTTGGGATGATGGCTAGTTCTAGTGTACGCTGCAAGACTGAAGCGTGTTTTAACTATGTTTGGCACAACCATGTTATACCTGAGCTTCTGACATTGCTGTTTGTACAGTGTAAATGGGTTGTTAGATAGTAAATTCTCTGCAGAGAATGTGTCCTACTTTTTTATAAAATCTATTAGATGTTTTTTCAACTTCTCTATGAGAGGTCACCTATTCTTTCAAGCTTTTTAGACTCGTACCATAAGACCTATGTGACTTATCTATTTAGAGTCAGGATCAGCCAGATGTGTCACTAGCAAATTATTTCTCCACTAGAGTATTCCTTCAGTTCTTCCAAAAGGAAAAATCTAACCGCTCACTCATACCTCAGTTCAGCTACTTCATGACACTCCCTTAGGCTCTGATCCAGCTAATACTTACGCATATTTTAATTTTATGTACGAGTAATCTATCTGATGCTAATGGGACTACTCAAATGCATACTATTACTCATGGGTGAGTTTGCAGGATCGACACCTTGCACAATAGGTAAAGTTCCCACCTAATAAATGATATTGAAAGGGAGACATGTTTTCAAGGCTGGAGTGCCAGGTTATTAACAACTGTATTGAATGACTACATAATTCATAGGTGGCCGAAATGAGACTGATGGATCAAAGCTAGTCTGAATTTGTATAATGTGGTCTGTGTCCACTCCATGTTCAGTACAGAGATGCAGTCAATCTACAAATCCCATCATGCAATGCTCCAGGTCCTGGTTTAGTTCTGTAGCCTCTATGCAGTATAATTCTATATTAAAGATGAGTGGTTACAATCTGCTGTTAAGTGAAAGTTGAGTGCCTGGATTCCAAATGTTGTCAGTGTAATCCTCATTTGGGCAATGTTTGGGTACCTTAGGGATAGTTGTGATAGATATAATTATTAGCAGACATCTGTCTTAAGAAAAATTAAATGAAAATAAATCAACAGCAGGCAAGTTTTTGTTTTGTTTTTTTTTTAAAGCTACATATCCAGTTTTGCCAAAAGCCTGAGGGCTTCTTGGTAGGAAATTATTTCTAATAGAAGGTGTAAGAGGTTGCTACATCCTGCTGATGAAATGAAAGCCGTTTTCTAGTGTTGACATTGTACGTGATAGCGTGAGACTTTTTTTTTCCTGACTTTTCCCAAAGGCTGTTTTCTTGGATTTGCATCATATGTATAACCTTGCCACCCACTGATCACTAATTCACTTGCGTATTTTATCATTCCATGATCTCTGTACCTTAAGAAAAATCAGCTGAGGGATTTTTGTGTGTAACTGTGAGATACATAATATTAAATATCATTGCTTTTTGTCTGCCAATTGGAGACTCGACATCTGGGGATAATTTATCCAGTAGCTTAATTAAAATGGTGATAAATTAAATCTTAAATTTCCCTTTAAGTTCATTTTTAGTTACATTTTGAAAAGATGTGAGGTTTGTGGGGTAGGAGGTTGAGAGAGACACTTAGGGAGAATCCAGATATATTTAGTTCTATACAAAAAATACAAATATTGTAAGGATGTGGCTGGTCTACTTTGTTGACAGTCCAACTGAATGTCAAGCAGTTGCTCTCGTTGTTCATTGGCCTGTGAATACAAATAAGAATTTGTCACATGGGGGTGTGTGACAATGTAAATGTATTCTAGAAAATCTTCATAAGTAAAATGTGAGTGAAATACAAATTATGTGTAACTCACTAATGGATTTCGCTCAAATGAGAGAGGCTCAGGCTTTTAGTGCTGAAAGTACAAGGTTCAATCCTTGCTGTTAGACCCAGTGGGGTCAGTTATATAGACAGAAACTATTAGTTGTGTATATAGAAGTGTTTTTAAATAAATATATTGGGGCTCAGGCACTCTCACCTCAGCTGTGCCTCACTGTCTACACTGCTATTTATACCTGTGCTAGCTGGGCATGCGGTGTCTGTACTCCACACACCACCGATGAAAGTGTAGATGTACCTTATCTAATTCCCAAATGTTATTTGTCCAGATATTCACCGTAAGCATACGAGCCATCTGCAGCAACTTTCCTCTACAAGTTTTCCTAAGGTTTATCACTATGCCTCATATATTCCCTCTCTTCGTAAGATGGAGCCCGTCTCTGCCCAGCACTCCTCCTTCATGGAACACCATCCCATATATACATGGGATGGTGTTCCATGAAGGAGGAGTGCTGGGCAGAGATGGGCTCCATCTTACGAAGAGAGGGAAGAGCATCTTTGCGAGCAGGCTGGCTAACCTAGTAAGGAGGGCTTTAAACTAGGTTCACCGGGGGAAGGAGACCAAAGCCCTGAGGTAAGTGGGAAAACGGGATACCGGGAGGAAGCACAGGCAGGAACGTCTGTGATGGGAGGGCTCCTGCCTCATACTGAGAATGAGGGGCGATCAGCAGGTTCTCTCAAGTGCTTATATATGAATGCACAAAGCCTTGGAAACAAGCAGGGAGAACTGGAGGTCCTGGTGATGTCAGGGAATTATGACGTGATTGGAATAACAGAGACTTGGTGGGATAACTCACATGACTGGAGTACTGTCATGGATGGTTATAAACTGTTCAGGAAGGACAGCCAGGGCAGAAAAGGTGGGGGAGTAGCACTGTATGTAAGGGAGTAGTATGACTGCTCAGAGCTCCGGTACGAAACTGCAGAAAAACCTGAGTGTCTCTGGATTAAGTTTAGAAGTGTGAGTAATAAGAGTGATGTAGTGGTGGGAGTCTGCTATAGACCACCGGATCAGGGGGATGAGGTGGATGAGGCTTTCTTCCGGCAACTCGCAGAAGCTACTAGATCGCACGCCCTGGTTCTCATGGGTGACTTTAATTTTCCTGATATTTGCTGGGAGAGCAATACAGTGGTGCATAGACAATCCAGGAAGTTTTTGGAAAGCATAGGGGACACTTTCCTGGTGCAAGTGCTAGACGAGCCAACTGGGGGGGAGCTTTTCTTGACCTACTGCTCACAAACAGGGAAGAATTAGTGGGGGAAGCAAAAGTGGATGGGAATCTGGGAGGCAGTGACCATGAGATGGTCGAGTTCAGGATCCTGACACAGGGAAGAAAGGTAAGCAGCAGAATACGGACCCTGGACTTCAGGAAAGCAGACTTTGACTCCCTCAGGGAGCGGATGGGTAGGATCTCCTGGGGGACTAACATGAAGGGGAAAGGAGTCCAGGAGAGCTGGCTGTATTTCAAGGAATCCCTGTTGAGGTTACAGGGACAAACCATCCCGATGAGTCGAAAGAATAGTAAATATGGCAGGCGACCAGCTTGGCTTAATGGTGAAATCCTAGCGGATCTTAAACATAAAAAAGAAGCTTACAAGAAGTGGAAGGTTGGACATATGACCAGGGAAGAGTATAAAAATATTGCTCGGGCATGTAGGAATGAAATCAGGAGGGCCAAATAGCACCTGGAGCTGCAGCTAGCAAGAGATGTCAAGAGTAACAAGAAGGGTTTCTTCAGGTATGTTGGCAACAAGAAGAAAGCCAAGGAAAGTGTGGGCCCCTTACTGAATGAGGGAGGCAACCTAGTGACAGAGGATGTGGAAAAAGCTAATGTGCTCAATGCTTTTTTTGCCTCTGTCTTCACTAACAAGGACAGCTCCCAGACTGCTGCGCTGGGCATCGCAACATGGGGAGTAGATGGCCAGCCCTCTGTGGAGAAAGAGGTGGTTAGGGACTATTTAGAAAAGCTGGACGTGCACAAGTCCATGGGGCCGGACGAGTTGCATCCAAGAGTGCTAAAGGAATTGGCGGATGTGATTGCAGAGCCGTTGGCCATTATCTTTGAAAACTCATGGCGGACGGGGGAAGTCCCAGATGACTGGAAAAAGGCTAATGTAGTGCCAATCTTTAAAAAAGGGAAGAAGGAGGATCCTGGGAACTACAGGCCAGTCAGCCTCACCTCAGTCCCCAGAAAAATCATGGAGCAGGTCCTCAAGGAATCAATCCTGAAGCACTTACACGAGAGGAAAGTGATCAGGAACAGTCAGCATGGATTCACCATCCACCACAAAGATGGCCCCAGTGGCATACTGGAAACTCATTTTAAAAAATGACAAGCTATCACCTTAAGTGTGAGGGATTTCCTGCCCTGCTTGCCTTGAGGTAATTTGGGTTTGAGTCAGTCAACAGACTGCCTGTCTGAAATGGGACAGCTTTACTTAAGGGGTGGGGGAAGGGAAATATCTCACTGCCCTGGGGAGTAGGCTGTTTCTTCTCTTTCTGGTTTTGGTTCCTATGTGTTTACTTCTTAAAATTCAGAACGATAAATTATGTTGTATTTCAATGTACCAGCAAGAATATTTATGGGTTTATCCAAGTTCTCTGTAGGCTGTAAACATAACAGCCACCAATGTTGCATTGAGACTACTAGGTTAGGAGCCATTGAATTAAAGCATGTGGTGGAGGGATGATATGAAAAGTGATCTTTCACTGAGTGCTCTGAAAACAAGTGCAGTAAAATCAGTGAATGTGCTTGGACATGGTGGCCCTTTTACTGAAGACTTCTTAGGAGACAACTACTCCATTCTTTCTTTTACTCATTGCGGGGTCCAGGGAATATAAACACTTGGCTGATTTTGTGTGCTTTAATTTTAAACATCAGGCTGCTAAAAACTAAGGGCTAAAACCTTCTTCTCCTACCCACCTCAGTAATCTATTGAACTCAACAGGTCAATATTCTTTCCTTTTGTAACACCATTGGCTCTAGTGGGCTAAACCACGGAAGGGGCCCACTGGGGCTACTTGGGTGAGTGAGGTGAGCAGGATATGGCTCTAGCCAAATCCAGCCATGGGTTTCTAATTGCCATGTAGACATTCCCTAATAGACTGTGGGGGGGTGTGGCACAGGGAAGAGGAGGAGGAGGGGTGTTGATCTCTTGCATATCTGCTTTGGGGCATGGCAAAATCTGACTCCCAATGCACATTGCCTTTTCTTCAATCTGCACCACACAGCTTCTCATATAGGCACAAAATCAAATATATTGTTAAACAAAAGAGGGAAAGCAGAGTCCATCATGCATATTTTGTTTTAATTATCACTGACCAGTTTGTGCAGAACCCTATGTGTTCTGGTGGGGGAAGGATGGGAAGCATGGTACTTCATTATCTTGATTAACATTAGTGTGGCATGGCTTTGGTCTGGTTCACTCAAACCTTAATGTTATTGAAGTCCAGTATCCTCTATCTAAATGCCTTTAATGCCAAGCTTGCTCTGAGATGCCACAGTGCATGCCATGTGAGGTTGTCACATATGCCTCCTGTCTTCTGAAAAGCTAGATGGAGCTGTGTGCATCCCTGCCTCAGAGGATTAGTGTTGACACTTACTCTAACCTACTTTGAAGTCAAATGTCATTCTTTTAAGGATGTATTCATAATGTAGTCATTGGATCTTCCCAAAATATGAGGGCAGCTGAGCTGTAAGCATGATGTTACATTAACTAAAAATCTAATCCAGGATTGTACTGAAGTGCACTGTATATCAATACCATTAAATGTAATCAAGATAATTGGAACAAAGACATTTGGGACAAGTGATCCAGTCATCCATTTATTATAGTCCTTTCATGGAAATTATGTAACTCCATGATGTATTTTATCATATACTGCTTAGAGAATCAAAATTAAACCTTCCCTTGCTGATGTAGCTTTCATAACAATTATTTATAGCTATATGTTTTCCTTAGAAATTTAGGGGTTTATTCACACTTCTGGATTATTTAGTGCTTCAAGAATGCTGAATATTTGTTCTTAGTAAGTTAGATCAAAAGCTCAATTTTCCTGCTTTTAGTTTTCCTCACCCTTTTCTAATATGCAAGCTATCCAGCCTCTTGGTTAGTTTGCCATCGGAAGGTGCAAAGCCCCCAAAGGAACTGGGGTTAATTGAAAAGTATATATTGTGGCACATGTATCTGCTTTACATCTCTCCTATTTATATAACATATACTTGAAATGCATGCCTAGAGCCAGTGTGTGACTGCAGGGCTTGAGGGAAATCTCTATATTAGCTCGTATGTTAAACAATTTAACAGGTACCTTCAAAAATGCAGTCTTTCCTCTTATGGGCTCTAATAGTGGTGATCCAGCAGATATTCAGACTCTGGACAGGCATGTGATGATTAAGTATATAAGTATGAAATAGATGGGAACTTATCTAGCTTCTTATTCAGATCCTTGGGGTTTCCACAACTCTGCGGCTACAGAATTGAGCTCCAGAATCTAAGCTTTTTTTTTTTAAACACCTTTCTAGAACTTATGGCTGTGTGATTTGCAAGGGAGAGGGAGCCTTCCAAATGTGAATACAGTGTTGTCTTCCTGAATGTGCAAACAGCCTCAAACAGTAGGTCCAAATTGTGAACTTTTTACACTTGCTTAATAAGAAATTGATGGCAATTCTTAGGCCTCTTGTTACCCTCCCCAGTCATCTTTGAGCCTAATACTTTCTTCTCCAACACAACACTTGGGTCTGCTGAGCCCTGATCTCCTCAGACATCAGGATATTTCTTTTCCTGCCCATCATGGATTATGAAGCCCTATACTGACAATATTCAGAACTGTGTAACCCAGTTCCCCCACTGGCTAGATCCTTTCCGTCCAGCTCAATTGGAGTAGTGGTCCAGTACCCACTAAGAAGCCAGCAGGTTCTATTAGATTCACATTGCCTATGTCCCTGCTTGATTTCTCTCTAGCATAACTCCATAATCCAGAGATAGGAATCCATTTATACTGGTGCCTGTGAAGCAGGTTGTGACAATACTCCTGTGTTCACACCTTACACACTCTTGTAGTAATTTTGCATTGGTCAAGTCTAGTAAGGTATCATTTGAAAACTCATAATTTGCTGGTCAGCATTGTCCTGATAAAATGTGTAGCAACATTGTATGTGAAGTTATAAGATTTCCCTGTATCGCATTATTAACACATATTCCAAACCCCACAACTCTGTCCAAACTGAGGTTGGCAAACAGGTGTGTCCTAAACAAAGGAGTGTGTGCTCTGCCTAACTTGCATTTTAAGAATTAAATAGTCATCAGGCAGGAAGGGACACAAAGAAAGCTCAAACAAGTAAGAAGCTAGCATTGGACAATCCTTCCACAGAGACCCTTTGTCTCCTAGTGCCCAGCTGAAAATGTTTTTCAAGAGAGGGATTGAAACCATAAAAAGGAGGGACAAACAGCCCAAGGCACCCCCCACCCCCTGCCCATCACAATCACCACACCTGAAGCAGCAAAGGAAGCATTCATTGGACTCTGCGGGAGGGGTCCTAATCTATAGGGTTTGGTCAGTAAAATTGCTGAAAGCATATGGTGAGAAACTTTTTGCTTAAATCTGATATAGTTTGCTAGGTATTAGTCTTACCCAGTATGGCCGTTCTTATGTTACGTACTTGTGGACTCACTCAATCTCTCTTCATAGTTAATAAACACATTTTACTGTTTTATCTAATCCAGTGTGTTTAAACTGAAGTGTCTAAATAATTATTTGAGATCATAAACTGGCATATTATTCCCTTTAAGGAATAACAGACTTAACATATTTTTGTACTGTCTAGGAGAGGGCTGGGCAGTACATAACATACGTTTCTGGGGGGAAATCTGGGACTCAGGGGCGGAAGGGTGTTGGGGGTCACGCTACAGTATAACCGAAGCTGATGAGAGCCAGGGTGTAGCTGGCAGGCTGCAGTTCACACAGACACTCAAGGTGTGGTTTGCACACTGGAAGGCTGTTGGTGATCGGCCCAGGTGGGAGCTACTTCAGCAAGGCATTGTAAGGAACCCAAGGTTGCAGGGCAGGGGTGACAGCTGCTCATTAGTCTGGGTTGTACCCTGGTATGATAATACTACTAGTTTGGTATTTGATTCTGAAATGTAATAGACAATCTTGAACTTCACCAAATTATCTATTTCATAAGGCACTAATTGCTGAGCCAACTGCTGCAGAGCGTTGAATGAATATACTAGGGCTATATCCTCCTTTCCTTAGCCTCCTGAGTAAACCCACTGGTAACAATTTGTTCCTGCATCGTCTAGTAATTAGCTAGAGCTGCAATACCTGGCTAGATCACCTTCAAGGATCACAGGAGAGACAACTACATTCTCTCCAGATAACTTACTCTGTTAAACACCATGGTAAGCAGAACTGCAGCTTTATCTCGGCTTGATGCATAGTGACCTTTTCTGCCCTTTGAGTACTCTGACACTGGTCACACATATCATGCCCACTTCTAACATAGCTCCCTTCTTTGTGAACCTCACGTCCCTATGTCTCTATAGTCTTCGATGAACACTTTCAGACAATTGAGCCATGCAATAATGCGGGGGGGGGGGGGAGATCAACACTTCAGCCTAAAAGCAGCTTTTATTCTTCATGTCTCCTGGTCCTGCCTCTGTGCACGGGACTGGACTAGATGACCTCTCGAGGTCCCTTTCAGTGGTTCTGTGTTATGTGTTATATGGTGAATGGGGAAGAATGACTGCTTCGTGCTGCCCCAGAGATGGCTGGATTTTGGTGAGCCTCATTTGTGTAGTTGATGAAGTCCTGTAGCATCATTCATCTCTAAAGATCCTGGCAAGATTAGTTTAGAGTAACTCTAATGTCCCTTAATTAAAATCACTTTGATTTCATATAACTTATAACCAGGCTGATGGGAATTTTAAAGCATAAAAAGGAAGTTTGTCAAGTACTCTTGAGCTTTTACAGGGGCTCTTAGGGGGGTTCTCTAGGATCCCTGCAATTTCACGTCCTCCCCCCTTAAAAACCCAGCAGATTAATAACCCTTTTCTTGGATCAGCAAATGCTGGACACGTCTGAGGATGATGCAAGATGATGTTGCCTCTCTCTTATCCTCGTAAGCTACCACCATTGCCAATACTTGAGATGAGTCAGGGTCTGGGATACACACAGGAGCCATAGCACTGTGGGTGCTCTTTTAAGCACATTGGAAAAAGGGTATCAGTTTCAGTGCTTAGATGACCAGCCCTGTTGACATGCAGACAGAGACACCACTTTCTCCTTAGCTTAAGCAAATGTTCTAGAGATGTTTAAAATAAATAGAGACAGGCCCTGCAACTTTGGTGGAAACAGCTTGAAGTAAAAAGTTTGCTAATTTCAGATACAGTTGAGTTGAAGCAGTCACCCTTCTCCTTTCTCCCATTCCTCCCCAGTGTTTTTTAATGTTTTTTTGTGTGTGTCCTTTTTCACAGGGCAGAGCCTACTGGCATCTTATCACGAGGGATGAATGCACATAAGTTGCAAGGGCAGTTGGAGCATGTCAGTGTGTCAGGAGAAGTTATTTAATATATAACTAGAACTGCAAAGTTACTATGAATAACTGTCCCTATGGCAATTACCACTAGTCACCTCTTAAAGTCCACAGTAAATGTGCTTGCATTTGCCTGCTGTCAATGCTTGTTGTGTACGAGTTCATGCACCTATGTAAATACACAGCAGTGGCACTACGTCTCTCAGCAGTGCTTGTGGCACATTGTGTTCAGGTTACTCCTGTGAAACGGTTGCTTGCGTAATCTCCCCGGCTCACTGCCACAGGATGGAGAACGAATCAAGGTGAAGCAGGGGGAGGGAGGCAAGAAAGATTTATGAATGCTGTTCTGCTGTTGTCTGAGCTTCTGCTGTCTCATTTAAATCACTGTACTCCCTCCACATGATACGGAGATTGGAGACAGAGCAAGCAAGGAGCCTGCACAAAAGTATTTGATTTTCATTCATTCCTATTACTAAATTACTGTAAAAAGCTTTGTGAAGGATGTGATATAAAACTAAATTCTCTCCTAGGGGCAGTATTAGGACTTATAAAGCAACTGACTCTAAGGGGAGATGCAGAACCAACTTGATTCAGGTCTTGGAGGCATTTTGTGAACTTAGGTACACACAAGGCCTCCTGGAGCTCTAAGGGGAGGGGAGGAGCAGCACCCTTTTATAGTCCAGGGTTGTGTGCCAATGGGTTGCCCACCATGCCTAGCCACATCCTCTCTGGGTTACGTAGTGCTGTTGATGGCACACCCACACCTTGTTAAGCTCTAGTCTAGCAAAACACTTAATGTTGTCAAGGCTTTGCTGGAATGGGGCTGTGGAGCTGAAGCACCAGGATTCTGGCTGTCTCTGTGTAAGTGCTCGGGGTTGAGAAGCATTATTTTTCAATGGCCTTTGTGCTGCACTAGCGAAAATATGTGCTCCTTCATGGGGATATGCATTGTAACCAATGGTCACTTCCTTGGCAAATGTGTCCCTAAACATCTCCAACAGTGTGCCTTGCTGTGCTTTCTGGCTTTCACTAGATCTGATTTGTTATCTGGTTTTAAATTTTGTCTTCCTCTAGAAGAACCCTTGTCTTTATGCCATGCTGGTACTCAAGCTGTGTGCTGTGATCCTTTTCCCTCTGGTGACCATAGTGAAGCACCTCATACGAGCTCTTTGTCCAGTCACATATGGATTTGCATGATTTAATATTCAGACTCCGAAATATCAGGTTTCCAGAGTTAACTTATGGCTTGGAAAGAGAATAGTCTTGCAGGACTTGCCTTTTCCTTGCTTTCATTTTCTGACTTGTTAGCATAAAGCACAGTGCTGAAAGTAGATAATACCTCAGACTCAGCCAGCAGACATAAAGCAACTTACGTTTTCCCAACAGGTATAAAGATTGTCTTCCCTTCATCCAGAGGAGTCATGGAGTTTTTGTTTGTTTTTTAAGGCCAGAAAGGATCATTAGTTTATCTAGTCTGACATCTGTCTGTATAACACAGGATGGAAATTGAACCTTCACTAGAAGCTTTCCAGTACTCCCATTTACAATTTAATCTGAGGAGTTCATGGGAATACCAGGCCCACCTGTCTTCAGTTTGATTTTATCTATTCTACAGCCTTTGGCACAGACATACATGAAACTGGAGTTTCTGAAAAGGTTTTATACCTTTTTCTCTTTATTATCTGCAGCAGATTTCTTTTCAAGACTCTACTGTGATTCCCTAACTTCCTGCTCTTGGATGATTAAGTTCTTCAGTTATTCCAGTTGTTTCTTGTGGTATTCTTTTGATTCCACTACTTTTCCACACAATGCTGGGAATTCTTCCTGCAGAATTGCCTTAACTTCTAACACTTTCATTCCCATTTTGACTTTCCATTTTTGCTGATCCAGTTGAGTCAGCTTCATAAATTTTTCCACTCACACAAATTTCCTGTTGCAAGTCTTCTCTCTGCCTTGCTATTTCCCTCTACTGCTCCTCCTCAAAGCTTTCGAAGTTGCGTGTGTTTACCAAAACCCCAAGTAGATAACCTGAAATGTTAGACTGGTCTTCATCTAACTTTCCACTCTCTGTAGTCTTCTTGAGGGGAGAGTTAAGTAAATACAATTGACATGGTCCTCTGGCCTCTATACTATCTCGGAGAAATATATGTCTGAATGAAAAATTCTTTACATCAACACACTCTTCCTCAAAACAAATTAAATCTTCAGTTGACATTTCCTTTACACCTGCATTTCCCAAGTAGGCTTCTGTATAACCATTCATGATGTCTGATGTAACCAGCACGATTTTAATACACAACCAGGTTCTGACCCTCCCCCATTCTATAATTGCTCCAGAAACCTTGGAATTCTATAAGAATTGGTTTGTTTGTTTTTTCTTCAGGCACCAATTAGATTGTTTAGTGATGCAGGAAATTTCCAATGACCTTCAGGTCCATCCCCAGGACAGGAGAATTCCATTCTACCTTCTGATCTTGTATAACCTTGAATATTTTCAATCTCAGCATATATTACTGCCTACTTTTATTTTACTATCAAATACACCAGGTTCTAAATTCCGGCTGCCTTTTCTTTTTAGCAATGTTTTCCAAACCAAGAGACCCTCTAAATTTGAAAAATAAAATAAAAAACTCCCTTAATACTTTTATAATGTTAAAAATACTGAATAGTTCTTCTTAACTGAATGTATAAGCAGTTAGCTTTTGAAGAAATGCTTACTGTCACTTGTGATGCACTTCTTTTTAGATGCTGAGTTTATCATGGGTGAAGACTGTTTCTAACTGAATCAGGGTTCTCTTAAAGTATAGAGCTGCTGCCTACACATTGTACCCAGAAAACACCACATGGTGCCAAAACATTTAAAAACAAACTTTCAAAAGAAGCAAGTAGTATGATATGGTGCTTGAACTGAGGGCGTCGAGACTCCTGGATTCTACATCAGACTCTTAACGCCAACATGCTATGTAGCCTTAAGGAAGTCACTTAAATTATCTGGCCCAGATGCTCAAAGGTATTTAGGTTCATAACTTCTATTGAAATACCTTTTTGAGGATAGGAGTCTCTGTGCAGAAGTTTATCAAACTGCAAAATGGAAAGAATACTTACTGTGCTTACCTCACACAGGTGTTGAGAGGCTTCAGTTGTTAAGTAATCAGGTTTTCAGACTGAAGGTGCTCTAGTGCAGAATTTAGGGACATTTTAAACTTTATCTAATAGTAAGTTTGTAAAAGTAGCATTTCCAACAACTGTCTTAAGTCTTCAAAGGGCATCATATTTAGAGGAGTTTTAATATAAGGTGCTAATTCTTCTGAGTCATACATAATAAATTTGATCCTAACTGCTTTTCCTTGTGAAGTTGACAGATGTCATGTTTTTGTTTTTCTAAATGTTCTTCCTGTCAGACTTGATTTCTTGACACTAGGAGAGATGAACTAAAGAGCAATTACTTTAGAGCTCATACTGACTTTAATGAAAGTTTAATCTGCCCTCTCCCTATAAGTCAAAGAAGTTTCTAAATTAATAACATCCTGGGGATGGTGAATTTGAGTTTCACATAAAATGATGGTTTGGGTCACTTCTGAGGTAATACTGGTTGCAAGTAATTTCCTTATAATTTATTGATGACCTCAGTATGTAGCATGTCATTAAAAGCTTTACAAAATTATATCCCTACAGTGAGCAGAAAGAGATCAAGAAAAAATGCTTTATGTCTAATCTGTTGTATGTATTTATAGGGTGCCTATGTGTAGTATCTAATATAATAGTCAGAAAAGCATTTGGAAATGAGCTCTACTCTTGTTGTCCTAGATATTTGTGCCTTTAACTCTGTTGGTTTCTTTTTTTCTTGGTGTTTCTGTTCCTATCATGAGCTTATGCTTATGAGTGGCTTCCACAAGTTTCAGGGCAATGTCCTTTTGCAATAGTCAAGTCAATGTGCAAACAGTGCCTTTTTAGGTCCTTCTTTCTGGTTGCAGAGATAAGATCCCTTGGGGTTGCATGTATGTAATGCAACAATACCCTTAATCTAGCTGCTAAATGCATCTTTGTTTTTTGAATCCTTCTGACCCACCCTCCCTAAAATGTGCAGCTCTATCCTGGAGATCCACTGGAGTATCTTAACTTGAATGGGAGTTCCCAAAAGTTGCATTTTCTTCTTACCATATGTCACAGGATTACTGGACCCTTTCAGGGGACATGGACCCAGCCCCACCTGTGACTGATCAGTTACCTCCAAGCTCAGGTTATGGGTCAGGTGATAGTCTGATGAGCCCCGGGTCTTATGAAGCCAGCAATAGTTCTGCTGACCTGGAGAGTTGTAGAGAAGCTTGGTGTGCTGGAACTAGGGTGCTGCCACACTCCCTGGCTTGAAGTTGTAACAGTAAACACATGGTTTCCATCATTAGCACCCCCACTATAAAAATTGTTCCAGCACCCCCGCTTGCATTAGTTCTTGGATTAGGGCAAGGACCTGGAGAGGCTGAGAGAGAAGAAGAGAAAGCCTTTGTGAATTGTAGCCCCTGGGGGCAGAGGAAATAATTATGCCTAAGATTTGGTCCAATCAATAAATTGTGACCTAAGGCAAGGGCACGGAAACAGACTACATGGCATAGAATTGCTCCCTCCTGGACTGGTGCAGCAGCCCCATAGCTTACACTATATCTATGCCTGCAGCTGCTCATGGCTCTGTTGCAGCTTCACCGAAGCCTGCAGATATCTAAACTCTGTATGTTTCTATAGCTGTGGATGTGGCTGCCTTATTTTTCAAGGTGTCTTACATTATCGTGTTTTGATACAAGATTTGAGGAGCCATTTAAGCACATACTGTATAGCATGAGTGTAAAACATTTTAATATACAAAATAAACATGGCCCTGCTGAGGCGCTCCCTTTTGGGGAAAGACTAAATTAAACCTGTCTCTGGCACATTTATTTGGAAGACCTTCATGCTCTTCACCTCTGAGCTCCTCAGAAATCATTGATTTAGTCTCAGTATTTCTGTGAGGTAGGAAAGTATCATTATCCTCATTTTACAGACCAAGGCATAGAGGTTAAGTGAGTTGCTTAAGGTCACACAGGAAATTTGTGGGAGAGCGGGAAACAGAACCCACTTTTCCCAAGTCCCAGTCCAGAGCTTTAGCCACAAGATCACATTCTTTCTCATGTAATAGATGTAACTGCTCCTACCAAATGAAGACAATCCTCAGAATGATTTTGTTTTGCATGCATGTCATCACCTTCCCCCTGTGTTTCTTTCTAAATTGTGGGAGTTTTGTGTGAGTGCGCTCGGAAAATAAGACACAGAGACTTCTATAACTTGAAACACTTCAAGAGAGTTGAGGAAGGGGCTGCCCAGCACTGACCACAGTGTTGCAAATCCCAGAATGCAGATGACAGCATGGCTATGATCTCTCTCTCCCTTATGTACAGACTGGTTAGCAGTATATATGCCAACAGTATAGATGTAGCAACAGTGAATATGTGCACTCCCCTCTCATGCTTCTAGGGTATTATATCTGCCCCTGCAGTGTGGAGTTACAATGCCCTCAGCACCCCCAGACAGATACGGCTGTTCCTTCCTTCCCCACTCCAAGCATGAGGCATAAATTCACATATTTCAAAGCTAGAAGGGACCAATATGATCACCCGACCTCCTCAATAATACAGGACACAAACTTTCACCCAGTGTAGTATTTAAAAATCATGAGTCCCTTCCACCCACCACCCTCCCAATAATAAGATTTTCTTACAGTTCATGAGGTGTGCTTTTTTCAAAAAATAAATAAAACAAATCTCAGGTTCTCTTTGTTAGCCTGCTACAGCCTTTAGGGTGCACTGCTTCACATTTTCAAGCTTTTCTTTGTAAACCTGAAGGCTAGAAACTTTTTTTTAAAATGAAAGTTAAGATGCCCATGCAGGCTCTTGACTCTAGCAGATGAAGCTTTAAGAAAGCCACCAAATACTGAGAGACTCTCAGTTAAATTGTGAGCATTGGCAGAACTACAGTGGTTCCATGGTTCTGGCTCATAGACCCATCTGTGTGTGGTGGTGTCCTTGGGCCCGTGAATGTGGATTATTTCACTCCATTTATGCAGAGAATATTAACTATTGATCATTGATGGAGAGGGGCCACAACTGAAGACCTTTCAGGTGAGATGTGTTTGTGTGTGTATAAAATAGATGCATTGGACGTAGCTTCAAATATCCATTAAATTTTTTTTTTTGGACATCTGGAATATGAAATGTGTTTTCTGCAGGTGAGGTGCCGTTTCCTTTGCTGACTGAGCTCTGATAATCTGAATTCCTCTGGTTCCCATGGGATTCTATATAGGGTGGGAGATCAAGCAGTCACAGGTATTGCGCAACGGATATGATATTAAACGACCTCAAAAAGGCATTAGGCAGCCATCTGGCTCACAACATACAGCAGGAACTCCAGGATCCTAATCAGATTATTTCTATTTTTGGCACAAGCAGAGTCCCCTGGAATTTCTGGGACTCAGTAAATGGAAAAGATAAAAAGTAATATTTACTTCTAACTTTGCCCCCTGGTGCCAATGAGATTTTACAAATAGAAGGTATTTAAAATGAAGGTTTTTAAAAAAAAATCTGTTAACTGCTGAGTAATCGGTGTGCTTTTTACTGCTGTATTGAAAGGACTGCTGAGTACAGAGTATTTCATTCAAAAACCCTAAATCACTTGGTCACACTACAGAGCCATCACAACCTTTTCTTCCAGTGGAAAGATAAGAGTTAACGCCTCTTGTGTGTATATTTAAACAATAGACACATCACCCTGCCATGGGTCAAAGGTCAAAGCTGGGTGCACCTAGTATAATCTAATGATGCTTTTTAATTACGCCAAGTAACTTGCACATACATGAAAAGATTACCATAGTTTGTCTGTTGAAGGAGACTAGGCATGTATCTGTGCCTGAAGTTGCTAGTGATGGTAGAATAACTTCTAATGGTATAAGATGTCTGTTTGATTAGTAAAAAAAAAAAGAAAAGGAGGACTTGTGGCACCTTAGAGACTAACCAGTTTATTTGAGCATGAGCTTTCGTGAGCTACAGCTCACTTCATCGGATGCATAGCATATCGTGGAAACTGCAGAAGACATTATATACACACAGAGACCATGAAACAAAACTTCCTCCCACCCCACTGTCCTGCTGCTAACAGGAAATCCTTTGTGCTCAAACATGGAATTATGGCATAACATGGTAGTACTGAGAGCAGTGTGTGTGGACCTCTGGGGGCTACTGCAGTGAGGGATGTGTGTGGGGGCAGGGTGTATTTAAGTGCTCTGTCTTAAATCACTTTTGTTCATTATTTTCCTGTTGGATTCATTTATGTAAATAAACCTTACTGACTATAGTTAAAGTACTGTATACCTGGTCTGTCATTGGAGAACCTGGCCACAATGTTGAAAATACTGTCACCTAGTCTCTGGTTTTTTTTTTTATCAGCACGTATATGAGAAGGGTAAAGTAGAGGAAAGTCGAGGTAATCTTGTTAAGGCAGTAGACTAAGACTCAGGTGTGGGACACATTGAGAATTTTCATTCAAAAACCACATATTCCTCGAAACTGAAACTTCATGAAACCAGCTCAGTTTTGATGAATCTCCCAACTCAGTTCCCCCTCCCCCAAAAAAATTATCAATGTTTTTGGTTTCGACACTTTCAAACAAAAAACCTGGTTTCCCAGTTCAAAACCACTTTGTTTCAAAAGGTATGCTAATTAGACTAAAACATTGATTAAAAAAAGAGGCCAGCATCACAAGACATTTCAAAAGTACCAAAATGAAACATTTAGATTGATCCAAACCGTTAAACCAAAACCCCCAATTTTTTTTTGTATGGAAAATTTTTGAGATTTCAATTTTTTGTACCAAACTGAGCCAGGAAAGTTTGAACTCAAACATTTTTGTGGGATGGGAAAACCATTTCCCATCCAGTGCTTATCATGAGATTAAGATCCTAGCTCCGTCACAGTCTGCTTCTGAGACATTGGGCAATTCCATCTCTGTCCTCAGTTTACCCTCTATAAAATGGGATACCGCTGCTCTTTTGGTCTCTCTTGTCTATTTAGATTGTAAATTCTTCAGGACAGGGACTGTCTCAGACTACGTGTTTGTGCATTACCTAATGCAGTGGGGCCCTGACCTTTGTTGGGGCTGCTAACTGCTACAGTAATACAAATTATTAATAGTTGGAAATATAATAGTGACACCCATGCACCTTTCTTTTTCCTCCAGGTTTTTAGAGTGTGGGATATACAGACCCTTTCGCTGCTGCAGATCTTCCACGATAGTCAGGGGAAACCTGCAGAAATGCAGATCTATGCCATGATATTTGACAATAACCATGGCACGCTTATTACAGGTGTGTAGACATAATTAATGAATGAGAAACACATTCCCCCTCATTTTAATTTTTGATTTTCCATATTCTGAAACATCGCTGAAGAAGGTGACAGCAGCATGGCCTGACAGTAGAGAAAGTTAGATACGGGGGATGTACAGAAATCTAGGACATGACAGAAATTTTCTACACTTGGCTAATGAGGCATTTACAGATGAAGGCTATTTGGCATCCCTCCATTTGATGTGGTGGAGGAGTTTCATTTTATATATAAAATCTGGTTTTCCTTTTAATTTGGAATATGCATGAGAGGCTTAAGATGACAGACACAGAAGATGATTTCTCTCAAGCCAAGTTTCCCAAATTTTTGAAAGCTGAGCCCCTCTTCAGGAAAATGAAACCAGTTACACCCTCTTTCAGCCCTGCCATCTGTTGTTGTTTATTTAAATCCCTTCAAAGGGATCTCTCCCCATGTCACTGTTCTTCAGAGAATGTTATAACCACAGTCAGTTCCCAAGACACTTGAGTTTAGAGTGTCTTGCCCTCCAGACTGCTGGGTTAAGAGCTCTGTAGGCAGGAGCCTGTCAGTCTGGGCGCCAGGAAAAGTGTGTTCTTACATGAGAACAAGAGCTTCCCTCATGGCCTACACTTTTCCTTTTAAAGGCTCCTGGCTGACATAATGGGGTCCAGCTGCCAGCCTCTCCCTTCTGGCCTGGCAGTTCGAACACACTCTTTGTGAGGTGGCAGGTTCTCTTCCCACCTTCCAGGGAAGCTCCCTGCTTTTTCTGGGGGAAGATGTGAACAACTTATCTTAGAAACAGGGAAGAATGGAAGGCTGCCCATTTCAACATGTTCAGCTTATTCATAAATTATCTGGAAAAAGGGAGAAACAGTGAGGTGGCCAAGTTTGCAGATGATACAAAAATCTGTGGAACTTGGTGCCAAGGGATGTTGTAAAGGCCAAAACTATAACTGGATTAAAAAAAGAACTTGATAATTTCATGGAGGATAGGTCCATCAATGGCTATTAGCCAAGATAATCAGGGATGCAACCCCTTGCTCTGGGTGTCCTTAGCCAGTGACTGCCAAATGCTGGGACTAGATGACAGGAGATGGATCACTTGATGATTGCCCTGGTCTGTTCATTCCCTTTGAAGCATCTGGTATTGGCCAGTGTCAGAAAACAGGATACTGGGCTAGATGGACCATTGATCTGACCCACTATGGCCGTTCTTATTTAAATACTTGGTTCACTGTATCTTGAAGTTCGTCCTCACTGAAGTAAACCCTAGATTCCTGTATAATCTTTACCTTAACCTGCTAACATTTAAAAACTACAAACTGCCATGTCTTCACTAAGATTTTACCTTGCCTTAGTTAACATGAGGTAAGAATATACACTTTTTTTTCTTAGAAAAGACAAAGCCTTGGTGGTGACAGTTTCTCACTAACTCTATATATCTGAAAGTTTTGGTTGTTTTGTTGTTGTTGTTTTAAAGAAGACAATTGTATAGAAAACAGAACAGTGACCATGTAGTCAACACTATTTTCTGGGCACTCCACTGTCTCTTGGAAAGAAGAAACTTATTTAATATTTCTGAAACTTTGAAGTGACAGAGGACAGTGGAGATTCAGACAGCAGTGTTAGTGCTTCTGCAGAGATGGAAATTCACTGTTTAGATCTTCTGGACCTGTTCTGAAAGTGTTAGCTAAGAATCTGACAGAATGCTTGCCTCCCATTTTGCACCCAAACAACAATATTCTTAATGCACTATTGATCACTCTAATGAAGATCTATTTTCAGTTTTGTATATGGAAGAAAATAAATAGTTACGTCCCTTTGTTAAAAGGCTTCAGCTGAGTGATAACAAATTTTGGACTGTATTAAAGAGGCCCAAATTAAGCTCTGTTACATGAGTATAAATCTAGAGTAATTCCAATGAAGTCACTGGGAGTTACATGGTATAAATCATAGATGAGTGGCATTTGGCCCAGTGTTTTTCTCCCAGCATGCACCCCATGTAGCTGAGTTGGGCGCTGGGCATCTTCACTGGTACAGGTATGTGAGGATTCCTCCCTTTCCCAAGCTGTGGAGCATTAGCAGACCTGATCTACGGTTGCTACTCAAGTCTCAGCATTAGCAATAGTTTGAATGCTGTGGCTGGGGTGAAAGTATTGGCCGCAGGGAAGAATCCCAATTTGATGCAGCCCAGTGTTGCATGTCCTGTTTTTTTGTTTTTTCTTTAAACCTCTACCGTAAGGAGTATTGTTCATATGGGGTGTAGGGGATGGGAAGAGAAGACTTAGTTTTTATCTTAAACCTGTGCAGAATTTGAGATGTAGAAAACTATTAAATGTCCATCTAGTCTATTGATTCCCATATTTTACATATATTTGGATGCCATAGTACTTGTCACTTGCCCAAGGCTGCATAGGTTATGAGTAGCAGCATTAGGGAATAGAACCTCAAACTGCTGACTCTAAACCCGAAGTTTTAACCACAAGCCCATGTTCCAAATTAAACACCTATTGTGAAAGGGCTGACCCCATTTAGAGTGCACAGACTCTTCCTGCAGTTTGGCTTAGCTGGTAAATCAAACAATGACTCAGTAACATAAAGTGCAGCTGAGCTTCCTCCTAGGTTTGACTATTTGTAGGGTTTCCCTCCAAAGGGAGGATACCACCACTTGTACCTCAACATTTGAGATAACTGGACCCACCTACCAGTCTGATTTGTCAATTACCTTGAGCCTTCTTGAAGGGGGCTTACCACATGTGCCCAGCGTGATTCAGCAGAAGCACCCTACATTCCTGTAAAGGATGTTAGTCTGCCTGACCTTTCTGTTTAGTCTGGCATTTGATTGAGTCTCTTAAAGTTTGTGTCATCTTATTCTGAAGGCCAGTGAAATAGTTATATGTGAAAAGGGTCATTTAAAGTTTTAAATCCTATAGGATTTGCAGATACATAGTTGGATATTTCCTCAGCTGAGGATTTAGTGTGAGATGAATTGTCTCAACTCAGTCTCGCCAAACTGTTCTACAATCCATACAAGGACAATTATGACTAAACACTAAGCCCTGCTAGCGATTCTATTAAAAGGTAAAATGAATTCCTCCTCACTGCCAGAGAGGGCAAGAGACCCAAGTTATGCATAGGAGAACTAATCCTCACTGCCATCTACTTGACATGTATTTACATAGAAGGCTTCAGATTTTAATCCTCTGATGTCCATAAATCATTACAGATACAGATGTTTATGGATGAGTCCTACTGTCTAACATGCTCCATTTGCATATTTTGACAGATGCAAAGTGGTGCTTTCTCCAGTATTGTTCCATATGTCTGGAATCTACCCTGCACCTTGCAGACACCTTCTCCTCCTACAAATCCACTGCTGAACCTAAGTCTTGTACCAGTTCAATTATGTTACAATAAATAAAATGGGAACTTGGATGTGTACACTGTACAAATAGGCGTGTGAGCTTATGCAGTTGAAAACTGACCCTTATTCAACCTTCTCTCATTTCCCTATGCCATGGTTCATTTTGACTGTAAATGCTCTGATCAAAGAGATGTAGGTTTTATTTGTCTGCAAAGTGCCATGCGCACCTACAGTGCTGCATAAACCAAGGTATTGAAACGACAGCATAGCTTACAGACGGATTTGCTTTGTTCAATAGGAAGTGACTTCTGGGATTGCTTTACTCAGTGAGATTGCTATCAATCAGGATTGAGGAAACAATTTGTTCCTTCCTACACTGGCCCACTCTGGAACTATAAATCACCTAGTTCCTATTGATCTGGGGGCTAGAGTTGCCTCTCCCATAAAAATTAGATAGTTGATTGTCTAAGGCAGCAAAATATGATAAATATTCCTATTTAGTGATTGTTTGTTGTGCTTGAGAGTGGTGACTATTTTCTACTTTTCTTCAGACAGCAGAAATTCTCTAGAACTAATACAGGCCAGAGGTATCTCTATATTCTCTTGCATAATTCAAATCAAATACAATGGTTTATATAGAGTTGATCCATTTCCGCAAATGGCAGTTTTGCACAGTCACATAAATGTTATGTATTAGTACCGCTCTTGCCATTTTCAGGGTCATCTGTCATTGATATTTATCCTCTAACCCGGATGATACAAGACACCAAACAGGTTCCACAAACACACGAAAGAAACATCAACGTACTGGCTTACAACAGGGCTTTTCATCAAGTTCTCACTGTCTGTGCCGAATCTATTGTGAAGGTGAGCACAAATTTGCGCTCTTCAAACTGGGGGAGAAAAGAAATGTTGCAGTTGCTTTTATCACAGATAAATTGTTGAGCAATTAGGCAAGAGTTAATCGTGTTTGTTATGCGAGCCATTATCTTTGCAGCTATTTTTATGCCGTAGCTCTCTAGGGAAGCGGTAATCCCTGATAAATAAGCCATTTAACATCACAGCAGCATTATTTCTATCAGGTGACCCTTTCAGCTGAACTGCAGAATCAATGTAATTAGTCTCCTCTTTCACATTAGGCACCAGAAGGATGGGTGGGGAGGAGGATCTGGTCTTGATGGTGAACTCCTTTTCCTTCACTTGGCTTTTGTTCCAGGCTACACCTACAGGAATGAATCTTGGTATATAAATTTAATTCAGCCTATGAAACAGTGATCATTGGTTATTAAGTGGCTACAAAAAGCTGTTCAATAGCTGTGATTGACATAAGAATGCTTCGGATGAGGAATTTAAGCATGTATACATAGTCCTCGATTCCGGAGCACATCCCTATTCAGGACAGTACTTAGGCATCTGTTTAAAGGTAAGCATGAGCTCATGGCCTATTGCAGCTCAAGGGCTTTCTGAATTGGGACTTAAACAATGAAAAATTACTTTGGAAACTATGTAGAATCTGGAAAAACTACAACACTAGAAGATGATTCCGTATCAAAAGTTAAGCATTCCTCCCCAATTTGCTCTAATCAAGGGTAACGGGCTGACTTGCCCTAAGGGATGGAAGGCCTGGGGCCAGCCAACCCTGCTTACTAAGAAGCCACCCCTGAGAGGAGTCAGGTGATTGCCATTGCCCAATAAAGAGCTGTGGGAGGCTGCAGTGAAAGGGGGAGCTCAGGAAGCTGTGGTAGAGACTGAGGAAAGTCTCCTGCAGGGAAGACCCTGAGATGAGGGGAGCTGCCCCAGCGAGGATGACTGGGAATAGCCCGCTAAGGCAGGAAGAAGACCTTGACATGAGTGGAATTTGGAAGGCAGACCCTGAAAGTTGAGCTCTACCTGGGTAAAGCCTAGGAGTGGTGATTGAACTGGAATCCGCTTCTGAGAAGGGGGGCTGGGGACTCCCTACCTAAGGGGAGAAAGACATTGAATGCTAGCATTGGGGTCTTGTAGGCCAAACTGTCTAAGGACCAAATAAATTGGACCCCAGGGGGGAATGTTTTAAATTTAGCTTTAGGCTAGCAGAGTGCAGTTCCTGAGGGCCCTGAGGAGGTGGAGGAAACAGGGCAGGGTGCTGCAGAGTGACCTCTGTCCACGAGATGGTGCTCTGGAGGCAGCTGCCCTGTCACACCAACCTACATGACTTAACTGTCACCTTCCTATTATCCTTTCCCTACTCTCTTCTCTGAACCGTCTTCCATGTGGCTGGTGGGCCTGGATCCAGCTTGCTGGCTTTGTCTGCCATACCCACATCCTCTCCTCTTTCAGATCACTTGTTGTATGCAGTGGTGTTGTAGCCATGTTGGTCCCAGGATATGAGAGACACAACGTGGGTGAGATAATATTTTATTGGACCGACTTCTGTTGGTGAGAGAGACAAGCTCTGCGGAGCTCAAAAGCTTGACTCTTTCACCAACAGAAATTGGTCCAATTACAATAACTAATACTTTTTTTTTTAAATGGACCAGTTATTGTAAAGCCTATAGACTTTATCTAGTCCTTCCCTTAGAAAAAGTGTTAACAAACTAGACAAACATAAAAAGCTGGGTGGTTGTTTTTTTTTTTAATTGACCCCCCCCTCCTCAATCTGAGTTGCCTGTTTCAAATGTGAGCTTTTGGGCAGGGCCCCTGGGTAAAATGTTTAAAAAAAGTACCTGAGCCTCAGTGATATTTTCAAAAGGGATTTAGGCACTTAGAATCCTGTCTCCTATTGACTTTCAATGAGTCTTAGGTTCCTATGTCACTTAGGGCCATATATTAGAAGGTATTTATCTGCCTGAAAATGCAGATAGACAGCTAGTAGGATTTTCAAAAGCACCTAGATACCAAGCTCCTATTGATTTTAGTGGGACTTAGGCATCTAAATACCTTTTTAAAATCTGATTCTTAGGCACTTCTGAACATTTTGCCACTTGTCTTCATACTTTGTAAAGCACCTAGCACACTTAATTCTTTGTCTGTGTCTTAAAGTCTTTAGGAAACTGGCTAATTCTCAACTGCTGAGTATGTAGGAGCTGGCTTATTTCTTGAATATGGAGACACTTTCCCTGGAGTGAACCCCAACATTCCCTTTCTCTGTGCCAGAGAGGCAGTCTGTAACCAACATGATCAGTTCCCCCTGCTGCCAGTTTCCATCTCTCTCTTCAGGCCAAGGAACCAAGGATGGGTACATAAGCCGCATGTGGAGGTCAGGAAGTCAGCCAGGAAGACTCACTGTGGACTCGCCAACAGTGGAAGAGCAATAGGGAGGCAATACTCTTGGCGCTAAGAGGCACACAGAATAGAAGGACATTGCCCTTCCTGGAGAAGCCTTATAGAATTTAATAAATAGCCTTTCTGTGGGTGTTACAAGCCATTCTGTAGATTTTAATAGAGAATTTTATCCTTCCTATAGAATTGCATAGGATGACTCACAAAAAAACTGGATCACATCCTCTTCTATAGGCTTTAGCACTAATTTAATTACATCAGAATCCAATTCTGAATTGGATTGAACAGTGTCACAACATTGTGAGATTTTTAGCCCTGAATTATGGGAAATTGTTTTCTCTTTCCCACCCTGAAAATCAAAAATTTGGATCAAAGATGCCAGTTTTGGCCCATCTCTATTTGTTGTAGAAGCATGAAAAAAGGACTAATTTTGCCAATAAATGCAATGATTTAAATATGAACCAACTAAACCCCCTTGCTATAAATATGTCAGAAAAGCTATAAGCAAAATTGGCCGTTAATTTTCAGTGCCCTGCAGCTGACTTCTACAGCTTGATGATCAGAGGGGCTGAGCACCCACAGTTCTCGTTGACTTCACATGGAGTTATGGGTAGAGCTGAGCAAAAATTTTCAGACCAACAGTTTATTTGCCAAAAAATGGTGTGTGAAACTATTGGTAAATTTGACCCAGTTTCAGCCAAGACAAATTTTTTTTTTCAAGGCTCAGCTTCAGAAAACTCATGCATGTGACCATGTCCCTGTCCTCTTTTAACCTTTAACCCAATGGTTAGGGCATGTTTCTGAATGTGGAAGACCCATGTTTGAATCCCCCCTTTGGAGCAGGACTTGATCTCAGCTCCTCCCAGTTGAGTAGCTCAATCATCAGGCTCTAGGCTAGTCTAGGGTAGGCTAGTCTCAACCTCTCCTGTTGAAGCTGCTCCACTTTGTATAAATACTTAAATATTCATTGCGGAAGGGACTTGAATTTTGACAAACTCTGAATATTTTCAGGATCAAAGCAAGCAAGAAAAAACAATATTTTTTTCTAATATTTTCAGTTTTCTGGCCAAAGCGAAAAATCAATTATTAACCCAGCTCTAGGTATAGATGTTCAACATTACTGAAAATTGGGTCCAGCTGGGGCACCCAAAGTTAGTAGCCACTTTTGAAAGGCTAGATATAGTCTGAGAAATGAGGCTATTTGCTTCACAGTCACACCCAGACGCCTTGCTCAGGATTGGGACCTCATGCTAGTTGCTGTAGAAAAACGTAGTAAGGGAGAGTCCCTGCCCTGAAAGGCTTATATAATTATCATATAGCATTATTGCTTCACTTGAGGAACAAATCCTTAAAGGACACACATGTTGGATACTCCAACATAATTGATTCATCCCTTCTTTGTAGCCAGGGCCAGATTTAGGGTCAGGCGACCATCTCGGGTGCTGGGCTTGGAGGGCGCCAGGCTTGGCTCGGGGTGCTGTTTTTGTTGTTAGTGACAAAAGGGGAAATAGAATGTTTGAATTAAAAGGTTTCATGTATTTTGTATGTGGATTCATTTTTTGCTAAGTTCCTAAAATGTTCATAGAACCTTCCAGACTTTCTGAGAACTACATTATCCTCAAGCCTCTTAGAATGTTGTCAGCCATGCCCTTGTGGGTCTATAAGAGATGGTGTGTTGCCAGTCAGTCAGTGAGATATAAGAACGAACTGAAGTGAGAGCCCAGCTACGATATTGTGAACCTTGTTTTATTGTGTAATTGTGAAAGTGTACTTGTGTTTTAAGACTTGAAGAGTGTAAGTAGAGACCAATAAAGGACATATTTAATGAGAGGCCAGAGCTATCTATCGAACCCCTATCTACACAACAATATAAAAGTTTCTATAAGCTTAGAGGAAACAATTTTTTTATTTGCTTACATATGGCATGAATAAATACAGATTTAAGCATCCTAGCGTGCAAGTTTATAGTCTTGTATGAGCAGGGGAAGGAGACCAAAGCCCTGAGGTAAGTGGGGAAGTGGGATACCAGGAGGAAGCACGAGCAGGATAGTACAAGAGGGGAGGGCCTCATGCTGAGAAAGTGGGATGATCAGCGAGTTATCTTAAGTGCCTATACACAAATGCAAGAAGCCTGGGAAACAAGCAGGGAGAACTGGAAGTCCTGGCACAGTCAAGAAATTATGATGTGATTGGAATAACCGAGACTTGGTGGGATAACTCACATGACTGGAGTGGATGGATATAAACTGTTCAGGAAGGACAGGCAGGGCAGAAAAGGTGGGGGAGTTGCATTGTATGTAAGGGAGCAGTATGACTGCTCAGAGCTCTGATATGAAACTGCAGAAAAACCTGAGCGTCTCTGGATTAAGTTTAGAAGTGTGAGCAAAAAGGGTGATGTCATGGTGGGAGTCTGCTATAGACCACCAGACCAGGGGGATGAGGTGGATGAGACTTTCTTCCGGCAACTAACAGAAGTTACCAGATCGCAGGCCCTTGTTCTCATGGGAGACTTCAATCACCCTGATATCTGCTGGGAGAGCAATACAACGGTGCACAGACAATACAAGACGTTTTTGGAAAGTGTAGGGGACAATTTCCTGGTGCAAGTGCTGGAGGAACCAACTAGGGGCAGAGCTCTTCTTGACCTGCTGCTCACAAACCGGGAAGAATTAGTAGGGGAAGCTAAAGTGGATGGGAACCTGGGAGGCAGTGACCATGAGAAGGTCGAGTTCAGTATCCTGACACAAGGAAGAAAGGAGAGCAGCAGAATACAGACCCTGGACTTCAGAAAAGCAGACTTTGACTCCCTCAGGGAACTGATGGGCAGGATCCCCTGGGAGAATAACATGAGGGGGAAAGGAGTCCAGGAGAGCTGGCTGTGTTTTAAAGAATCCTTATTGAGGTTACAGGAACAAACCATCCTGATGTGTAGAAAGAATAGTAAATATGGCAGGCAACCAGCTTGGCTTAACAGTGAAATCCTTGCTGATCTTAAACACAAAAAAGAAGCTTACAAGAAGTGGAAGACTGGACAAATGACCAGGGAGGAGTATAAAAATATTGTTCAGGCATGCAGAAGTGAAATCAGGAAGGCCAAATCACACTTGGAGTTGCAGCTAGCAAGAGATGTTAAGAGTAACAAGAAGGGTTTCTTCAGGTATGTTAGCAACAAGAAGAAAGTCAAGGAAAGTGTGGGTCCCTTACTGAATGAGGGAGGCAACCTAGTGACAGAGGATGTGGAAAAATCTAATATACTCAATGCTTTTTTTGCCTCTGTCTTCACGAACAAGGTCAGCTCCCAGACTACTGTACTGGGCAGCACAGCATGGGGAGGAGGCGACCAGCCATCTGCGGAGAAAGAAGTGGTTTGGGACTATTTAGAAAAGCTGGACGAGCACAAGTCCATGGGGCCAGATGCACTGCATCCGAGGGTGCTAAAGAAGTTGGCAGATGTGATTCCAGAGCCATTGGCCATGATCTTTGAAAACTCATGGTGATCGGGGGAGGTCCTGGACGACTGGAAAAAGGCTAATGTAGTGCCCATCTTTAAAAAAGGGAAGAAGGAGGATCCGGGGAACTACAGACCAGCCAGCCTCACCCCAATCCCTGAAAAATCATGGAGCAGGTCCTCAAGGAATCAATTCTGAAGAACTTAGAGGAGAGGAAAGTGATCAGGAACAGCCAGCATGGATTCACCAAGGGCAAGTCATGCCTGACTAATCTAATTGCTTTCTATAATGAGATAGCTGGCTCTGTGGATGAGGGGAAAGCAGTGGACGTGTTATTCCTTGACTTTAGCAAAGCTTTTGATACGGTCTCCCACAGTATTCTTGCCAGCAAGTTAAAGAAGTATGAGCTGGATGAATGGACTATAAGGTGAATAGAAAGCTGGCTAGATCGTCGGGCTTAACGCGTAGTGATCAATGGCTCCATTTCTAGTTGGCAGCCGGTATCAAGGGGAGTGCCCCAAGAATCGGTCCTGGGGCCATTTTTGTTCAATATCTTCATTAATGATCTGGAGGATTGTGTGGACTGCACCCTCAGCAAGCTTGCAGATGACACTAAACTGGGAGGAGTGGTAGATACGCTGGAGGGTAGGGATAGGATACAGGGGGACTTAGAGACAAATTAGAGGATTGGGCCAAAAGAAATCTGAGGTTCGACAAAGACAAGTGCAGAGTCCTGCACTTAGGACAGAAGAATCCCATGCACTGCTACAGACTAGGGACCGAGTGGCTAGGCAGCAGTTCTGCAGAAAAGGACCTAGGGGTTACAGTGAACGAGAAGCTGGATATGGGTCGACAGTGTGCCCTTGTTGCCAAGAAGGCTAATGGCATTTTGGGCTGTATAAGTAGGGGCTTTGCCAGCAGATCTAGGGACGTGATCGTTCCCCTCTATTCGACATTGGTGAGGTGATCTGGAGGACTGTGTCCAGTTTTGGGCCCCACACTACAAGAAGGATGTGGAAAAATTGGAAAGCATCCAGCGGAGGGCAACAAAAATGATTAGGGGACTGGAACATATGACTTACGAGGAGAGGCTGAGGGAACTGGGATTGTTTAGTCTGCAGAAGAGAAGAATGAGGGGGGATTTCACAGCTGCTTTGAACTACCTGAACAGGGGTTCCAAAGGGGATGGATCTAGACTGTTCTCAGTGGTAGCAAATGACAGAATGAGGAGTAATGGTCTCAAGTTGCAGTGGGGGAGGTTTACGTTGGATACTGGGAAAAACTTTTTCACTGGGAGGGTGGTGAAGCACTGGAATGTGTTACCTAAGGAGATGGTGGAATCTCCTTCTTTAGAGGTTTTTAAGGTCAGGCTTGACAAAGCCCTGGCTAGGATGATTTAGTTGGGGATTGGTCCTGCTTTGAGCAGGGGGTTGGACTAGATGACCTCCTGAGGTCCCTTCCAACCCTGATATTCTATGATTCTATAACTGGGAGAAATCATGCATGCAAATTGTGCATCAGTCATGAAACGGGCTACAAATGCAATAAAAAGTGAGGTATTCAAAAGTTTAACAAATGGAGGGGGGGCAACGAAGATGCTCCTTGCCTGGGGCACTATTTGTCCTAGGGCTGGCCCTGTTTGTAGTTAGCTTTCCTTTTTTTCTGTATACTAAAAACTCATTATATTTAACCATTCCTATCTCTAACTTAAAAATAATCTATTTCATGTGACTAGTGAAAATAGGCTATCTTTGCTAGAATGGCTTCCTTAGGGTGGCAAAGATTTTTGGAGCTAGAGAGACAGCAATTGTGAATATTGCGCTGTTGAGTCTGCTGTACTATCAGGAAGCATATTTTATGGGATATATGACAGTCATTTATTCAGCGTGTTTTGGCAACCAACTTATAACACATGGTGTGGGGATTTTTTCGGATGGACTGCAAATAATTTTAATTTTTTTTATAGGTCTGGGAGCTAGAATCTGGGCACCAAATCTACCAGATTGAAGATGCCCATGGGCCTAATATTGAAGTGACCTGTGCAGCAATTGATAAAAATGGGTTTCACCTTGCTACAGGGGCCTATGATGGTAAACAATTGAATTATCACTACTATTCTGTTCTCTCTTTAGAACGAGATACTATATTGTGACCAGGGCTGTGAGAACAGTTTGCTTGGAACCCACCTGAAACCATGTTGGATTGGGGTCCAATTTCAAAAAGCTTCTGCAAAACTGGACTGGTGCTGTTTCGTATGGATCTGGCCACTACCACCCCTTTATATTAAATGCCGCAATGAATAGCAATAAAATAGAGACATGGCATAACTTTAAATAAATACCACAAACTAGGCTTCCCCATGCAATTTGACTTAACTGTGTAGTACATCCTACCTCTGGAGCTTGAATAGTCCTACCTGGGCTAGCTGTGATCAAGTTAGTGTATTAAAAATTGAGTGTAGCCACAGCAACACAAGAGGTGGAACAGGCTATCTGCCCCAAGTACATACATAGTCTATTGGACAGGGTGGTACTTGGGGCAGCAAGCCTTTCCTACCACTGGTACTGCCACAGTGCCGCTCTATTTTTAGCATGCTAGCTCGACCCAAGCTAGTCCAGGTATGTCTCCTCGAGCTGAAATTTACACCTTCAGCTCAAAGTGTGGACATGCCTCTTGTGTACCAGGGTGTATGTAGCCCGCCTCCGGTCAGAGAGGGGAGAGGTTAGTAAGCGTCCTTGCAGGACAAGAAAAATACCTGCCTGGCCTGAAAGGAGTATGAAAGCTGTCACGCCTGAAAGGAGAATTACAGCTGGATCTAATTTGGGAATCAGGCCTTTGAAAGGCAATTTTAGGCTTTATGGAAAATGGCCTTTGGCTCTGTCTGCCTGGCTTCTAGTCCAAGAAGATTTTTCCCTCAGGGCTTAGGAGCTAGACATGAATGGCATGAAGGACAAGAGACTGTAATAGTCTGCACTGGACTACAGGGACTGTTCCATGATGTGATACTTCTCTGGGGGGTCTGGAATAAGTACCCTGTGAATACCTAAGAGTGTCGTGCCTTGCTGCATAAAGCTTGAAGCAGTCTGGAACCAGTCAGCCCTGCTCTACGTTACTTAGAATGAACAGTATTAGAGTAAGGATTACATTGAAACAGACACCTGAAGAAAGTCCATCCTATATGCAGTGTGGCAGTTACTGCAGTGTTAGAAACCCTGATATCTTCTTGGAATTTTCTGACTCTTGTGTGCTTGAATTCTCAATGTTAACACTGTTTTGATGACAGGTTTTTGCTTTCAATTTCCCTTGCTGGTCTTATTGTAAGAAAGGGGAGAAGGGATGAAACTGAGGTGCCCTTTACTCAGGAGGACTAAATTAGCTTAACAGGCATCTTTCACTCAGCTGTCCTTAACATTCTCAACCCTGTCACTCAAGGAGGCTGCATGAAAACATGGCAGCACTTGTGCTGGAACAATTTGTATAGAGGGGGTGCTGAGAGCCATTGAACCAAACTATAAACCCTGTATATGATGGAAACCACTTCAAGCCAGGGGGTGCTACCTCCCACACCTCTAGTTCCAGCACCTGTGCATGGCAAAATGTGTGCCCACTCCAAATTTAAATGTTCACCACTTCAAAAATACTGAACGGACCTGCTTCAAGCGGGGCATGCATTTCACTCCTCAAAGAAAGCTCTAAAACAAGCCAAGGTTTGAGTTTCAATCTTAAGTGTTATTGATACGCAAAAACCAAGGTTATGATAGGAACATGTGGGCTACATGCATTTTCTCCATCTTCGTATAATTCAAAAATAAAAATAACAATTTTGCTCAAACTTTAAAAAAAAATTATTGTGGGCTAAGCCCAAGCATGAATATCTTCAGCCCAGAAGGCATTTTAATGAGGAAACTGTGAGCAACTGGAGTAAAGTAGTTAAAATGAAAAGGGGAAACTCAGTTTTATAGGATTTGCTGACTCTGAACACTATACATAGTTAGTGTATTTTCCAGTATGCAACACGTCATGTAATGTATGGCATGTTAGTTTGAGATTGTATGACAAGGCTTCTCCGTTTATTTACCAGACCTGCACTGAATTCTTCAGTAAACTTTAATAATTGATTAATCAATTAGCATGGCTGCATAATTCTGAAACTTCAGGGTTTATTAAAATGTTAAGAAGTGCAGCACCAAGAAATGTTGGGATATTCCAGAAATATACAAGGTGCCTCACGAAGAAGACGTGGCCTCTGTCACAAAGCATGCAGGCCAGATTATTTCCACTTGAGCATACTGCCCTTTATTTGCACCATTTAGCTGAGATACTTTGCCCACAGGGCTTAGGGGCTACTCAGAAGGGAAAGCTGTTGTCAGGGTCAGTAGCTCCACATGACGAGGGTGGATCCCAGGTGGTAGCTGCTCCTTCAGAGAGTGCTTCAGCCTCTCTTTCCACCCCCTCATTTTGAGAGAAAGTCTGGTAGTGAGCCATGTCACTCTCAACCTTGCCGCTCTCTCAGATTGGAAGATCTGTGCCTTGCTGGCTCCCTTTCTGCCCTTTTGTGGGCTTGGCACAGAAGCAGGAAATGCAAAATAGCCGTGGAGAAGGACAGAATAGTGGTCTGTTGGCAATGGCAACGTCTGATAACCCCATATAACTGTGCTCACTGAGAGGAGAGGTGAGGGATTGGAGAATCTATTCCATTGTTTTCCCATTTAGGCAAAAATGCTTTTGCATGCCCACAATCAAGGAAGCCCAGGGTTGAATTTACATTATTTGACACGTGAACAGACCTTGCAGGCAGACTGTTGTCCTGCCCCAGGGGATATTTCTGAAAAATATCTGGTGGTTGATGCTTTTACAAAGGTCCTAATGCTGGTCAGGGGCTCATTGTACAAACAGAAGTAAATAAATAAGCCTTAAAGAGCTTACATTTGACTTTGAAATAACTCAGCCAACACATGAGAAATTGAAGGAAGGGGTTTTTGAGCCCCAAGATAAGTTATTTCTAGCATGGAAGATTTTAGCAGTGTCTAGAAAGGGAAAGGGTCCATCTGAGACAGGGAAATCACATCAATATTCCCTGCAATTGGCTGATTGAATATTTGTAAGGGATCCCTACATACACGCTTCCTGGCAACCCTGCCCCGCCCTCCCCCCCCCCAGCAGATACCTGGTATTTGTGAATTAGTCTATCCCAACCACATGCTTCTGTGAAGCAGTATTAAAATACCAAACATCAGACCTATAGAAATGGGAAATGTGATGCAGCTGTGTTTTCTCTCTTTTTGCTATTTGGGACTTGTCAGGTTTCTGAGTTGAAAATACATGTTTTGTGTTTAACAGTTTTTGTCCTTCTTGTTCAGGAACGTTGAAAATCTGGGATTTTGGAAGTGGGCAGGAAATTAAAGCTTTGCCTATCACAAATGACAGCAAAGATGATGAGCAGTGGCTGCTGCAGCTAGTTTATCTGAAGGCTAGTGAGAGTCGGCATGTGATCCTGGCTTTGGAGCACAGTGGGAAGATCCAAATCATTCAGGTTTTTGATATTTTACATGTGATTTATTTCATTCTGTAGCTGCTAATTCTGAAGTTCAAACAGACAACTTTCATAAATCAGTAGGCAAACCCTACGCAACTGTCCATGTAAAATAATTTTTCACCAAAGTAACTCTTTAATATTTAAAATGTCAGTGTGTTCAGTGTTCCATGGCTAGATTTTCATCATTCTGCTCACCTCTTTCCATGAATCCACTACACTGGAACCATTAATATTTTTCTCATTCAGTTAGGCTTTGGTGGGAAGGTAAATTTCCTATCCCTCAGTCATTTTGCTCACCGAATAAGAGCCAGAGCCTGCCCTTAATTTGCAGGATGTGCATAACTTTACTCACTGAAGTAAATGGGAATACTTCAGTGAGTAAAGATATTCACACGTGCAAGTGCTAGTAGGATCAGGTCCCAAGACTAAAGAACTCTTTCCCTTCCCCTCTCCTTCAGAAGTGAAAATCAGAGGCCCACACACTCCCTTTTGATGACATGATGTGAGGGAACAGCATGATCTGAATCCTGCATAGGAAGGTTGCAAAGGGATATGAAAAAGAGCGTCCCATTCTGCGGTTCCTTCCTTCCTCTTGAGTTGCTGCAGTGCAGCGCTCTAGCCCCATTAGCAATCAGCTTAAATAGTTTACAGACTAACAAGAAAATAGCTAGAAGCAAATTTGAGGCTACTTTTGTTCTTGCATATTTCTATTTATAGTGATACCCTTTGCCCAAGCACCTACACAGAAGAGAATACTACACGCGAGGTAGTTGGTGAGGCAGACGTCACCCAACTTGTCTCTCTCTCTCTCTGTTCATAATTTGACACAGACCTAGCCCACTCTGCCACAATGCACTCATACAGTCAAGTTACATAATCATAATCCCAATACATACAACCATACGATTGCATACAGAACATACACTCTTAGGCATAGTAAGGTCATGGACAAAAGAACAGTTTTCTGATTGCATCTGGATGAAATTTCTGTAACAAAAATTTATACACTGTGGTTATGAGCATGAAAATATCAAATGTTTGGAAAAATAAGAATTTATGCAGCCTTCTTTATCTCTCTGAATGTTGCTATGGAGGAGAATAGTCACAGTGTATGGAGCTGCTTTACAAATTAACGTACTATAAAACTTGAAATAATCAGTTAATTGAATTTGCTATTTTTGGTTAATTAAAAAACCTCTAAATTTAATTTACTAACAGCTTAGATAAATGTAGCCACATGAACCATTCCTCCCAAACATTACTGTGAATCAAATTTAAATCTGAAAGGTGCTAAATAATACTGCCTAGTAGATTTAAATGTTTTACAGAAGTGAGCTGTAGCTCACGAAAGCTCATGCTCAAATAAATTGGTTAGTCTCTAAGGTGCCACAAGTCCTCCTTTTCTTTTTGCGAATACAGACTAACACGGCTGTTACTCTGAAACCTTTCAAATGGTGGTGGTTCAATATTGAAATGGTTTTAAAAAAAAACACCCCTCTTCAGCACTGATTAATTTTACAATGCCTCTAGAACTGCAAAGAGAAGAGGAGAGAACTGCAAAAAAAAAAAAAAAAAAAAGAACTGCAAAGAATGGGGTAGACAATCCTCAAATCTGGTGGATATTCCCATACTTAGATTTACCAAGCCAACACAAAACAGCTTCTGTAATACCTCACTGGTTACCCAGAAAACAACAACATAGTTCCCTTAAAGTAACCCGGCCTCAGGCCTCCACCCAGACACCCAAGTCAAATATGATGAAGATTACTGAAAATCTTATTCATCATATAAAAAAGTTCTACCAATCCCAAAGGATCAGACACATTACCTCCCAAGTTAATGAATATTCCAGATCTTACACAAATACACACTTACAGCCAATTCTTATTAACTAAACTAAAACTTATTAAAAAAGAAAAGAGAGGGAATATTGGTTAAAAGATCAGTATACTTACAGACATGAGCACAATCTCGAGATTCAGATTCATAGCAGAGATGGTGAGCTTTGTAGTTGCAAAGAGCTCTTTCAGAAATAGTTAATAGGTTTTGTCCAATGTTTATATTCAGGGTGGTCCAGTCAGGACTGGGATCTCAGTCCTTATGGCTTAGGCTTCCCCTGCATGAAGCCTCAAGCAGATCTGAGATGACAGGATCAGGACCCCAGGGTCTTTTATACAGTTTTCTAGCAGCCACTTGACATACAGTCCTGGGTTAACACTAGGCTTTTGATGTAGCCTTCTGTTTCCCAAACCTCACTGGTAATTAACTACATGGATTAACATAAGCTAATTTATCCGTTAGGCAGTCTATTACAAATTTTAAAGAGACATATAGACAATGATGTTATTGCATTCAAGATTCATCTAAATGTTAATATTCTTTTTTGATCTCTGAATCGATAGCTATAGTGACAAAGAGGAACTTATATCTTGTTTAATAATTAGCCACGTAAACACACACAATTAGTATCACCTCTAATTCTCTAACAATACAGGTTTTCACTTCAAAGTTCAGCCTATCTCATAGGGAGAGGCCCTACTTACCATTCACATACTTTCCTAACATGACTTTAAAGCTTGGGTCATTTAGCCAGCAAGCTGCTTAACCCTTTCTGGCCATGTGTTACACTCTGAATAAGATCTGTTGCAATTATACAACCATGGTAGCAACAATGGTTTGCATGGTCATATTTTAATCAGATAATGTCACATTTGTATTTTTGTCTTTGGTTAAATGGGTCATTTTACTAGGGTAATGAAGGTGAACCTTATCTGACTGTTACATGGGAGCTCCCTGAGGCTGTGTCACTTATTCTGCAAGGGAATCCAGTCATGTCTCTATGTCTGAAACCCAATGCCAGGAAAGTAAATGGTTTTTTTCCAGATGTTCAGCTGTTGTCTGATACAGAACCTAAGAGAAATAATGAAATCCAGGTGAGAACACCTCTTAATTTTCTGCATTGTTTACCTAACATCAGCTAGTGAGTAAGAGATTTAGATGCAATATGAGAGGCAAATGTTCTAAACTTTCCACTGCATTGAAATCCAAAAATATTTTATTTCAGGGGGTGACTATTTCTATGAGATTTAGTTGCATGACACCTATTGATATTGTTGTGATTTAAATAGATAAGCATTGGTATGGCAATAGGCCCTTGATTATTGGTGTACAAATTGGAAATAGTAAATAGAGATGTCCATCCAAAAATCTCAATAGCAATGAAAAGGACTTCATAAATCTTAATGAATTAATCCTCTCAACAACAAAGAAAGGAAGAGATAGCCAAAATATGTCTATCTTAGATGAGGGCACTTAGATGTGGAGAAACTGAGACTCATCCAAGATCAAACAGCAAGTCTGTGACAGACCTAGGGCTAGAAACCGGATCTCTTTGACTCCCTCAGGAAACTGATGGGCAGGATCCCCTGAGAGGCTAATACGAGGGGGAAAGGAGTCCAGGAGAACTGGCTCTATTTTGAAGGCGACTGATTGAGGGCACAGGAACAAACCATCCCAATGTGCAGAAAGAATGGCAAATATGGCAGGTGACCAGCTTGGCTTAACAGTGAAAATCTTTGGTGAGCTTAAATGCAAAAAGGAAGCTTACATGAAGTGGAAATTTGGACAGATGACTAGGGAGGAGTATAACAATACTTCTCAAGCATGCAGGGATGTAATCAGGAAGGCCAAAGCACAACTGGAGTTACAGCTAGCAAGGGATGTGAAGCGTAACAAGAAGGGCTTCTACAGGTATGTTAGCAACAAGAAGGTGGTCAGGGAAAGTGTGGGACCCTTAAGGAATGGGGGAGGCAACCTAGTGACAGACGATGAGGAAAAAGTTGAAGGACTCAATGCTTTTTGTGCGTCGGTCTCCACAGACAAGGTCAATTCCCAGTCTGCTGCACTGGGCAGCACAGTGTGGGGAGGAGGGGAGCAGCCCTCAGTGGTGAAAGAACAGGTTAAGGACTATTTAGAAAAGCTGGACATGCAAAAGTCCACGCAGCCAGATCTAATGTATCCGAGGGTGCTGAGGGAGTTGGCTGATGTGATTGCAGAGCCATTGGCCATTATCTTTGAAAACTTGTGGTCATTGGGGGAGGTGCCAGATGATTGGAAAAAGGTAAATATAGTGCCCATCTTTAAGAAAGGGAAGAAGGAGAATACAGGGAACTACTGACCGGTCAGCCTCACCTCAGTCTTTGGAAAAATAATGGAGCAGATCCTCAAGGAATCCATTTTGAAGCACTTGAAGGAGAGGAAGGTGATCAGGAACAGTCAACATGGATTCACCAAGGGCAAGTCATGCCTGACCAAGCTGATTGTCTTCTGTGATGAGATAACTGGCTCTCTGGATATGGGGAAAGTGGTGCAGGTGACCTATCTTGACTTTAGCAAAGCTTTTGATACAGTCTCCCACAGTAGTCTTGCCAGCAAGTTAAAAAAGTATGGATTGGATGAATGAACTATAAGGTGGATAGAAACTGGCTAGATTGTCGGGCTCAACGGGTAGTGATCAATGGCTCGATGTCTAGCTGGCAGCCGGTATCAACCAGAGTTCCCCAGGGGTCGGTCCTGGGGCCGGTTTTATTCAACACCTTCATTAATGATCTGGAGGATGGGATGGATTGCACCCTCAGAAAGTTCGTGGATGACACTAAGCTAGGGGGAGAGGTAGATATGCTGGAGGGTCGGGATAGGGTCCAGAGTGACCTAAACAAATTGGAGGATTGTGCCAAAAGAAATCTGATGAGGTTTAACAAGGACAAGTGCTGAGTCCTGCACTTAGGAGAGAAGAATCCCAATGCACCGCTACAGGCTGGGGACTGACTGGCTAAGCAGCAGTTCTGCAGAAAAGGACCTGGGGATTACAGTGAATGAGAAGCTGGATATGAGTCAGCTGTGTGCCCTTGTTGCCAAGAAGGCTAACGGCATATTGGGTTGTATTAGTAGAAGCATTGCCAGCAGATCGAGGGAAGAGATTATTCCCCTCTCTTCGGTACTGGTGAGGCCACATCTGCAGTACTGCGGCCAGTTTTGGTCCCCCTCACTACAGAAAGGATGTGGACAAATTGGAAAGAGTCTGGTGGAGGGCAACAAAAATAACTAGGGGGATAGGGCACATGACTTACGAGGAGAGGCTGAGGAAACTGGGCTTATTTAGTCTGCAGAAGAGTGAGGGGGGATTTGATAGCGGCCTTCAACTACCTGAAGAGGGGTTCCAAAGAGGATGGAGCTAGGCTGTTCTCAGTGGTGGCAGATGACAGAACAAGGAACAATGGTCTCAAGTTGCAGTGGGGGAGGTCTAGACTGGATATTAGGAAACACTATTTTACTAGGAGGGTGGTGAAGCTCTGGAATGGGTTACCTTGGTGGAGGGTGGGGGGGAATCTCCTTCCTAAGAGATTTTGACAAAGCCCTGGCTGGGATGATTTATTTGGGGATTAGGTCCTGCTTTGAGAAGGGGGTTGGACTAGATGATCTCCTGAGGTCTCTTCCAACCCTAATCTTCTATGATTCTATGATTCTATGATCTCTTGATTGCCAGCCCTGTGATCTAGCCACCGGACACTGCCTCCCATTCTAAATGACATGGCCATGGTGACATGAGTTACCTGTATACTTCTCATGAAATGAGGCACATTTAACACAGGCTTGCCAAATCCCTCTCGCCAGGGCAAATAGGTTCCCAAGTGATTGTGACCAATGTTACTGACCTCTGCAGAATCAGCTTTCACGAATTTTTTTAGGTATGTTTGTAGCCCTGATAGTTGTGAAGAAAAATGTAGTGAGTCACCTGTAGCTACTGCTGCTGGGTGGTGAGAACAACTGCTACTCAGACACATTCAGGCCTGACTCTCTGTGAGCTCTACTCGTTCTGCCTCAGTTCAGAGTGTGGAGGAGTCGCTGCAGTGGGATCAATTGAATCCTTTAGGCTCCACTATTCCTTACCATGGGCCAAAGGGGAAAGGGGTGAAGATCAACAGTTCCCACTCCTCCTTGCTGCCAGTCACCTGAGGCCAGTTCCAGAGGAGTCCTGCTGTGCCCTTAGCGATGTCCTTATGTGTCTGGGCTCCTCCTCGTTTTATTTTTTTTGCCTATGTCCAGTGGGTCTCCCTCCTGCCTCCCATCAGGCTTGGTGGAACAGAAGATACCCCTCTCCATCTCAGAGAGGCCAGGCATGCCAGCAGCTCTAGGGCCCCATCCCCTGAGCAAATGGCTGAATATCTGCCAGAATGGTGCTTTAAGTACTGTATATTCCATCCTAATAACACAAGAACAAGGGGACACTCAGTGAAACAGAAATGTGGCAAGTTCAAGACTGAAAAAAGGAAATACTCTTTCACACAATGTGTGGCTAGACTGTGGAATTTATTGCCACAGGAAGTTGTTGAGGCCAAGAATTTAGCATGATTTTAAGAGGGATTGGATGTCTCTATGAATAACAAGAATCCTCTGAGCAGTGGCGTAGCCAGGTGGAGAAAACAGGGGGAGCGGAGATAAAAAAAAGGCACCACCCGCTTGTGCTCACCCAGCGGCACTCCGGGTCTTCAGCAGCACTTCGGTGGCGGGTCCTTCACTTGCTCCGGTCTTTGGCGGTACTGAAGGACCCCCCACCGCCAAAATGCCGCCGAAGACCGGAGTGAGTGAAGGACCTGTGGCTGAAGTGCCATCGAAGACCCGGAGCGCCGCCTGACCCGCCGTTGAAGACTCGGAGTGCCACCGGGTGAGAAAAACTTTAAAAGGCGCCACTGCTTCTTGATGGGAGAGCACTGCCCCGCTCCCCCCTAGCTACGCTACTGCCTCTGAGGTATAATAGTTGATGCCAGCAGATCATTGCAAGGAATATAAAACTTCCTGCTTCAGGGGTTAAACCAATCTCAAAATATTAGGGATTAGGATGAGATTTTTTGTGAGGGCAGATTGTGCCACAGCTGCCTACTTTGATTTTTCACCTTCCTCTGAATCATTTGGTGCTGGCCAATGTTGGAGACAGGACACTGGACTAGATAGTCCATAGCTCTGATCCAGTAACTCAATTGTGTTGTGCAGTTGCTCTTGCTGTTAATTTCATTTGGATGTTTGCGATGTGTTAATGTCTCAGTTCAAGTATGTTTGTGCCAGTATTAATGTATGGTGCAAACAGTGTAATACAAAGGGGAAGAAGAATGATCCTGGGTGTTCTTCCAGGGACTTCCTATGTCATGCTGAACTCCATAAAATGGGCATAAGAATACTTACAGTGGTTGCCACCTAAAAAGTCAGCACTTGCCAGGATTTATCACGAGTATTCCCTCCCACTTCATCCTTGGTCCCTAAAACAGGAAACTACTCTGGGGTCTCAGGTATAGTTAATGCAGTCTTTAATAGTGACCATAGGTCTTACCTCAGAGGGATGCTGAGGTCTTTGGATGGAAGGCACCATAAGAATGGCAAATGTTATAATGTGTAACTCTAATAAAATGCATTGAGTTTACAACGATGTACAGTGTCATTTTCTGTACATAACTCATTTGTTTAAAACATTTCACTATAAGATGTCATGTCCTTCTTAGTAGAAGTCTTATTTATGCTTCCTTTAGAATTTACCACTGGGTGAAGAAATGAAGTGTTTTGATGTGTTAAAAGTAGAAGGATACAGCTTGATAGCTACTGGAAATGCACATGGTGCAATAATCTTGTGGGATTTTGAATCTGCTACTGTCAGATACTTGTAAGTAATACTTTGGTAACAGATATGGCAATATCCTGGACAATTCCTATGGAATTAAGTTAAACCTTATTGATCTAAGTTTAAGTATTTTGGGGGTACACTGTATTGAAAATACAAATGTTAATGTACTATTGTATATAAAGAGTCCAGCAATGCCCCCTCTGCATCAAGGTCTAGTAATCTTGAGCCTTCTGGCTTCAGGGCTTCTCTCATCTAGAGTCCCCATATCAGAGGTAAGCTTTCTGCCTCCTGCCCTGCCTAGGAGTTGTTTGGGAACCACCCTCTCCACCAGTTCCCAATGCAGAGTCCAGAAGCTGATAGCTAAGTTCTGCACCCAGAAGTGCAATGCTTCTGTTTCCCTGGGTCATTCCTGCCAGTCCCCTCTTGGCATTTAAAAACAAGGCATTAAACAACTGAAATCAAAGGTAAAGCCTTAGACCTGAGTTCCGTGAGCCCCTTCTCTGTGGGTTTGGTGAAGTCAAGACCAGCAGAGGCCTCAGGCGTTAGGACATCCTGTAGTCCTGCTTCCCAGGATCTGAGAATGTACATCAATTCACTTCCACTGTTTACCCTCCTACTGACCTGGTCTGCTTTCCTTTTGAGCTCTTCCTCCAAGCCATGCATGCTTTGCACCTTCTCAACCCCTTCCTTACTGGTGTGGTGTTTGTATACGCCATCACACCACGCAAAGAAGTAGAGAGGGAGGCCAGGCAGTCACCTTCTCATGAGCTTGGACTAGGACAAAGCCAGCTGCCCTTTGAAGATGATAGAAGTGGAGCAGTAGAAAGTCCTCTCATCTCCAGATGACATGGTAAAGGAAGACTACACTTTTTTGCATGAAGGTGACATGTGTGGATGGACGTGAGTGGGCAGATGGTGGGAATGGTTGGAACTCCCTCCTTCCCCGCACCCACTTCTTCTGGAGAAGAATCCTTTACTGAATTCCTCCAGACATCAGTGGTTTGGCTTTGAAGAAAGAGAAGGTTTGGAGAGGATTGCTACATCACTACTTTGCCAATATCTAGCTGTATTAGGAGAGCTCTTCTTCCTTTCATCTGAGTGGCTGCTGGTCTACTTTCTGACCTTCATGCTGGTTCCAAGAGCTACTAATATGGTGTTTGTTTTAATTCCATATGTGTTTTCCCTTCCCCTGTCTTTTGGTGGTGCTCCTCTTGATCCTCACAGTTTCTTTTAAATATTTCTCATTTTTTGTGCCCAAGTTTGACAAAGAGAAATCCCTTCAAAACACCTTCTTCCCTAATTAACTGCTCCAAAAAGTTGTCATTAAAAATACCACTGTTATCACTCCTAAAGCCTCCAGAAACTCTGAAGTTATTGGGGGGGGGAGGGGAGAAACCCCAAGACCCTGAGAGTTCCCTCAATCAATGTTGTTCTACGCCTTCCCATATCTTGCCCACCAGGGACTGGCAGGATGGTCTAGTGATCTCTGTATGGTCCCAACTTTCTAGCAGCCCAAATCTGATCTCCCCCTAAGAATTGTCACGTGCCACTGAACAGTTTTGCCTAGCTCTAGTAAACTCATTTAATAAGCCTGTAAGTAATTACCTTGAAAACTACATTCTGGCTTTGAAGAAGCTATTAGAACTGGGCACATTTATTAACGTGAAAAACATTCTGAATAAAAAATGGGATTTTGGTGACATATTTTATCTTCATCAGTTTCTCTTTTGGACAAAATGTCAACACTAAAACTTCAACAAAATTTTATATTTTTCAAAAAAATTGGTTTTGAAATTGTGGGTGAAATTCCACTTTTCCTCCCTTAACTCTTTTCCCAAAAAAGGGTGAGGGAGAAATGAAAGGGGAATAAAAGATTTAACTACAGGACTGCTTCTCCCTCCCCTTGCATAAGGGGAGAGCTGTTAGTGTGGCTGCATGGAAGAGAGAGGAAGGGAAAATGTTGGATGAAAATAGGGCATTGTACCCATGATTCACATGACTAGACTGAATGCCAAGATTATGGCAATTTTCTGCTTCAGTTAACGTATTTTTCTTTGTCTTAAATGCTGAGTCTTGGGGGAAGGCCTGGCTGACTGAAAGATTTTTTTTTTTCCACTGAGCCATTCCATCAGCTTCCAGGCTCTCAGTTCAGTTCCTGGTGGGGATGCTTACAATGGCACAGCATACACTAAGCCTGCTCCATGGGTTTAAAAAAAAAAAGTGTGATCTTTTCTAAAGATGTCAAGCCAGCATAATTCATAACAATAAATTGACTTTGCAAAATTATATGTGACTACTTACATGTAACCTAAACCCCAGGAAACAAAAATTGTTTAATTCTTACGCGGTTATGCATTTCAGTCTATAATCTTACCTAAGAACAACGCACTGTAATAAACATAATAGGTGTTGAAGTGTGTGACAAATCCTGTACAAACCTCTTTATTTCCAGGGATAAAACTTATCAGGCTTGTCAAGACGCTACCGGTCAAGTATCTGGAGTCAATGCTGTGCTATTCCTGTTCCGGAGTGATTTCTCTTCCAGGTAACTGAATGAATGGCATGCACTGCATTATGAATTTTGCTCTGTTAAACTGGCATAATTTTTCCACCACTCTTTTACCCCAGGATAACCTAGAGCTGAACTGAGCTGGATTAATTGGGTTTGATTAATCCAGTTACAAACCCAAGTAGGTGCTTAGCTTTCCCATTCCTTCCTCAGTGTCTCCTTACATGTGAGATGCCCCTCCCCTTCCTCATTCAAAAGCCTCCTAAGCCTCACTTCTGCTCCATAAGAAGTTAATATAACAAATCTATTTAAAACCCCAAATTGCCCCCTCTTCTGAGTTTTTTGCAGTGGCTCTTCCCTTCTTTTAAGCTGTTTTGTAGACTGTAAGCTGTTTGGAGCAGAGGCTCTTTTTTATTGTTGTGATTTGTACAATCCTCAAGTCCATAGTCAGCTCTTAACAAACAATAGTAGTGGCAGGCCAGTATTCCTCAAAAATTAACGTATGCAGGACAGATGCTCAGTCAAAAAGCCCATATGTCTAGAGCGGAGGGTTGAGCATGTGTGCGTTTTCACAAGCGCGCAATTTCCAATGTATGTTCATAGGCACCTGGCAGCCTTAAGGACTTAATCTGGATTAAATACTTATGCAGTATTAAGGATTTAAGCAATTAAGACGCTTTATGCCCCCTTGAATCTATAGGGTGGTTTGTGGTCTTGTGTCATTTTAAATCCTTAAAGCATCTTACAGACTTACTACACCTAAATGTGCCATAACCATTTAATAGATGTTAATCAGCCTTTCAATCTTAAACAATAACTTTTGGCCCTTTTTTTTCAAAGAGACCCAGGTAAATGAAATTAAATGCAGTGATTAGGTTTCACAGTTTGCATTTTTTTATGTCAGGAAATATTCTGACTATTGAAAGGTGAGGCTCTTGCAATGACATTGAATCATACATGTTTTGCATAGGTTGTATTTTCTATTATTGTTTCTGATTACATGGAAGCTTATTACTATTACACACACAAAAATACATTAAAAGAACATTTGCTAACCTTGCAAAGTGACGCACTCAAAGACTAGGAAATGCCAGAATTAAGGAGGCGCCCTTGTGCATATGTGTTATGATAGTCTTTAATTACATGATCACATACCACTTGTTCCATGGGATCCCAGCCTCATTCAGTTCACAGGATGAATGGATGGATTCACTATTTTGCTATATCCCCATTGTTCAAAGTGTGGCCCGAGGCCTTATTTATTGCACACTATCAAACCCTGCTCTGAAGACAAGATTATTAATTTCCTCATGGATTTTTCTGTAGTGCTCATGACTGCTTCAGACATTCATTTATTTTCATAACATTCCTGTGAAATAACAGGGTATTATTATTCCTATTTTCTGGATGGATAATTGATATACAGAAATATTAAGGTCAAAAGTATCCACTAATTTTGGGTGTTCAATTTGAGACAACTAGCATCTGATTTTTCAGAGTCCTTAGCATTGTTCTGTTCAAAGGACAGCTCCCATATTAATTTCGGCTGCAATTGTGTGCACTCAGCACTTCTGCAAATCAGGCCCAAACTGGGCATCCAGAAAATTAGGAACACACAATTAGTGACCACCTGTGAAATGTTCAACTCAAGTGTCTTGCCCAGCATCACACAGGAACTCTATGGCACAGGCAGGGATAGAATCCAATTCTCTAGGGCAGCATTTAACTGCCTTGACCGTGAGACCCTTCTTTCTCTTTCTTGCAGTTCCCTGCCTCATTTGCTACACACCTTCTGACTTCTGCCACAGTCTCCTTCATTACACAACCCTGATTCCCTCCCAAGACAAGTCCCCCCATTGCACTGAATGAAGCAGGAGTGTTGTGGGGGAAAAAATAGCATGTGATCATTTAATTAATGGCTGTACCAATGCATAAGCTCAGGGGAGCTGAACTAAGGTTGCACAGGCAACCTCATATTTAACTTTTGAGTGCTTCTTTTGCAACCTGAACAATGTTCTTTTAATGGTGTGTGTGTGTGTGTGTGTGTGAGAGAGAGAGAGAGATTTCCTAGGTTATTAAAAAGGGGAATCTGAGAAGGAGAAATTCCATCATGGAGCACCACAGTGACACCTGTGTGTGTGATATGCAGGGTTGGAGCCCTTAGATCCACAGCACAGATCTTTGCCACTTGAGCTAATGGAGTAACTGATAACAGTAGTAGGTTGTCATCCTCTGTGTGGATCCGCACTAGAGGGGGATGGGACATTTTGCCAGTGGGTTTCATAGATATTTGCTGACAGCAGAGGCATGGTGAGACTCAGAATCTTAGGTTCCATTCCAGGCTATGGAGTGGAGTGTGTGCTAGTGGGCACAGATTCATCTGCCTGTTCCCCACAAGTGTAACCCCTTTCACCCTGTCCCCTCCAACCTCTCTTCTCCCAGTCTTCTCTTCCCCATCCCTGACATCTCATCCCAATTGCTTTGCCCAGCAAATCCTAGTTTCACTCCTCTGCTCTCCTTATCTCAGTCCTACTCTCCTCCCCATTCCCAGTTTCCACACCTAATCACTTTCAGTTCCAATTTCTTGCCCAGGCATTCTCTGTTCATACCCTTCCTGGCTTCCCAATCTGTCTCTTCCTCTGCCCACATTCCCCATTCAGACTAGCTCCCAGTCTGCTTGCCTAGCCAGCTCCAGTCTCCCTCCCCCCAGGCTCTTGTCCTCTTTGCATTCGAATCAGGCAGCTTCCTCCTTCATGATGTTTACGGCAAGTAGGGAGGGTCACTGAGAGCACAGGGGAGAGGCTCTCAGTTCAGGTACCCAGCCCAGAGTCGTCATAGCAGAGAAATTCCTGCTCAGGCCAGGTATATGCTTGTGCTCTTTGTGCACCATCACTGGGAGATACCACTGTAGTGCTCGTAATTCAAAAAAGTGCAGGGAGTGATTAGGGCCATGGCTTTGCCCACTTGCCTTCACCCCTAGATGTGCTGATGAAGCTGAGCCAATATGGGCAGAGGCCGATTATCATTTTGTGGGGCCTCTGGGCCAGAGCAAGTGGGGGGCCCCACCCCACATCTTCTGCCTGCATTCTCTCCTGTGCCTCCTCCCTGGTGCTCCTGCCGGAGACCAAGGTAGGAGTGTGGGGGCTTGCCCTGCTTCCCGGAAAGAGCACCAGGTGGGTGGAGTGGGTTGGGGCACAACAATGTCCATTTTTCCGGGGGCCCCTAGTTGGCCAGGGCCCTGTTGGCCCAGTGGCTAATCCACCACTGAATACAGGAGAAGGACAAGCTCCCCCAATGGAAAGGGTGTATCAGTGACCATTGCTATGGGAGGTGTCTCCAGCAGTCATGGACCTGCCATGGTGGACAATGCCCCCAGGAGATAATGGCCATCTTTCATCATCATCTCCCTACTGCACACTCTTAGCCTGTAATGTCACTTGAATGTAATTTTATGCATGTAATACAAAGCTAAGTGGAACATCAAACATCATGTACAAACAAACTGGAACAGACAATTAGGACCTCTCCCTCCTTTACTTAAAAATCAATAAAGAGAAAATTTAGTTCACTGCAATCTCTCGGACCTTCATGCAGTTCCATAGGATGGAAATCGGTGCAGATTCTGGCTTGGTATGTGTTTCAGATCTTTGCAGATCTTGCTCACATATTTATGTCACTTTCTAAAATTTTTGAAAACTTAGTCTACCTAGTGGAGACACTACTTTTTTTTTTCTTCTTCAATAGCACTGGCTAATATTAACTGTAGATCTCTAACATAATCTCCGAGAATGTCAGTAGTCACCCATATTTTATTATGTGCCATCAGCCATATCTCTGGATTTTTTTCCTTAGTCACTCCTCCTCCACCACTTCATCCCTTGTAAGTGATATGACTGCCACACAGGATGCAGAAGGCAGCCACTTAAGTCTAAACAAGGTATGTTGGCTGTTTGGTTTCCACTTCATCCAAGCTAAATTTTTATATAGCAGATTAAAACAAAACAAAAACAGAGAAGCCAGTGGTTTGACAAGATCAGTGTTCTGCCATGCAGAGGCCCCATGCTCCCCAGAAGTCTGATTCATTTTGCTTCCCAGACTAGAGGGCAAGCACAGCACAAAGATGGAAATGAAGATGGGATTTGGGAGTGTGCGCCATTCAGCAGCTTGCTGCTGGTACGTGAGGCAACTGATATCAAAGGTCTTGTACAATCCATATCACCAGCATCTCCTGCTTTAAGGGGGGACGGCACAGGGCACAAAATGAGGACATTGGGATTCTCTAGAATGAAATGTGAACATTGAAGTCACATCTGTATTGTATGAAAACTAACATGGGTGCCATGAATAACTCTGGCATATTTAAAGTACTTCCTTGTAAGGGCTGAAGCAATATTTCTGAAATCTACCATGTAGATTTCAGTATATAGATAAGAGTATTTTCATTAGAACTAACTTGGTGATTTTGTGGTAGTTTTGTCCTGCCCTTCCTGCCAGAAGAATAGTGGCAGAGCTGCAGATCCTGGAAGAAAGAGGTGCAATGTGGAAGAAAGTGAGGAGAAATTCTCAGATGGGGACTCAGAAATTTTTAAAAATGTGCTACTGTCTCATAATTTTCCTCAGGCTCTGTTTTTCTCAACACAGTGTATACATTTTTAAATTCCCAAATTGGCATATGCATAATTTTGATCCGCACACTTGAGTGAAGCCATTGAGGTACTAAAAATAGAGAAATGGCAACAGGTTGTGGTTGTCAGATGTGTCCCAAGGAGTTAGCACGTGAAGATACACAGGCCAGTACATATTTACTAGACTGAGGAGGCTTGTCGTCTTCATCTATAACCCCTGAAGCACCCTGTGCTTCCTAGTCTCCCTCCTGACTTATTGAAATCTTCCACTCTCTCCTACAGATCCTGCCTAACAACTGGGCCCACCCCACAATAGCCCTTGGAGACCCTTCAGGGGGTTCACATCTCTATATAGTAGAACCCCAGAATTACAGACACTTCAGAAATGGCCGTTGTTCGTAACTCTGAAATGTTCGTAACTGAACAAAATGTTATGGTTGCTCTTTCAAAAGTTTACAACTGAACATTGACTTAATACAGCTTTGAAACTCTACTATGAAGAAGAAGAATGTTGCTTTCCCTTTATTTTTATTTTTTTTAGTAGTTTAAGTTTACACATTACTGTACTTTATTTACTTTTTTTTTCTTTTTCTTTGCTCTCTGATTCTGCGTAATTGTGTACTTCCAGTTCCAAATGAGGTGTGTGGTTGACTATCAGTTCATAACTCTGGTGTTTATAACTCTGAGGTTCTACTGTAGTTGACAGAGTGACCTATATAGATAGACATGGAATGAAGGTTGGAGGCAACCCACTTGCCCAACACCTCCCAATCATGTGGTTGAGGCCATGTGAAAGTACTGATTTTAGAGTGAAAAGCCACACACATAATTCCAACAGGACTTTGTATTAGGAGTGGGGTTAAAATACAGTTGAAAGCAGTGCTTGAGAGAAGCAGCAGACAGAATGTGACTGAAGTCTTCAAAAAGAGGCATTTGTTTGCTGAAATGGGGCTACATGTGCAACTTTGCTATTTTACCCATTTTTGCTCAAGGCAATGACAAGAACTAGTGAGGAGATCTGCAAAGGCACCTAACTCCCATTCATTTGTGCTTTTGGAAAATCACCCCCATGGATTTATATTCTGAGTGTGTGTGTCTATTCATTATCCCAGAAAGGAATTAACTTAGTCTAGACTCTTCTTGGAAGCTGAGACAATATAAGTGAGAAGTTTCACATAAGCCTCTGAGGGAATTAGTTCATTCCTTAAATAATGACAGTCTAGAGAACTGTTTCTCCGGGCATGTCAAGGTCTAGTACTGTGTGTATGCTCTTCTGCTTTCAATTTTCTGGCTCAATTTCTGTTTTATAAATCTTGGTTTTAGGAAGATGTAAACAATGGAGAGTCTCCAGCAACAGTAGGTATGGAATGTGTTGCTCTTTATACTTGCAGATTTCTTGGGTCGTTGGGGAGGATAGGGTGTTTTAAACCTGGGGGAAGAAAAGCCCATTTTTCAAACTGTCTACCTGTTGTCAGAGAGGCTTTAAGGAGATGTTTGAAGGTATCAGCTAAAGCATATAGAAATCCCAGCTGCTCATCCACCTGTGAGGGATAGCTCAGTGGTTTGTGCATTGGCCTGCTATACCCAGGGTTGTGAGTTCAATCCTTGAGGGGGCCATTTAGGGATCTGGGGTAAAAACTGGGGATTGGTCCTGCTTTGAGCAGGCGGTTGGACTAGATGACCTCCTGAGGTCCCCCTCCTGAGGTCCCTCCCAACCCTGATATTCTATGATTGTGTGGGGTTCTGTAGGGATCTGTTTCATCAGTGTGCATGGAAGGCAGCTGGGGCAGATAATGAGAGACTGGGGTCCTGAAATATCTGCGGCATGCTGATGACACAGCTAGGAGTCTTTACTTGAATCTGGACAGCAAATTGTGTTCCCCAGTGGCAGGCCAAGCATGAGATTGCAGCAGCTTCCAAATAGAATGGAATTGACACTGAATCCGGAATTTGGCTACAGTCACTATTGATGGTCCTGCCAGACGGGTGTCCCTGTCAACAGAACGGACACTGAATTATTTCACATAGGCCACTGGAGACAGTATCCACATGGGTCAGGTTTGAGCTAGTGACCTAGAGGTAAAAGCAAACAGACCCTTAAAATAAATATCTTGGTTCACGCACATATCTTTAGAAATAGAGAACAAAGAAGGAAATATAGAAGGCCAAATTGTCAAGTGCTTAGGAGACAGACAGGCTTTGCATAGGGATTGTTGGTAGTTTTGAGAAGGATGGAATTCTCTCCCTGCAGAATATCAGCACCGCTCCCTGGGCTACATCTGCAGCCTCAGGGCTGAGCTAGTAGCCACTGCCACAACCCTGAACTTTTACTCCCTGGAAGACTCTGACCAGTGAATCTGCACTTTTGCAGGTCCCCTGGTCATATCCCTGCCCTGCCCCCACAGTTAGAGATGCAGCAGAACATTGCTGTGAGGCACACAAGGGGAGCACGGACCCTCTATGCTGCCTCTCTGAAATCTGCCCCCATGCTGTGAAAAGGGCTCTTCGCACCTGTACAGGAATGGTGCGGTTTGGCACAGGAAGTATCATGAGAATACTTCCTAAACAATGTGTCCCCAAGTTCTCCCCATGGCTCCTTGCTAGTATTTATGAAATATTTTCAAAGGGGCTTTTGTTTTATAATGAAGTTTTCTTTTGTCAAAGTTAATGTTTTTCTTAGCATTGTTCCATTGCTTTGTGTTCAAAGAAAGAACTGTAAGAACTATGGCAAGAAGATAATGGGGTCAATTATATTCCAGAAGGGGAAGAGACAACCAACGAGAAGGACGTGCAACCCTCTGACACCAAAAAATCAGCCTCTGGCTTCTCCAGAAACACAGCTGGACATACATGCTCACCAATACTGGCCTCTGCCCATGAAAATGGCTGTGTCTATCTATGGACTATTGGGGTAACGTATTTGATTGTATGTTTGGATGGGGTTGGGGGTGAAAGAAGAAAATGCTCCACATCTTCAGCATCCTGCTCTCACCTAACATATGAAGTAATAGGAGTTTTTTTTCCCACTGATCATTATTTCTATGAACGCAATTTAGTGCTGCTTTAACAGCTGTAGCAAAGGGAAGGGGGAAGGGAACAGGAGGAAAATCATGGCTTAGAATAATTCTAGTGACAACTGTCTGAAAAGGTATGTAACTCCCTTGGGGTCCATTCTTTATCTACGTCCTCTGCCTTCTGAGACAGTGTGATGGGCAAGGCAGAGTCTGCAGCTCCAATTATAAGAGGAATTCTGCTCTGTTAACTGACTTATTCTTTGAAAAATAATGTAGCAATAATGGGCTGTGCACCTGTATAAATGAGTAGAGGGTCAGGTATGACTTGCACATTGTGCAATCAGGTTGATGTTGATATGGGTTACAAGACAGGGAAGAGTTTGATTCTAGGTGGATAAATTAAGATATATTATAAAAAGGTTTTAGGGACTTCAGTGGTTTTATTTAACTGTGATATTGAACCCCCCAGGTATAATAAAGCAGCTCAATGTATGTTGTTGGTATAAAATCTGACTAATATGGTTTGCTATTTACTTAATGCATGAAAAATCAAAGCAACAGAAAACATTGCATCACGTGAACATGATAAAATTTCTGTTGCTTTGATTTTTTTGTGGATAAAGTCTGCTTTCCTCTATACTTTGTTTGTTTTAGGGAGATTTACTGAGAAAAGTTTTGCCCTTCACAAAGCATCCTGCAATTCCTCTAACTGCTCTGTGCACCGATATCTCTTCTAAAATGCTTTTAGCAGCCACCAAGGGTAAGTGGTCTCAGTCACTTACTTCTCAGCTTCTCAGTCACAGTTCTCCTGACTCTTTGTAGTGGCTGAAAAAGATTATTGTAAAAACATGCTGGGAATGTGGCAATGAAGGGCCAAAGCAAAACTGCATTAAAATCAAGGAAAGGGGAGTCTATGGGAGTAAAGAATACAGGTTAAAGCCAGAAGCTAACAACACTGTCAGTACAGAGGCTACTTGCAAGAGCAGTGTGTTATATTTTCTTTACACAAAGAACTCCCATATACTTACCATCTAAATTCCCTCATTTTAGACTAAGGGCAAAGATTAAGAATAAGCAAAAGTCCCACTTTCTCCATAACCGGCTGCTGCAACTAAAAGCAAATTGGCGGCTGTTGTTGCACACAGACAGTTAGTTCATGGACAGTGAAAAGTTCCGTATACAACAATGACCTGTGTTTCATAAATAACACAGCAATGTGAGGGGAAAAAGCATTACTGATGCTTCTGCCAGCAGCCCTTTCTCTGATCGTTAATTTAATGTTTAGTGAACCTCAAAAGGTTGAAGGTGGCTTTCATTTGGCAAAACATGCAAAAGTTTGGTTGCTTATCTGAAGCTTATCTAAACCTCTTCAAACTTTGTGACTCTTTGTGTCTTCAAACTTGGCCTGAAAAATCTTCTTTGTCTCCATCTATCTCATGAGACATCAGGTACTTACATTTCTGTTCCTGCTGGAAATCCCATGAGAACAGAGTTTCTTACAGTAATTCCACACTTCCTGCTCTGCTGCTGGGCAGAAGTGAGATGGAAAAAGCTTTTCCAGACCTTTCAGAACGTAACAATGGTTTGAGGTTGACACCAAGGGTACATCTGCATTGCAACAGGGGTATGAATGGGGTAGCTTGTGTGGTCATGGCCACCCTAGCTGTACTCTAGCTAGCTCGCTAAAAATAGATGTGAAGACTCCATGGCGTGGGCTTCAGCACTAGCCATGCAAACAAATGCACCCAGGGAAGTCAGGTGGGTTTATGCAACTAATGCTGAAGTCCACGCCCATGGCATCCTTTTATTTTTGCTGAGCCAGCTAGAGTACAGCTGGCATGGGTATGTCCACATGAGCTGCAGATCATACTCCTGTTTGCAGTGTAGACATACCCTAAAAATGGTCAGAGGTTAAAGGGAAAGCTTTCTCTCCAATCAACTATCCCATATTGCACAGGACGGCAAGGAGTTTTTTTTACTGCTCACGGAGGAGTATTCCATGCTAGTGTCATAGCCCTTTCTCCTACATTTGAGGCTTTCCCCTTTTGGCCACCTGCTTGCATATTACTGGCTGCAGATTCTAAGTGACTGCAAGAGGTTTTCCTACTAGTTCTGCTCTGTGTGTGTCCTGCACACCCCTCCCTTCTCCCCACTGCTGACACCCATTGCTATATTGCCTGGATAGCGTCTGTTAGCCCAACTGCTGCTATCTCCTCCTCCTCCCCTCTCATCCTTTCCCTACTAGGGCTGCCCACATTTCTCTCTGCCCAAGTGTACAGTTCTAGAGACTAGGTCTGCCAAAGGTGGCTGTTGGGACTACCCAGAAGCCTCCTACTGGGAGAGCAACAAAGGGAAGATTTCAGTGGTGATGGAGGAACTGTATCATGGGAAGAAAACTGCAGCAAAGAGCAGTGGAGGGACACGATATCAAGGTAAATGTTCCCATTTCAGTGGTCAGTCTCCCTCCTCTTGGACTGTGTATCCCACATGAGCACACTAGAAAGGCATGAATTATTTTCTTTTGCATTATGCATGTGATTGATCAAACTCTGTCCAGTTTGTCATTTTAAAATGAAAAACGTCACCCCTCTGAAACTCCCTCATGTTTGGTCTATGCAGTAGGTAACTCTGCTTAGTAGGTGACTGTTTTTGTGTGTTTGTAATTATTTAAAATTCTTAGATGCTTTTAACAAACCGTTAAATCTATGCTGTTAATGTGACATTCTTCATAAATAGGCTGGAGATCAGTATTCCATTGTAACATATCGACTAACATTTTCTCCTTTGTTTGCTAATGAAATAGTTAAGTGACATTTACATTATCCTAAAAACTAACTTTCAATGCCCAGACCCTTGGCTTCCTTCTACCTTGTCCTTAGCCAGGTCCTTATCCCTCAGGGGGAGGGATAGCTCAGTGGTTTGAGCATTTGCCTGCTAAACCCAGGGTTGTGAGTTCAATCCTTGAGGGGGACATTTAGGGATCTGGGGCAAAAATTGGGGCTTGGTCCTGCTTTGAGCAGCAGGTTGGACTAGATGACCTCCTGAGGTCCCTTCCAACCCTGATCTTAACTTGGTAGCATATCTAGCAACAGAGGGCCCTTATAAAGAAGTTTGAACCTCTTTTGAAATGATTCTGTTTTTTTGTTTTTTTTTAAACACAGAGGGGCATATCATGCGCTGGAATACTGGCTCATTCCTGGAAGATCCGCAGGATGAAAATAAGGTGAGAATGAAAAATCATTTTTCCACCCAAATAATTTACCATTCACATATGACAGGTAGAGAAAAATGGAATTATACTTCACTATCCTGAGACAAGTTCAGTCCACTTTCTTCCCAGGGCCGGCCCACAACATTTTGGCACCTGAGGTGGGGAGCTCAAATGATATCCCCATGTCCCCTCGCTTGGGCCAAAACTTTGAAAGGTCTCAGTTCTGCCTTCTTCGTGTTCTGCTCCTCTCATGGTACTGCTCTGCTACCTACCCCAATAAAGGAGAACTAACAACTTAAAATGCCTTGTTCAAAAATTTGAAGTAACACTTAACTTTCAAACGCCTGAACAGCAAATGTAACTTTTCTTGTCTGCATAGTAAACACTGGCATTTTCATCTGTTTGAATAATCAAAGTGGTGCTTTCCGTGCCTTCTTGGTTGCAAAGATTTGAACTGCTTCCTGCTGAAGGTCCACAGTCTGGGCCAGCACTCATGCTCTATTGAGATGGTTGCAAGGCTGACCAGCCTCTCCTGTGTCATTGTGGAGCGTAGATGTGTTTTTATTAACTTCAGCTTGGAGAAGCTGTGTTCTCCACTGGCAATTGTTACAGGAAGTGTTAGAAGTATGCGCAGAGCAACAAAAGCATTTGGAAAGAGGGTGGTCATCTTATTTGTGCACATATATTCCAGAACAGCCTTTGGAGTTGATCCTGCTGAAAAGTATCTTGAAACGGCTTTCAGTTCATCACCTAAATCACTCACATCAATGTCGCGCATATCATCATGTGTCAACACTGTCTCTAGTGCCCTTCATTGCTGGTCCCAAATGTACTGCTGTGTTCCATGAGCTGCATGAAACCTTCTTCAACTGACTGTATTGCACAATCTAGCACCTGGTTAAAGAATTCTACTTTGAATTGTTGTTTGGGGTCTCTTATGGGATTATCCCGTGCCTCTTAATCAAAATGTCGTCTTCTTCGGTGACTCTTGTATTCTTGAATGGGTGGGAAAATAGCTTCAGTGTGAAGTTCCTCTGCCAGTGCACTCTTCAGAACGCTTTGAAATCCCTCATCTGACCGGTGAGACTGTAGGTATGACTTTGCTTTGTCCAGTTGTTCCATTGCTCCAGATATATCAAGGTCAACACCTTGGAGTCTCTCTTTCAAAGAGTATGTCATGTCACAACACTAAGCCACACAGAAATTTGAAGTTATGTACGTTTCTGGTGATTCCATTTCCCTCTGCCACTGTTCTCCCACAGACAGTTCCTGTCATAGCATTATCGTCCATAATGGCAACTATGGCATCATCTATCTTCCCAATTTGTTGTTTGATAGGCTTTATCGCCTCCACTCGACTTTCCTATCATGTGACACTCGGTAGTTTCAGTGTCAGAGAGGATGTTCCCAGATGTTCCTTCAAAATTTGCCATTGATGAGTTGATGCAGAGAAAAATACAAAGATGCTTTGAATTACATTAAAAAATTCAGCAGCCTCCCTAGAAACTGATGCTGCATCACTGACCACCAAGTTCAATGAATGAGAACTGCATGGGACAAAAAAAGCTTGAGGGTTTAACTCTCGGATCTGTGTCTGCACTCCTCTGTTCTTTCCTCTCATGTTGGCACCATTATTGTAGCCCTGACCTCTCACGTCAACTATCGCAACGCCCGTATCTTGCAGCTTTTTAAGAAGCACACTTGTCAGACCAGCTCCTGTAGTATCATCAATGTCAATAAATTCTAGAAAATGCTCTCTGACAGTCACCATTACAGGGACATTTTCCTTAGGTTCTGTTGTTGTTAGAAAATGCACCATTAAAGTCATTTGTTCCATATGGATGATGTCTGGAGTGCAGTCCAGAATAACAGAGTAATACCTGGCCGACTTCAGATCTGCCACAATCTTCTGTTTGACTGTTGTTGCCAGTAACTGTATCATCTCATTTTGAATTGTTTTTCCAAGGTAATGATGTGTGTACATTTCTTGGGTGGTCACTCTTCTTAGATGCTCCTGGAGTACAGCATCAAACTCAGCCATCAGCTCCACAATTTTAAGGAAGTTTCCATTGTTTGGCACATACAGCTGATCTGAAGTGCCACGCAGTGCTAGGTTTTGGGTAGCACGCATTCTCACAATGGCAATGAGCCGTTTCAGAACATTTTGCCAGTAAAGAGACTCTGATGCAATCTTCTCTTGATGCTGATCATCTATGGTGGCCTTTAAGCTTAGTCTCATCTCAAGCTCTTTCCACCTATGGAATGCTCTCTGGTGATTTGCTGCCTTCTCATGGCATGCCAGATTTCTAGACAGATTTTTCCAGTCCTTGGTTCCTGTAGAACCCAATGTGGCTGGAACATTGGACTGGAAGAGTTTGCAACAAAAAAGGTCTGCAGCATTCTGGGTTTTTAAGTACATAAGCCATGGCCTCTCCACTTTGTCACCATTGGAGATTTCAGGCCAGTAATGTGTTGGATGGAAACTGCTATTTTCATTGTCTTTGGGGAACATGAAGTTTTTCACTTGCTGTGGCCCATGCAGTATAAGGAAGTCCCTCAGGCTACTGCTCAAGTGGGTCCACAGTCCTGGATCATCTAGACTTAAGGAACTAAACTCAGCAGCAGCTGTTTCTTGCACCTCCACCACACTCTTCTCTGATTTACACTTTTCTTCAGGAATGTGCATGGTTACATCCATTTGAGATGGAGATATGGATGGTGCAGTAGCTGCCAGGTCACCTGCACTCTGACTAACTGGAAGATCAGGCATCTCCTCACCACTCACATCCTCACTGGGGCCAGAAGGCTCACTTGTGAACATTTGTGTCTATGTATCTCAGGAGAGCTCTTTCCTGCTTAGATAGAAAAGCTTCCTTCGCTTTCTTTCTTTTTCTGAATGCTGCCTCAGAGGGGTGTTTTCTTCTTTCACTCATGACTGCTGTCCTGTGCCAGCTATAGTGGCTCTCAACATTCAGAAAGGGACAAATAAGCAGGCTGGTAGCAGGTCCTGAGGGAGGGAAGATATCAGCGTCTTAAGGGCTAACTGGCTCCTACTACTTCAGTTGACTGCCTGTTCTCCTCAAGTGGGTTCAGGGAAGCAGCAGGAAACAGGAAGCTCCCTGAGAAGCTGGTGTTAATCAGTCCAGGCTCCTGGGGGTGCTAGAGAGGTACATAAGAAGCTCCTCCTCCTCTCTCTCCCTGCAGCTCCTGCTGCTTTCTGTTATTCCCTCTCACCTTTTCTCCTGCCTGCCTGTTATGTCTCTTGTGCCCTCCTTCCTCCAGCACAGCACTCCACCATCTCTGTGCATCTAGAGCAGAGAGCATACATATGCACCAGCAGCAGACACAATTTTCTACACTCTGGGTCCTAGTGGTGCCCCCACCACAGTCTGGCACCTGAGGCGGCCACCTCAGTTCGCCTCATGGTAAGGCCAGCCCTGTTTCTTCCTATCTACAAAGAGTAAGTCTATCCTTTCGGTCTGAATTGTCTATTTCAGACTGCAGACAACATGAAGAACAAAAGTAAAATGTCCCTGGCATAACTCCATTGTGTTCAGTGGAGTTACACTAGGGATGAATTTAGCCTCGTGTCTTCATGCACACTGCCTTCAGCCTGTTTTAAGGGCTATCATAACCTCACTTCTTTTGGGTCTGATGACAGCTTGCTTCTGTCATAAATATAAAGGGAAGATCCCTCCTGGCCAGAGGAAAAAACCTTTCACCTGTAAAGGGTTAAGAAGCTAGGATAACCTCGCTGGCACCTGACCAAAATGACCAATGAGGAGGCAAGATACTTTCAAAAGCTGGGAGGAGGGAGAAAAACAAAGGATCTGTGTCTGTCTGTGTGATGCTTTTGCCGGGGACAGAACAGGAATGGAGTCTTAGAATTTAGTAAGTAATCTAGCTAGATATGTGTTAGATTATGATTTCTTTAAATGGCTGAGAAAATAGCTGTGCTGAATAGAATGAATATTCCTGTTTTTGTGTCTTTTTGTAACATAAGGTTTTGCCTAGAGGGATTCTCTATGTTTTGAATCTAATTACCCTGTAAGGTATTTACCATCCTGATTTTACAGAGGTGATTCTTTTTACTGTTTCTTCTATTAAAATGTTTCTTTTCAAGAACTGAATGTTTTTTTCATTGTTCTAAGATCCAAGGGTTTGGGTCTGTGGTCACCTATGCAAATTGGTGAGGATTTTTACCAAACCTTCCCCAGGAAGTGGAGTGCAAGGGTTGGGAGGATTTTGGGGGGAAAGATGTTTCCAAACAATGTTTTCCCAGTACACCCAGATAAACATTTGGTGGTGGCAGTGGAAGTCCAAAGGCAAAGGGTAAAATAGTTTGCACCTTGGGGAAGTTTTAACCTAAGCTGGTAAAAGTAAGCTTAGGAGGTTTTCATGCAGGTCCCCACATCTGTACCCTAGAGTTCAAAGTGGGGAAGAAACCTTGACAGCTTCGTAAGGACACTGTAGTGGTAACAATGTTAGAGTGCATAGCAGACTGAAATGTGGCCAGCGATGGATTTTGTTTTGTTTTGCTTTCCTCCCCTCAGCAAATAAAGCAGCAGCTCTACTGGCGAGCTCATTCCACCAAAGTGGTCAGCCTATTCTATGAGGAGGAGAAAAACCTGGTAGTGACGGCCTCTGTGGATGGTTCTGTCAGGTACAGACATGGCTAACATTTGTTATTGATTTTAACCTATGGATTCTCTTTTCCCAGAGCTCCCCTTTTTGCCTGACTTTTGTCTAGCTCAGAACTGAAATAATTTTAGGTATCTGTTTTGGTGAGGAAAAAAAATCAGTTCTGCATGTGCACAGCTTAGCTTTATACATAATACATCCACTCTCCCCCCCCCGCCCCCACGCAGAAGTCTCAGATACTTTTTGTTTGTTTGTTTGAACCCCACCAGTCTCTCGAAATGTCCAGAGATGGACAGTCAAGTTTTTCTACCAATTGTGTGAAATTGAGCACATAAAGAAAGGCCCTATCATTCTAGAAATGAGCTCTTTTTTGGATCCCATTTTAACTTTGTGCAGGTTCTTGTCAAATTAGTATGCCAGGTTATTTTGCCCCATATGTGATATCTTGAAGATTAAATCATAGCAATTTCCTGGCTAAAGAAAAATGTTTTATAGCCCATTATGCAATTTGCTCTTAACAAAAAAGTAAACTTCAAGTTTTTGAAACAAATTAACAAATCCAGTAAATTTGACGTCTAAAAATCATTTGGTGGCAGCATCTCTCTACAGAGACAGTTGAGGTTGTTTGAAGTGCCTTAACTCTTCATTTCCAAACTTTCACATTTTTAGATTTAATTTTAGCCTTGGCGCTGAATGTCTTGGTTTTTAATTATTATTTTTTATAATTATAATATTCTTCTAAGGTTTTTCTAGCCTTAATTTACTTTCTTTGCTATGTACACTCAATCTTAACTCTGATATTGTCTTATAACTAGTCTACTACACTGGTAAGGGGTTATTAAATTACATAATATTGTTCTAAAGGCACTTCACTTTCTTTCAGTTTCTAAATTTACCCACCTTTTCCATCTCTCCTTCTGCACCTCTAGGCTCTGGCACGCACCAAATGGACACTATGTTGGTTACTTCGGACAGCGCAGGGTGTTTGAATTATCCGAATCCAGTGATTTGATTTTGCCCTGTGATGTTAATGAATTTCCCATTATAATCAAAGAAGACAGCAAGTACATGGAAAAGAAGCAGAAGTTTGAATATCCTCTAATACTGGACAGGAAGAAGTAAGCTCATAAACATTTATTTACATGTGCTTTAGGGACTATTAACAAACACATCGCACTTTTAGAAAACCTTTCATCTGAGGATGTGTACTTTGCAAACAAGTTTTACAGTACTCCGTGAGTTAGACTTT